>NC_052016.1:32100824-32403855 GCF_015832195.1 Motacilla alba alba | reverse complement strand
AGGGACACCATGAAAATTTATAGGCCTTTTTTTGTTATCATTGTCACTTTCTGTGAATTTTAGTTCAACTTAGATACAGAAAAACCCAAAACCAAACAAATCAGAGAAGGTTTCAGAGCCTGTCATTAAAACCAAGCTGGAAGTTTCTACTAATACTCAAGCTCCCAGTATCAAACAGAGTTCATAAGCTTCACACTGACAAATTACCCATATATTTGATGCAACTGGGCACCTCATCATCTGCTGGCACATGTGTTACTTGATCTGTATTGCAAATATTGCTTGGAACTCCCAGAAACAGACAAATGTGTGCACACTGGGTGCAAATGCAAATAGCATCCCTTCGAGAGATGACCACCAAGCTGCCTGTGGTCATGGAAACCACTTCTTTCTGTCTTCCCTCCCCTTGCAGCACAGTGGGACTGGAACAGTTTGTTCTCTCAATAGCTGTCTTGTGCACAGTCTGAGAGCTCCTGTGCAGCTGAATGTGCCTCGCCTTTGTGCTCTGCCGTGCTTCCAGCGGAAGGCCACATCCAGTTAACAGTCTTCTCCACACCCCACCAATGCCCCTTCAAAGAGAAAATTAGATCAAAGTTTTATCAGTTCACTGTGTTTGAGAGTAACACATGCCAGGATTAATAGTTCTCAATTTTTCAGAAATATTAAAATTTGCTCTCTATTGTCAGGACAATAAATCATTTACCCTGCAAGTTCCTCTTGCTCTGAGGACGACCGAGCGATTACTGACCCCAATTACACAATTAAATCTTTGAAATAATACTGTTTGATATTAAACAATTACATTTCTCATAAGAAAATATCGCCATGCTCTTGCCAGCTAAGAGGGTATTAATAATGCATCTACACAGATTCCATTGCGTATTAATAGAGAATGTCTCCAAAACCTTATAAGATGTTCATACTGCATGTACCCATAAAGCCCTATAGAATGCTAAGACAAAAATATAATGCAAATATAATGTGAATCCAGAGCATTGCAGTGGTATTCCCTGTCCATTCTAGTCTCCAAGGAAGAAAAATGTCATAGGGAGACTTGGAAAAAATTCAGATTTGAGCAGCAGGAGCAGCCAGATGGTCGGGAGATTGATTTGAGGGACAAGGGAAACATCAGTGCTTGGATTGTTGAGGTCTAAGATGTGTGAGTTGTGACTATCAAAAGTTGTGTGTGAGACCCACCAAGAACCAGAGGTTTTTAGCACTGACCTCAGCGGGTCTTGGATTGGAGGGTGTGAGGATTTAAAGGGGACACATGGGTCAAATGGAAACATGGAAGGCATTGGTATGCTGAACTACAAGGTAGTATGAAACCCTCAATTAACCTGCAAAACACAGCTATGTCAGGTTATTTCCATCCCTGGATGTAATAAATAAAAGCTATAAAAGTGAACTGAGAAATGTGCACTTTTAAGGAAAGGAAAAGGAAAGATGAGAACTGCCTGGGAGAACTTAGATACTGGGAGCTGAAATATGTGAAGTCCTGAAAAGATTAAGTAGGTATTTCACAGCTGGCAATAGTTAAAACCAGTCTGGCCTAGGCTGTAGGAAAAAAGAGTTGAAGGGAATTATATGGTCCTGGCTCCATTGGTGCTGGACTAGGTGACACAAATGGTCACTTCTGCCTGTGCTATCCCTGATTATGTCATGACTGCACATGCTTACAAACCCTTGTAAGAGTGTATGCTGGCTAAGAGCATCCACAGAACTGTCACAGCGATATTTACTTTCCAGCTGCTCTGGAATGCTGAAATATGTGAGTCTTCATTGTTGAACTTGATTTAAAAATAAGCAACTCCTGCTGCATGTTGTCAGATGATGGTGATGTTTCTCCATAGTTCCATGCCACAAGCCAATAATTCAAAACTACCAAGTGGAGGTTACGTAGTAATTATGCAAAGATGCCTTTTACTATGGACATTGATTTTTGAACACTGGAAGCAGAGAAACTTCTCTCTTTATTGCCAAACAGTATATTTTGTTTCATCCAACAAAAGATCCCATATGGAGCAGGCTAGCTTCTCCTGTTACCACAGAGTCAGGGTCACCCATGTGAGTGAGCCTGGCTGTACGGCACTTTCTGGGCCTCATCTTTTTTCATGGCAGCTCAGGCTGGAGCCAGCAGTGACTGGCTCAGCATGCCCAGCAGTGATGGTCGCTCTTTCTGGTTGGATGGTGGTTATCCAAGTGCCCTGTGCTCCGTGGACACTTCTGAGACAGGCTGGCGTAGGCAGCACACAAAGACAATGTATTTAGTATGCAACATGGTTTGCACGAAAGAGTGACTTAGGGAGAGCATAACCCCTGACCAGGAGAGCTGGAAAAGCAAAACAAACCAGAAAAAAAATACCCCAAAACTAAACAAATGTTCAGTCAGGTCTCCCAGGAACAGACTGGGGCTCTATGTAACAAAAGAACTATTTGCCTCAAGTATAAAACACTCATTTTGTGATCTCTTCTGTGTGTATTGTAGTGAATATATTGACTGGCAGGAATGTTCATGGGAACAGTGAATTTTATGTAAATATTAGAGACTATTTGCAGGAAGCAAAATTTGAACTCATAAAAAGTAGTATTCTCTGTGGAAGACTGATCCTAAAGGTTAGTCAGAAAACAGAAACATCCAATGGGATTTACTGAATATATTTAACAAAAGTGTATCTAACCCAGCTTTGATTTTGAATATCGACTATCCAGGGACAGTTTGTGGACAAACAATATGCTGAGAATTATTTACTGAGACAAGTCAGCAAATAATTGCAAATGACAAATAAATTTGAGAAAATTACAAACTGCTTATGGACAATTCATGAACAGAAGCAAGGCAAAATTAATCAGATAAATTATTCACAATGAATGAATCTCTCAGCTCTAATTAAAACTCTGTAGCATATTAATAATACATGCCCAGAGAACCACAAACAGAATCATATAACCGAAAGGATCCATCTGTGTCTGCATCGCATACCTCCCCATCCTATAAAAGTGTGTTGCTGTATCTTCCTTGCTGTAACATTCTCAGAGCCTTTTTGTGTTTGCATGGTTTAGTTCTGGTTGCAGCTGATAGAAACCCTTTCTGCACACCGTGTATGTGCTTAGTGTGGCATATTTCCTCACTGATGCTTGTGGTGTATGGGATCATTCCTTCCCAGTTTTTTTTTCTTTTGTTACTGTTTTTCCAGCCCTAGAAGAATTCCCACAGATTATGCAAAGTATTACCTGAGCTTATCTGAAATTGTTAAGGCTTTTCTTTCATGAATGTTGCAGATGGTTCTTTTCTAAGATAATGGGTACAAGCTAAGACCAAAGGGTTTAATCCTGAAAATGCTCCAGAGTGGAAATCATGCTGGCTTTCGCAGCCTGAGGCTCCCCCCACCAGCTCTGCCAGTGCTTCCCCTCCTGCCCCTTGTACTGCAGCTGGGGACCCCCTGTACATAACTTTGGCATAACCTGGTGTGTGCTGGTTGCTTGGAGGAAGCCTTATCCTAAATATGAGTATTTCAAGGAGCTTGGTCACTGTGTGTAGCAGGAGGCCCTGACATGGGCATTAAGCAGAGGCTGATGGCAGTAGCCTGGGCTGGGAGCTGAGTGCCTGAACATCAGTAGTGCTGCATGTCTAAAAATTCCAGCAAATGAAGGAAATTGGCTCTTTCCCCATCCCTAAATTGTATAATTTAGCTCTGCTTTTAATGTAACCATGTCTTTGTACTCTCAGGAACTCCCCAAACCCATTCCCCCCACTCTAATTCCCTGCCTGACAGACAAGACCTAGTCAATCAGAAAATTGTTTAATAGTTTTTGCTTTTATTCCCAAGAGATACCCTGGTCATTCATCAGCCCCATTTCTACCAGCCACCCCTACCCCTCATGTCTTTTATCTGCTTAAAACCAATCACTCTTCCCCCTCTTCTTTTTTTCATTTCACAAAAGGAATCAGAATTTAATAAGAGCAAGCTGCAAAATACCAGCATTAATCCCCCTGTCCTCATGGGGCTGGCGCCATGAGTCCCTGAGTCCCCTTATCGGCACCAAACTGTATTTCACCAGTTAGAGCCCCTCTGATAGCATAAATACCTGCCATGCAGGTGTCTCCAGCTGACAAGATAACATGTTATCAATCATACATCCCCAATTTATGCAAAAAGCACATCTTCCCTCTGTTTATTTCATCTCATGGAGGATGGAGAGCTAGGGAAGAGAGGGGCTGAAAAATTAAATCTTTTCTTTTCTCCTACACTTGAAGAGCCAAATGACACATCTCCTGCATATACAAAGCAAAGGCCTTTCTCTCCTGTAATTCACTTATTAGTGGTTGTGCAATGGTGTTGTTGCAGAAAAATGGGAAGGGAGTAATTGCCTGTGGAATCCCATTAAGCTTTGTCATAACACATAGTCCCAGAGTGGGTACTGCAGAAACACCTCCATCAAAATTACCTGCTGGAGGGAATGGTGGGGGGATGATTACACTGATGAGGACAGCAAAAGAGTACATCCTACTCTTCACTGGCCACCTTAGGTGCTTGCTTCACTCATACACAAGGGCAGGGATATGGCCTTATCTCTGGAAACTGCAGGGCTGGCTCAGCCATAAATCCTCCTGTGTGAGTAATAAGGGATTCTTTCCAAGAGGAGCTGTGTAGAGGACTGGGCAGAGACACTTGGGTTTGGCAGTGGCAAATTTTCATGTGAGGCTGATGGCAGTGCGCTATGCCACCATCTGAGGGGGGTGCCAGAGGACTGGTGCAAAAACTATTGATTACTGAGGCTCACTGCAGACTGAGGAGGATTTGCTTTCAATTTTGTCTTCTGATGCAATTCCCCACCATTGAAAAGGGAGGAAGAGTATGGGTAGTAGCTGGCATTACTCCATGTTGTGGGGCAGAATAGGGCGGGGACTAATCTCAGTGAAGGGGATGCAGCAGTGACATATAAGTGCATGGAGGATCACAAGTTTTCTGAAGCTTTAGTTATATTATCTGAACTCCATAAGGTTAAACTGGTGCAGCTCCCAGGTCCATAACAGCTATTGCTATAAAGATACCTTTACCCAGTGCAGCTTGTTCTGCTCAGTTTAGAAAATCAAGCTTTAATGGTAAAAGGACCTATTACTGGTCTCACAGTTGTTTTGATTGAAATGTCCAGTTAAGATTTCACAAACTCAAATAGTCAGACCTGTTCAAAGATTGAGTTGACCAGCTTGACCTACACACTGAAGTCTGATCTCAGTGGTAGCTGTCATATACAGAGGACAAACCCTGTTAAAAAAAAAAAAAAAAAATGAAAGAGGGGTACTTCATAAGCAGAGGAACGATGATGCAGGGCCATTTCCATTCCTGGGAGGTGGCATTTTCTCTGCTCCACAGCACCTTCGGTTCACATACTGGCTGATGATGTGCAGGGAGGGAAATAAGCAGCAAGAGCAAATGACCTCAGAAACAGCAAAGTACTTGGTTTCCATTGCAAGTGCCCTTATTAGGATAGAAGAAGGTAAGAGAACAAAAAAAGGCAGAAAGTACAAGGCAGAAAAATGGCTAGAAAAGATGTCTTCAGCTATTTCCACACCAGCTTCAGCTGCTCTTAAGAGGCATCTGGTTTCCTTAAACATGTATTTAATCCTATTGTCACACGTGTTTTCTGTTCCTTTATAAAGGCAGGATTAACAAAAAATCAGGTGTATCACACTGCAATATTTATCTTGGTCTCTAATCTGTGTTTGATTTGTAATGTGCTTGGAATGGGGGTTGTATCTTTGGTCTTTGTGTGTGTAATACTTATCGTAGTGAATTTCTGTTCTACAAATACAGCTCCCATGTGCTGCCTCTGTACAAAAAATTAGAGATAATAATAAATCACAGTCAAGTCTGATTCTGGGAAGACCAGTTGTGTGGGAGAGGAAAAGAACAGTGGTTGTTAAACCCAAGTCCTAAACGTTCCTGTACACTCTTTAAGTTGTCACCTCCTGTCTGTGTCTGCCCTTGCTACTTGTTAAAAAGTGAAATGACTCCTCTAGGATGAAGGTGTGTTCTGCTGGTGCTGAAGATCCTGGCTTTTAAGCTCTGGGGACAGGTGTGGTATCTGCCATCACTCACAGAGCCCGGAAATCAAAATGCTTGCACCTGTTAAATCAGTGAGAGTGGCTGCCTCACTCTGACAAAGGACTCCCTTGACTGGTGAACTAGCTATAATGAATTACTGTCTGAGCCAGTGTCCCTTTCCTCCCTCATCAAGGGTAATTAGCATTCTGTATCATGTGGGTCCCTCAAGTCTCAAGAGTCCTCACCTCTGCACTGAGGTGCTACAGGGAGATCAGCCCTATCACCAGACCCTCCAATTTTCCAAGTTGCAACTGATGTCACTTGCCAGACCTCTACCTCCTTTTTTGCCCTTGGGACCTCTTCATGAAGACACCTGTCTTATTAGATTAGGACAGTTCTCTGTGGGGATGTGGAGATGTATGGATCATGTCTACCACAGTTTCCATCTCCAAACTATGACACATCATCGATCAGCAACTTTCTGCTCTTGTGTCTCCTCTTTGAGTCATTAATGACCTTGATGGACACCTCCTTCTGTAAAAGTATATTGAACTGCTGTGTTTTTACAGCACTGAAAAACATGCCTGTGATGCCATCTGAAACCCCCTTTTCTTCTCCAGCATTGAAATTTTTGCTATATCCACAGTGAGAGAGAGCATTAGCATGAATGAACATGATGGAGAGCTATAAAGTTTTTATTATCACTATTTTAGGCTGTTCATCTTATGAGTGGCAAACTAACTCCTTGGGAGGAAAGTGCTTTGGGAAACACTCTGTGAGCAGTTGGGGGACAAATCCCAGTGGGGACAGAAGAGAGGAAGGACAAGAGAATTTGTGTTGTACATAGAAGCAGTATAAAGGCAGTTTGCCATAATCCACCCTCAACTACGGTCAGGTAGTGTGAAATTGTTATCTTGAATGAGTCTGCCCTGGTATAATGAAAAACAATATTTAGCCTCTTCTACATGCTAGTTTGTGATTGAATAATGTGATTAATGAAAAGCTGCTTGCATGATATCTACCCAGCACAGCTGCCATGGCACACATACATGTGCCAAATGCATAAGCACTTTTCTTGCATTTACTCCCCTTGGCCCTCTCTCCTTTCATAAAACACAGTTTCTGTACATCTTTATCTGTTCTCTGGACTGTGCCTTTTAGATGGGTGGGGATAAGTTGGGGGGGGGGCAGGGTGGAAGGTGGGGGGCAGGGGTTGCTCTGTCACTTATTGCTAGGGCACTGCAGAGCTCTCTGAATTTAAATTTATGTGTTTCGGCTTTTATTGCTGGGCCACTTGGCTCCTTTGAATTATCTCAGCCTCCAAATGAATTTTATAGTCCATTGGGGGCTGTCCATGCTTGTTAAGGTGATATTTCCATCTCCAGCGTGCTGTGGAATCCCATCCACCACGCAGTGATCACTTCTACCTGCCAGCTGCCTATTGCTTCCTTAGGAATCATCTCTGCTCCTTGGAGACTTATTCAGTTATGGGATTGGCTGTGTGTGGGGCTTCTGGAAGAAGAGCTGACTCACAGTGCACCATGGACATTACTTTTGCTCAGGAAAGAGGTGAAATAGATGCTGTTGCAGTGTTGGGTTGTGCCAGCTGTCAGGCTGACTTTTTGGTGTGCAGAATCAACAAGGCATGGCTTTTGGGTACTGTGAACCCCTGGGCCCCATTTCCAGGGTTTCAAGGGCACCCCCCTGTAAAAGGGGATTATTAAGCAGAGGAGGTCACGACATGGGAGGTAACTACAGAAATGGCAAGGACCTGGGCATATGCAGGGCCGCAGCTGCAGAAACTACAGATTCTACTTCAACTTGGTGTTCTGCTGACAGAGCCAAGCCCATTCATCTGGGCCTGACAAGGCAAAAAGATGTTTGACTTTCTGTAGGGTTTCTCACAATAGAGGCCCTAAAGGCTTGGCTCTGATGTGGACTCCATCTTTGTGCAGAGTTGTTTCCAGTGCTTTTGTGACAGGACACCAGCATGGTGCTCTATTATGGTGCAGAAGAAAACTGAGACCACATCTAGACTTTTCCTTGTTTTGTTGCTCTTCATAAAACTGACCCCTCTCCCTCTTCCAGGGAGGCTTCTCATTTTTCAGCTGGCAATCTCTTTACTGAAGTTGTCAAAGTTTGGAGGGCATTTTTGAAATGGCATACATCAGATCTCATATTGCAGCAGATCTGCATGGTGGCCAAAGTGGAAGAGGATATAAGGATTTTATCACACTGCAGTGATGAGTGCTCAGGACTTAATATGGTGTTGCAGTGTGAGGAATAGTCCAAGGACACATTTAACAGCTTACACTCCTTGCAGGGATTACAAGTCTCCCTTTTCAGCTCTGTGTCTTGAAGTCCAGCATCATCTTCCATTGCTCTCAGGCACATGGTGTGCTTCTTGGCATGTCCTACACAGCACCAGAAGTTGGACTTCATAATCCTGATGTGTCCCTTCCAACTCAGGTATTCTATAATTCTATTCTATTTCTTTTCTAGGAGACTTTACCTCTTCCCAATGTTCCTCATAAGAGCTCTATAGACACACTTCACATTACTCCTTAGATACCTCAAACCCTATTTCTCTGTCTTGGAACCTCTTAACTGTTTTGTGTGGGACTGCTACCAAAAACCCCTTTGTGTTGGTTTGGCTTCTCAGCAGCCCCAGCACTTCTGTCGTCCTGGGAACCCAGAGCTAGAGAGATCAGCTCTGTTTCTGTGTGATACTGTTTGTTCTTCAGATCAACTGGGGTTCTTACATTTTTTTCCCTGATCCCCTTAGCAGAGTTCTTGTAGGAATAAACCACTGGAAGATAACTTACCAGTTTCTTTTTCCTGTGCAAAGGGCTCCTGATGGAATTTCTCCATTAGTCTCCGTGGGATTTAATGTGATCTTGTTTCCTCTTTCCATTCCTCTTTTGTAAGCTACTGATCTATGATATATTGCGGCTGTCTCCACAATTCATTTCCCTAAGCCTGTTGTCAGGCTAATTGGTTTTCTGTTTAAGTCCTGGATCTTGCAGATTACTATGTGTGGCCATTTTGCAGGATCCAATCCCCAAATTTTCATTCTCCGCTGTCATTAGCTGTGTTAGAGCCTTTGTTAATCCCTCTCCAGCTGACTATCTTCATTAAGCAATTTAACTGCTTTATATTAACCTGGCATACCTGTTCCAGCGGGCTTGTGCTGTGTTCCTATGTCACCCTGGTGGCAGCCATTGTGTCTCTCCTACTGAGTGTAAATAAAAGCAAATTATAAATAAAATAAAGCTGAGAACACATTTCCTTATTTTCCTCCCCTTGTGTCCCTCCAAAGAAAATTAGATTCCTGTGAGGAGTTATCATGTCCATCATTTAACTATCTAGCATTTTTAATCTCCCTTTGTAAATCGGCCCCTCCAGGCTTTTATCTCAGTCAGCGGGTCTGGAAATTAAAAAATAAAATAGAGCTCACAATAAGAAGAAGTCTGCAATGTCTTTTGAGGTGATGGTGAGGAGCAGGGGAGGGACTGAGTGGTAGCAAATAATTCTTGCTATCTAATAACACCTTCCATCTTAAGGACCTCAAAGTACTTTGCGAACAGGAATGAACTGAGGATCACCACATTCCCCATGAAGCTGGGAAGTCTTGTCACAAATCTATGTCAATCAGTCAGGACTGGTCTTTATGAATCATGTGCAGATGTTGCTCAGCCACTGCAGGGATAAAAGTTATTTCTTCCTGCTGCAGGAAATGAGCATCTACCTATTTCAGTTGGAAGTGGAGAGGTGAGTTCACAATAGGAGTAGATGGCCTCTGAAGGAGATGAAAAATTCTGATCTCTTTTAGTAAAGGTAACTGGATTAAATATGAATGCATTATAAATACCTGGTATTTTAGAGGCAGGAATACTTGGACATGGAAAGACAAAGTGGTATGTCCAGCTCATGCAGCAAACTAAAGATAGGCAGAGGGAATCTTTGTCACTTGCTTTGACTGCAGAACAGTCCTTTCTGCATGTAGTAGCAAGTTTTCCCCCACTTGTGGCCAGCAGCATGAAATTTGGGCAATACAGCTAGGGATTCAATTGAATGGCTTTATCAGAAACTCCAGATTTGCTTGGAGGCACCAAGGCAACAGTCTTTCTCAGGAGATTTACACTGCTTCCTGCTTTAAGGAAGATTGTTTTCAAGGAAGATGAAAGCAGTTGTCTTTCTGGTGGTATCTTGACATTCCACACTGGATGCCTCCAGTTGCAGGAAGGAACACTGGCCTGGCCTGAGATGAGATAGCAGAAGGTACCAGGGCTTTTTTTTTTTTGGAAATTTTGACTTAATTTCTTAACGTAGACTTACATTTGTTCTTCTCTTACCCTTACTGCTTCAACCCATCCCCAATACTTATCTCTCAGATCCATCCCTTCCCTCTGTCCTGATTCTCCTTAACTGCTTGTTCAGATTAGGAAACATCCTTTCAGCCTCTCTCTCATACTCATTAAATCTTCTTTTTATTTTTTTCCTTTATCTTCATCTCCTCCTTCCTAGACTGTCACTAAATTAAAAAAAAAAAAAAAAAAAAAGAGAAAGAAAAAAAGTGCAGAAAAGCTCTTTAATGTGTTTTTAAAAATTTCTTTGAAAATTATATCGTCTGTGTCTCTTCTCTCTGTCTCTCTAGTTGCATTTATTTATTTATTTATTTTTACAGACCAAACTGAAAATTAGCTTATTGATAAAAGTCACAGTGGCTGCTGATGATTAGGTGCAAAGAGGCTTTGCCCCGTTTAAACAGATAAATAACAAGCAAGTTTTCCAAAAACACAAAGCTGTGTGTTGCAGTTGAGATGCTGGAGGGCAGGGATGACATCCAGAAGGACCTTGGCAGGCTTGGGAAGTGGGACCATGTGAGGCTCATGAAGTTCAACAAAACAAGATGTAAGGTCTAACATATCAGTTGAGGCAACCCGAAGTACAAACACAGGCAGGGCAGAGGAATGGGTTGAGAGCAGCCCTGAGCACTTGGGGATGTTGGTGAACAAGAAGGTTGGCACAAGCTGGCAACATGCACTTGTAGCCCAGAAAACCAAATGTATCCTGGGCTGCACCCAGAGCAGCATGGCCAGCAGGGTAAGGCAGGGAATTTTACCCCTCTGCTCTGCTCTTGTGAGACCCCAGCTGGAGTGCTGTGTCCAGCTGTGGAGCCCCCAGAACAAGAACGACATGAACTTCTTGGAGCAAGTCTAGGGGAGGGTGACGGAGATGCTCAGAGAAGGCAAGATGAGAGAGTTGGGATTGTTCAGCCTGGAGAAGGAAAGGGTCCAGGGAGACCTTAGAGCACTTTCTAGTACCTAATGAGGGCTACAAGAGAGCTACAGAGAGATTTTTTACAAGGGCCCATAGTGATAGGATAAGGAGGAGTGGTTTTAAACTGGAGGACAAACTTAGTTAGATGTGGAAGAACTTCTTTGTTGTGAGGGTGGTGAGATCCTGAAACATGTTGCCAAGAGAAACTTAGGACTTCCTATCCCTGGAAGTATTCATGACCAGGTTAGATGGGGTTTTGAGCACTCTGGTCTAATGGAAGGCGCACCAGCCCATGGCAGGGTGGTTGGAACTAGATTATCTTTAATGCTCCTGACCCAAGCCATTCTAGGATTCTATGAAATATGAAAAAGATGTATTTTACATTTAAAAGGACAGGCTGAGTATTTGCATTCCTTTTCCCTCCAACACCCCATGACACAGGCACAGATGTGCAGGAAAAAGACTGGTCTAGAAGCCAAAGATAAAAGCACTTTTCCCACAAATATGCACTTAACCCCAGGCACTGATTCCAGAAACAGCTGATGTCTCCAGACCCTTGAGAAATGTTCTGGGTTTTAGCAGACTGCAAATTGCAGCATACCAGCCCTCGTGGCTTCCATTAGTCAGCTCTAGCTAGGAAACGGTACAGAAGAGCGGCTTCTTACCCAATGGGAGCAAGAATGGGATGTTCTCTTTCAACAAGTAAAAGAAACCATTAGCACTTTGCTTGTTTCAAATATGTGAGGATCCAGACCAAAATGACTCCTCAAAATACCCTTAAGTTTGGAGACTTTGTTAACTGAATTCATGTATTTGTAGATGTTGAAGTTAGGAAAGATCACTAATGCATCTTGGCTCTGATCTCAAGGTATTTCTATAATATGGCCCTCTGTGTCCATGCTGTCATTGTTGAAGGAGCAGGTTTGATGGCTGCATGCAGAATCACAAAGTGTGGGCTGGAGGGGTCTGCTTGTTGGACCTCTGGTCTCCAGTCCATGCTCTTGCTTGAAGCTAGATACCTCCCAGGAGCCAGTGTGTCAAGATCAAAAGTGCTTACATCTTGGTGGGTTAATTTCTTTTTCTCCCAGCTTTCCCTGCCTGTGGCTGTTGCTACATCCTTACCACTTTGAAAACACCAAGGGCAGCTTTGGCTGCCTATTCTAGTCTCAATTCCAGAGGCACATGATGTAGCACATTGAAGAGCCATTGCCAATCCTGATCAGTTTATTCATTAAGGGTTTGTGACCAATGAGTGAAACCTGCTTCAGCCATTGGGGATTACTGCTGCAGAAGGCAAGAAACTTTCTTCATGTAAAGACCCTTCTGTGGAGAGTGTGCAGACTACTGGGAGAAAGGACAGGGTGTCTGCATAATTAGGAAGGCTTGGTAAACTCTTCCAGTCAGTCCATCACTCCCTGCCATCCAACTGACTGGAGAGTCCATGTCACAAATGAAAGGGTGCATCATGACTTTCCTTCTGGAATATCTAGCATAGTAATGAAGTAGAAAAAAAGTTAAATATAAACTAAAAATCAATAAAAACAAGAACTCAAATAGAAGAAGTGAAGCAAGATGAAGATGGAGAATATCACAAAATGAGGAAACTTTGCGTCAAAGAAAAGGTCAGTACAAATTCTCAAGAGGTGGATCCAGTCATGGCACAGTGGTTTGCATTTTTCCCTCAACAGTAAAAAAAGAAGCTGAGAGAACTTCTAACACCATGAATGAATTCAGCTATGTTTAATCACTGATGTGACTTGTACTGGAAGGCACCACATAATAATACAAACTGGCATTGCTGCACAGATCCAAGGAGCTCTGTTATTCTTCTTATATTACTTTTCAGAGACTAAAGCCGGGCTCTCCAACAGCACCAACAAACTGTTCCTGGGAATCCAGAGGAAGGTACACGTGGAACAGGGGAGGACCTTTGACCTGACTTGTGCTAGAATTATTTTGCTCAGATAGAGAAACTAGTCTGACTTCTGTAGTGGTGCCAAACAAAGTCCATAGTATATCCATTTGCAGTTTTATGCTGCAGCATTTTGAAGTTGCCTTTGGTTCTCCCATTTCTCCGTGATTCTGCCTTTTATCTACCCCTTGCTTTCTTGGTACAAAAGCAAGTGTGATACCTGTGCTTTGATGTCTAGGTTTGCCACTCCTCAAAAACACCATGAGGCTCAGCAATAACATGCCATCCAAACAGTAGGGAGCACTTTAATGTCTTCTGTCTCAGGGACATAGCTGGCATTTGCCATACAAATCTCTGTAGTCCCCTTCAGTGTTTATTCACTAATTGTTATCCACTGCTCCCACAGAGCACTTTGTTTTTGATGACTTATCTAAGTGGCACATTTATTCCCCTGCAAGCTTTGTGAGTGAGAATGACTCTAGTTTATTCTGTTGAAGTGAAAATTAAACCAGTGGGCTGCACTATTGGAATCAGGAGTTATGCAAAATGAGACTGTCAAATGCATTGTCAGTTATTTATGTGGCACTCTTGCTCCCTTCCCAGTTCTGCCTTCAGGAGCTCTCTTCCAGCCCATGGCTCCTACAGCCCCTGAACGCAGAGTGAACACCAGGAGTTATTCTTCCTGTGTGAATAATGTACATGGCATATGACCTTCTGAGATATACCCTTTCATCACTAAGGAACCATGGAGTGAAAGTGCCTTTTCAAAGCAGCTCCTGACCCCACTGTTTTTACTAGGTTTTTTTTTACCTAGAAAAGGGAGGTGTACACTGGTATAGTTCTTTTCCTTCGTCATACGCCATTCAGAGGATTACTGCCTCGAACATCCTGTTCAGGATGTGATGACAAGAAAGGCAAATGAGTCATTCCTGGGTTTGCATCTCCAGAGCAAATATTAGGCCCTTCCCTTTCTTCAGTGCTGGTAGTTGAGAAGGTGTGGTCCTCAAGGGCTCACAAAGATCCACTTGTCTCTCTTTGCTGTCTTGCATGTTTGGATGGGAGTCTCTGAGTAACCATGGAAGTCTGTTCCCCCAAGTGCCTGCACAGGACCCAGCACTCAGGGGCTTCACCACTACTGGGGCACGTGAGCCCAAAATCAACTAAGCACAGAGCCTGGGATTTTGCTGGGGAGAAGTTCCGATCACAGTTACAAGCAAGGGAGGTTTCCGAGCTTCCTCAGACGTCGAATGTGATCAATTAAACATGAAAAATGTTTAATTAAACTTACTTGAAAAAGCCTGGAAGGGTCATGAAAACTGAAGGCGATGATGCTGGTTCCCCACAGCATATGGCAGAGCAGCCGCTCTCCCCTTGCTACAAAGGCGGGACTGTCACTTCAGAGGGACGTGCAGCCCTTTCATTTTCCTGCTGTCACCATGGCAGCAGAGGGATCAACCTGGGAGCTGCCTTCCCCACTGCCACCTTATGAGCAGGAGTATGTCTGTCAGGGGACCCAATTTCACCAGAGGAAGGCAAACAGGGAAAAACTAGCCATTTTTCTGTTGTTGAAGCCTGGCTGCTTGGCAGAGGACAGCGTGCTGCAGGAGTGTCACTTGCTGTGAAGGCCTTGGGGCCCCCTGTGCTATGGGCCACTGGGATTGAAGCACTTTATTCTTGTATCAAAGAGCATTTATATTGGACATCTAAACTCCTTTAAAAGCAGGGAAGTCTTGATGTTCCCTTGTGTTCATGGCTGTTTGATGTGGGGACATTTCAAGGGGCAGGTAGCCCTGTTTTCTCAGCTCCACCTCGCACCGTACACATCCTCATGAACCCAAGGCTTGCCATGGGGAGCAGGTCTGTATTGCAGCCATCAGCTGGAGAGATGGGGAGCACTTTCAGTCGTCAGAAAGGATGACTTAATGAATGAAGGCTTCTTTAGATCTCTTAAATGATCATGATGAGCCCTTAACCATGGGAAGGCATTATGAAAGCTAGCTTGAACATTGAGGTTGGGAGCTTCCTTGGCTTCGAATGTTCTGCTGTCCATTTGCCTGTTGCAGCTTCCCTCAGCTCAAGCAGCAGCCCATCATTTGGTATTCTGTTTTATGAACAGATAATGTGCTCAGTTATATGTAACCATGGAAGATACAAGCTTGAAAGGCTGTGGGATTGAAGGACACTGGGAAGACCAGGAGGGTTACCCAGTGTTGGTGGCTCTATTTTTGTAGTGCAAGGGGGAGATTTTTATAGGGTTATAGTGTTTCACTGGGAGTTTGGAGTTGAAGTATCACAAAGTTCCAGGCATTGTGGGTTTTTTTGTTGTTTTTTGGGTTTTTTTGGTTTTTTTTTTTTAGCGTGCTTGTCTTTCCACATATTTTGGCTGTATAAGAACAAGAACAGAGTGGCTCTGGCAGCCCAGACTTCCAGACTTAGGAAATGAGCCCACACAGTAGGAGAGGCTAGGAAACAGGCAGGAGGTGAAGTCAAGAAAAGAAAAGACAGGCTCAAAGTGCAGTAGGTTTTTGAAAGTGAGAAGAAATTGAAACTCAATCCAGCAAACACTTAAGAACCAAAGGAGGGATGAAGCAGGATAAAAGTGCTATGATAGGATTTCAGAGTGAGGAAAAAGAATGCTAATGGGTATGTTGTGTATGCTTTGTGTGTCAGAGAAGCTGGGGAAAAGTTGCACTGCATGGAAGTGAAGCATTAATGAGCAGCCAGGCATGTCTCCCAGCTGTCAGGACAAAAGAGAAGGGCTTGGGTGCTGGCTCTGTTGCAGAGCTGTTTTTATCCCAAGGGACTTCAATCAGAAAGTACCTTTCCTTGGGAGGTTCATTATCTCCCCTGTCTCCCCTGCAGTCTCTCATTCTCTGCACGGACAGAAGTGGCCCCCAAACTCCAGAGACCAGGCTGCATCATAGTGGTCTCGTTCTTCCTGACAGACCTACCAGCTCCCTAAAGGTTTCTGCCTTTCTGCACTCTGTCAGGAAATTATTTTGCTGAAGATACAAGGCATAGTCATTGTAAAAACTATTCCAATTAAGAAATTTAATTGCAAAGGAAGAAAAATCATCTGTAAATTAAATGAGTCACCCTGTTTACAGCATAGAAGAGTAAGGAATGATCTGAGAGGAAGCTGACATTTTGTCAGTCTGAGGCAGCTGAGTGCATCAAAGAAGCAGAGGACATACTGGCTTTATAGCAATAGCAAGGCAATTAACCTTGCTTTCCCTATAGTTTCTTGGACATCTATTTGATTTTAAATACCAAAATATGCCCTGTGTTCCAGCTGCCCCTCCTGCCTGTGCATTCTACTGGGCTGGAGGAGGTAGGGGGGCTGTGCTGAGGTGGCAGGCAGCAGAGAAGGGGCAATTGCTGCAACCACAGCAGTGGCCACCTGTCAGTTGAAGCTCATTAACTCATCTAGCACCTGCTCCCACCCTAATGAGATGGGGGAAGCACATCCAGTGAGAGTTTCTCTGCCTGGACACAGAACAATTACATTTGGGGCTGTTTGTCTCTGTGTGAAACATAAGACACCAGAGGTGCAATAGAGGCTGGAGCACCCTGAGTAGTCGGGGGCGGGGGGTTGTGGCTGCCTGTGCTGTGTGTATATTTATAGTACACCCTCCAGGCTTTCCTCTGAATTCTTGTTGCTGTGTGAGGAATGAGAGTGGCAAGAGACATCCAACAAGTGGTCAGAAGGAGGTGGGATCTGTGAAGCCATCACACTTGGTAAGATATTGGCAGCAGTAGCTGTGTGCCTGTTTGCCTAACTATTAAATAGCATGTCTGTACTCCCACAGGATGTTCTGCAGTAATAATTAATAGTGATTACATAGCGATAATACAATGGTTATGCTAATAGTTCTATCAGCCTGCATGTAAGAAAGATGAGCCAATGCTATGAATACAGTACCATGTGAAGAGCAGTCTTAATGACAAGAGTATTGCATATAGTAAATATGCTGATATTGTTTATAGTAAACACTATAGTTCCTCACCTAGTACAATCAGTCTTTGTCATTTCCCTGCAATTAACTTCCAATGTTTCAGTCCTGCTCTTTGGTTTCCCCCTCTACCCTCAGCTGCATTGAGATGCATCAAGATTCATTGCTTCCAAGCCAAGTAAGGAACCATCTTGGGCTGAATAGGTGTGCATTAATGTATATACTAAACCTCCCAGCAGAGACCTAAGTACCCATGACAGACAAGTGCTCAGTACAGCTACACACTCAGGGCTTAGAAGGCTTTGCCAGGATCCCCAGTTTCATTAGTATTTAATTTTCTTGCACTGTGTCACATGGAAATAGTGAGGAAGGTGCATGAGGGATGGAATGAAGCTCCTTAAGCTGGCTCAGTTAGGTTATGGTGTCCATCTTATCAAGGCACACTTGAAGATTCACTCCAGCTGTGCAAGAAAACCCAGCCTTCTCTGAGCAACTGAGGTGAGCACAGAGATACAGTGGTGTGTGCTGCATGCTTCTGCCTCCTGCCAGTGGTTTCAGGAAGTAGCTAGGGGCCATTTGTGGGGAGCTTACTCCCTAGCTACTGATGATTTCTCAGGGTGCAGCAACAAAAGATGAAAGAAGAAAGCTTTGAGGATAGTGATGGCTTAAACTCTAAAAGCCATAACTGTAGGGAGCAGGAGTTAATCGAAGGAAGATCCTCTGTATGGCACTACTCAGGAACCAGCTACAGCTGGGATAGGGTCTGCCCTAGGCAGAGCAAAGCAGTAGCTGGGGAGGCTCATTACTATTTTAAGACTCTCCTCCTCAGCAGAAACCTAGAAAGGAGACAGGTTCAGAAGTCTTATGAGGATGGATCCCTGTTAAATGGGGAGCATCTTATTACTTATAGACTTTGCAGTACAGAAGACACTGAGGTTTCCTCAGGCCCTGTTACACTCTGCAGAATAGGACACAGTGTCTGGTAAGCTGACTAACAGGCTGAGTGTCTGGGATGATTAAAAAGTGCTAGGTATCCTCAGAGAGAGGAAGAAACCTCCTTAGGAATGTGACCACAGGTAAGGGATTACACAGCCTGGACCATGCTGGAGGCTGCCCTAAGGCAGGTAGCTCTGCCTAGAAACCTGGCCTATGTTCCTGGCCTAGCAATGAGTTATACCTGTGGGGGAGCAGCAAGTGCAGGCAACAGCTGTGAAGTTGTCCCTGCTTGTTAAAGCCACAGTGTGAGGCATGACCATGGCACTTGTTAGAGATCCAAGGAGCATTCTCACAGCACAGATCTGTACAAACATAGTGTCTTTTGCTGTCAGCTGGTGAAAGCTGCTGTACCAAGGTGCTCAAGAATGAGTGTCTCTTATACTGTTGTGTGTATGGGATGCATTTTAAGAATAGGTCGTGCCGTTATGGTTGATTTGGAAGCATTCCAAATTCATTGAAAGACATTAATAGTGGTGGGCCAGATTAGACTTCTCAGTCAAGCACAGGATTGGTAGCGTGATAGAATTAAAGACTTCTTCTCCTGGTGTTTGTTGAAAAGGTTGGAAGAAGTATTCTTTTGCAAGTGATGTCTTCCTTTTTCAGCTTGGGAGCTTGAATCAAGTATGTAAACCCTGCACTGTAACAACCCAGCCAGCTTTCTCTACAAAATTCCTTTGTGCAAACTATTTTCCAAACTCAATTCCCCTTTGCAGTCACATTATTATAGCTCTGTATAATTCTGTGTACAGCCTTCTTGGTGAAAATTTTAGGAATGCTTCAGTGCTTTCTAAGGGCAGAAGTGGCCTCATGGTATGTTGGAATGTAGAGGGCTTTGAAAGAATGCAGAAGTATCCTCAACAGCTGTCTTTATTCTCTGAAGATCAGCATGAGGTACAGAGCGTCCAAGGTACTGGAAGTATGATGTGCCATGCTAACCTGTGAACCAAATCTGTTTGTTTAGGAGCTGAAATGTGTCACTTCCTAGTTTTATTCCAAAGATTTTAGTCCTGTGCTCATGTCCACTTCAGAGAAGAGGCCTTTATTTTCTGTACAGTTTGCAATTCTATTCTACTTTGGCTTAAAACATTGTCCAACATTCCTGCTGGTGTAGCACTTGGCCCAGCTGAGGTTCCTAGGGTTCCCCTACAGGACTTAAAGCTGAAGCAGCAGGACCAGGGATTGACAACACCTTTGCAGCCAGAACACCTAGGGATTAACTTGATGTATGTAGGTTGCAGTCTACACTTGCCATGCTTGGCATAAGCAAAAGTTGATTCAGTCTTTCTCACAGCCAAGCCAAGTGAATGAACTAAACCATGTCATAAAAGACAGAGCCTATGCACAGATGGGACAAATCTCTCTGTGCATCACTTGTTCCATTGAGGAACCCAACGGAAGTGATGGAACAAGCCAGAAGTAAAATGAAAGCTTCTACCTTAAAAAAAAAAAAAAAAAAAAGGAGAGAGAGGTGGAAGGTGGGGTCCAAGGAAAGGGGTCTAAAGGAAAGGTTTTCCCTTTAGACAGGAGGACTAAAGGGAAAGAGAAGGACAATCTGCACTCTCATTTTCTGCTCTTCTTCTCTTCCCATTTTTTTCCCTGCTTGATACTGTGTCAAATGCCTTTGTGCCTCTTCCCCTTACTTCTCCCAATTTCCATCTCTCCTCAGAGCTCTGGCTTTAAACATGCACACACATATATGCAATTAAATGCAGGCCTTGACTTTTCACCTGGGAAACTGGAGGGATAAGGTGAGCTAAGCTTTTAATTACAACTACTCATTCTGGGAGGCAGGGAATTCAAACTGACAGTAGATGCTGCAGCACTGCTTAATCATGTCTTACAGGGAAGAGGAAAAAATCCCCATGAATATGCTGGAGAAGAGATTTTCTGAATATATAAAGAGAATATTATTTCTTTTTGCTTTTCCCTTTCCACCTTCTGCTTTCATTTTTCTTTTTTTCTTTTTACTTTTGTGCCAAGTGGAAACTAGGTGTTAGATGCTGAGGATTTGATTGTGGCTTTTATTAAGGTGGAACTGTTAATGTGCAGCTGTGACCTCTAGGAAAAAGCTCTTTGTGCCAGGGTATTTTTGGTTTGGGCTTTTTTTTTTTTTCTCCCCTTGTCTTTTCCCCTCTGTATCTCTTTTAAACATTTAATGGACCAGGTTCATTTGGGCTTTTTCATCCATTGACATGACTGGAGTTTTACCACAGACACCTTTGGCTTTAAGTTATTTTCTTGATGGGAGGGCAAACAGTGTAGGAGTTTAGTGGCACTACTTCCAGAAAAGCATAGTTGAAGTTGTTTGAGGAAGAAAAAAAAAAAAAAAAGCTACTTTTTGTCCCACAGATAAATCACTGACAGGTTTTCCAGCATTCAGGAAGAAAAAATGGTTCTCTTTTGTTGACCACAGGCCAGCTATGATTCATGGTCCAATTTGGTTTATACTAGTCACTGGGTTTTTTCTACTTCATTCCAGGATTTTTCCCTGTGCTTTACAGCCAGTAAGTACTTGCTTTGCTAAGCAAATGGTAAGGTGGGATCCAGCATGGAAACTCTGTTAGGATAATGGTATGAGTCCCAAGAAAAGGCCTTCGTACAAAAGAAAAGCAGAATAGAAAGTGAAGTGTGCACACATTTTGGAAACACAACATCTTTGCCAAGTCGCTGGAAGGCCTCCCATATCCACCTATTTTTGTCCATGGTACACAAGCTTGTGCTAGGGCTGTGTCAGGCAAAGCCTGCTCCCTGTTGGAGCTGTTCTTGTGCCACTTCCTTCACTGTGGCTTCTTCTGACTTGCAAATCTCAGTTCAGGCTGGGATGTGGAAATCTCCTAGTCCCCACCAAAAGCTGCTGCAACAACTTCCAAACCTTTCCCACTTCCTTCTTTGGATTAACTAGTTTGGTGAGAGTGTGAAGCTATTGCATCTGAATGTGATTGTAAAAGACAAAGAGATGTCTTGCCTTCCATAAATGATTTCAAATTACTTATATAGGGATACTTTGCAAAGTGGTGCCATTTACAGGGGTTTAACTTTCTTAATATCCTTCAATTGTTTAAATTAAACTTTACTGAATTTTTTACGTTCTTTAAAGAGGATATAGCTGGGGCCAAATTTGTTAGAAGCCTGTCTGAGAAATGAGGTAGAGATGAGAGCTGAGAGTTCAAAGGACAAGTTAGTCAATAGTATTATTGCGTTCTTGCTCTTTGTTTGTTTCCATGCTTCCAGGAGACTGGGTTAACATCAGCATTTCAAATGGGATGCTATCTGGGTTTGAATACCTCCATCTGAACCTATTCTTACATTTCTTGTTCTGGATGCTGTCCTGGTTTTGACTGGAATGGTTCATTTTCTTTCTAGTTGCTGGTGCAGTGCTGTGTTTTTAATTCAGTATGAGAATTATGTTTACAACACACATATGCTTTAGTTGCTGCTGAGTACTGCTTACTCTAAATCAAGGACTTTCCACTTTTCCATGCTCTACCAGCATGCGAGTGTACAAGAATGAGCATTGCCAGGACAGTTACTCCAAACTGACCAAAGGGATATTTCATACCACAGAATGCCATGCTCAGTAAACAAGCTGGGTGGAGGTGTCTGGAATGGTCTGGGATTGGTCAGTGAGTAGTGAGCAAATGTGTTTGGCATCACTAGTTTCTCCTGGTCTTTATTCCTCTCTATGGCTGCAGTAGTAGTAGTACATTTTTCTTGCTTTCAGTTACTAAGCTGTTCTTATCTCAACCTACAAGGTTTAGATTTTTTCCCCCTTGATTCTTCTCACCACTGGGAAGGGGATAGGGAGAGAATGGTTGTGTGGTACTTAGTTGTTGGCTGGGGTTTAACGCTGGGTTTCTACTTGGCATCTCTTGGCAGCTTTCTGCTATGGACTGTGACTCTCTGTGCTGTGTAATAGCTGAGGCCTTTGCATGGCCTGCTGTGAACTAGGAGACTCGTCTGTCTTACTGGCATGAAAAAACCTATCTATTTTACTACTGCCTCTGAATATCCTCTGCAATGCCATCATGACCCTTCTGATTAATTTCCACAATGTAGCTTTGCCAGATAGACCTCAGCAATCTTCTAGATGACCTCCCTAACTTGTGTTACCCACAGGGTTCCAGTATTAAGAGCTGAATAATCTGGCCAAATTTATCACTTTCAAAAAGATTTATGGAATGGTGCGGCCTTGACAGACAACATGGATTCCCTTCTCCAAAGATGTCTTGTGCACAAAATTTTTATTTCTTGGCTTCATCTCCTTTTTTAGATGCTGCTCTTCTTTCATTTGAATTCTTCAGCTTGGAAAACTGGTATTGTGTCTGTGTACAGTGTGAGTCAGCTGTGATAAAGAAATACCATAACCCATGTGGTGTTCAGTTAAGGATTTAAAAGTTTGTATAAGGTCCTTTGCTTTTGATAGATTTCTCGTGTGACTTTAATCAAGTGGGAGGTGTAACAAGGAATTTGGTAGTTGCTTAATGAATCAAGATCCATAGGGATCTGGGCTGCCAACTTGTGCATATGCATAGAAGAAGGCATTTAAAAAAAACTAATATATTCTTTAGCTTAAATAAAAATAAATATGCATGGGTTTCTCAAGAACACTTGAAATCCCAAAGGAGCTAGTTGTACCCTCTACGAGTCTTTTACTGCCACTTATTTACTAGAAAAATGCTTGGTGAATTTGGCTTTTGGTCTCCATGATTGCCTTATTTTGCCTGGCTTCTGCATTGAGCTGTGAGTCGCTTCCCTAAGACACAGCAAGGGTACACGTGTGGAGTTGATGTTGGACTGGTGTGGTGCCTGGCAAGGAGGCAAGGGGCACTCCACAGATCAGTGTTACAGGGATTCCCTATCCCTGCAAAGGTGCATGTGAGAGTTGGGTTGGCTTGTTGTTGTGAGAAGGGGCATCTTGTTTCTGTTTTCATCTGAGGGCTTGTTTCATACCTCCTCCTTCAGTAGGTGTGAGGAATCTCTGCCCCGGGCACTTGCTTTAAAGTTGGTTCTGCTGATCCTGAGGGAAGGCCTTTGTGAACCAACAGCAGGATAAATGCAGTTTGTGTTGGTGCCCAGTTTTGCTTAATATTTATATGTACTCTGTGAGCCATCACTGGGCACAGCTAAGGTGCAAGGGAACTGTGGAGGCCTGAGATAGAAAGGCTTCAATCTGCTGGTTTGCTGCTTCCCTTGTTCTCCACCTCATGCCTTGACATCTCCTTCTGTGAGACTCTTGTAAAGAAGTTCAGCACAGCCAGGCCAGATTAAGTTCTCTGACCACCCAATAACCTACATTTCAAACCACCTTCATAGCAGGCAATAGCTCTGGATAAGGGGCTCTAATTTCCCTATTAAACCTTTTTGGGGAGGGAGCAATGAAAAGAGGAAAAAGAAATGACAGCAATGTAAGCAGCATGCCAGAGAAGGGAGAAACAAAGGGAGAGGAAGCATTCAGTTTGATTTGTTGTCAACTCAAAATGCCTTGGCCACTGACTTGCCTTTAAGGTGGTGTGAGAGAGGTGAGACTATCAGTGCAGTCAATATGTCAAGAGGGTATGTCTGGGAAAAGCATTTATTTAAGACAATTGTGATCAAATATTCATCAACTCGCTCTCCCACCATCCCACTACAGCTTCTTTCTTGCTTTTCTCAGCTGGAAAAGACTTCATAGTGAAAGAAGTAGCAGCACTTAAATGCTTATTTATGTTGTCATTTCTAGGCATTTTATCAGGTCTCTAATGAAATAGATTTTCTCTCAAGAGGTACATATTTTCTGAGCCAGAGGGGGAGAGCACTACAGATTGCTGAAAAGTCTGCCCACATTCAATACATTTGTTGCATTATTAATGATGATAAAAGCAAGAGGTTATAAACATTTTCTTTTCTAAATACTAATTGCAGTTGACCTTAGCTTAAAAAAAAAAAACAAAACCACAAGACTAGACAGGGGAGTGTGGTGGGGCAGGAGAAGCACAAACAAACCCATTGAGCCCAAAATGTGACTGTCAAGGCAAAACTTCTTTCTTGACAATCCCCAATGCTTTCACATATATCATTTCTAGAAGCACTGCCAGAGCCAAACCATTTGAGACTAGAATTATAGCAGAGATTAGCAGGATTCTGTTCCAAGAATATCTTTATGGTGATCACTTGTCACTTGTCATTACAAATAAATCCTACTGGTCTTCTTCCCTCAGTCTCATCCTTGGCTTACTTACACTTGAGAAATCATTCTTCTTGTCCCCTCGTTTGCAGCAAGCAAAATTCATGTTGCTTCTTTGAATGGCTTCTGGTGTATCCTGACTCAATACAGATGTAGTGCAGGGGGATAGATACAGGAATTTTTCATACTTGTTTTTCATCCAGGTGCTGTTAAAATGTGTTTTCATGGTTATTGTCAGAACATGGGACAATTCTGTGGTATCACTTGGGACAGCAGTGTGTACCCAAAGGTTTAGGCAGCCTACCTTATATCCAGTTGCCTCAAACAGAAGGAGGGATGTTGGAGGTGTTTTGGTTTCAGTTTTTGTCTTTTTTGGTTTTTTTATTTTTTGGTTGGTTGGGGTTTTTGGGTGATTTTTGTGGGGTTTTTATTGTTGTTTTTTGGGGGTTTTTTTGGTTGTTTTTTTTTTTTAGGGGAGGGGTTGGTTTCTTTTTTGGGGGGAGGCAGGTTGGGATTTTTTTGGGGGGGCAGAGTGTGTTGAGGTTTTCTTTGTTGGTTTGGTTTTTGTTTATTTGGTTTTTTTTCCCTGTGATTATGTACCACAACAGCACCCAGAGCATTCAGCCAAGGCAAAATTCCTATTCCACGTACATGCAGCAAGGGGTTGTCTGAGTAAATTGGTAGAGAATGAGGGCATGAAGAAACAAAGCAGATTGTTCTTATTCCTGCATCTTTTCAGTGGGTCCAGGGTAAGAGAACTCAAGCATCATGAGCCTTGCAGTGCTGTTCTATCTCATTCTCTCAGATACTAATACCATCCAGGCTCTGGACAGGGTGGTTAATAACTAGAGTATCTGCTGGTGGTGCTGTTGTTCAGAGCAGCATGAGGCAAATTCTGCTGGTTGAATTCATCACAGCTGTAATGAAAGCCACTGAGTTTTTATGTGTGATGCTGAGAACAGGCTGTGGTATCCTAGGTCTAAGCAACAGAAATGGAATTTAAAGCAATTAAGAATGATATTCTACCATTACGTGAACAATAGTAGTTGTTTGTGTGTATGAACCCTTGGAAGGGTTCAGGGTTGAACAGAAATGCTCACAGATTTTTGTTACTTTTTCTGGAGCTTACAAAGAGACACCATGTTTTAGCACTGGAGCTTAGACTGGTGTTTGGATATGCTTTAAAAAAACTGAACACGTTCGCTAATGTGTTGGCTTTGTTTGCAACAGAATGCCTTATTTCTATTTATTATTTCACTCATTTATTATTTATATTACACTAACAGCTAGAGGCCTCTTTCTGCCAGGTGTCAGACAGATTCTTTGTAGGAGGAAAGTTTGTATTCTAATACTCTGAGAGGCAGGAGTGTGTTCAAAGGAAGTAGCAAATGAGTTGTAGAACTTGGGAAAGGACCTGGCTCTCCTGAGTCCCGGATTCTTGGCTTAACTGTTGACCCTCATAAACAGCTACATGAAACAAAGCTATGGCTATCACTTTGTGTGAAGTCTTTAATTTAAACTGATCCTTAATGGGAGCCTTTAAACTCACCAAACAACCAGTTTGGATAGAAGGATGGTCTTTCTGTCAGATATTGTGCATCTGAAGAGGGCTGTGCTGCCTGGAGCCAGCAGTCTCTCAATGTTTCTGGAGTCTAAGCTGATTTTTGGGCTCTCTATATGGCAGGAAATTAGAGCCCTTGCTTAGCCTTTCTCCTTGCTACAACATATTGTCCATGTCACATGAGATACCAGGGGAATCTTCCCCAGATGTGCATGTTAAAAACTAAGGGTTTTGATGGCCATGTGCCTCCCTTGTCTCTGGGTTTAAAAGCAATCTGTCAAAAAGGGACCAAACCCTTGGGGATTCACATTCTCTTTCATTAGAATAATTAAAGAACAGAATAAGCAGAACAGACAGACTTGTACCTTTTAAGATGCAAATGAAGGATTCTCTGACTGGGGTTTTGGAGTCAGTTTCCCTTCATTCTTTTGTAAAGTAAAATACCAGTTTGAAACATAATGGAATAGCCTTAGCATCTTGATTTAATGAGTTTTCTACCAGTGCTGAAACAGAGGTGATTGTCCCTTATCTTGCATACTTTTTTCAAATGGCCATTTTCATTGATTATGGCCTCCTGTGTAAGATTCTGGTGTGGACTGTGAAACATAAGATATTTTTTGAAGCCTTGGGCGCTTCTCTAGAGACCAAGTGTAATCCAGGCAACCCATATGAGACCTGTGCTTTCCTCTGGACTAAGCTAATGACTGCTGGCCATTTGCTACACAACTTGGTATTTTCTGACGTGGGCTGAGAGTTACCATCATCTCACAAGGGCAGCTCCTGTCACTGAGATTGCACAGCATTTGCTGGGGAGGGATGTGGCTTTCACACAGGCAGTGTGTTGTTATACCGTGGCTACAGTCATGCAGGGAATATCCTGCAGCACAAATTTCCATGGGGACATCACACTACTTCCTGGGTTCTAGGAGTACCCTGGCCTGTAGAAATGTTCCTTACTTCTCCCTCTATACTCCATCAAAGATCAGGACTGATTCCTGAGGTTCTCACCTCCAGGGAGCAGGTAGCTGCCACTGCTCTCAGACAGGTCTGTGCTGGGAAAAGCTCAGTACCAGTGGCTACAGTGTCTCATAAAAGCATGAAGACCTGATTGTCAGCCTTAGAAACTGTGGTACATTTGCTGAAGTGGATATGGTAATGAAGAGATTTGCAGTTGTTTTCAGAGGAGTGTTTTTGACATCTTGTCTAATCTACGCGGTATTCTTGTCCTTTGCCAATGCAGCAACTTCTTACATTCACTAATGTTCTGGCATGTCTACACACTTATTCATGCCATTATTTCTGGCATCAGCCTACTTTTTCCCCCCTTCAGTTAGGCCAAATAAACATCAAAGAGATGCCTTTTCCTCAGGGATGTCACTGAACTAATTTCTGGCGGACAGGGTGATTTTTCTTCTTATTTATTTATTAACTTTCTCTGAGAAGATCTAGGCCCTTCCAAAAGCACTGCTTGTTTAATTCCCAGTGTGCTGGGGCTGTGTGCACATGCCAGCACTACTCCACACATGCTTGTGGTGTTTTTGTGTCTGACACAGTCAGCTCTCGTTCAAGTGGTAGACTTGCTGTTCTCTGCTTGCTGTGGGGTGTCAATACTTTTGCCTCTACCCCTGGGACAGGTGCCAGAAGCCATGTGCTAGGCAAATAACAAAGTCATTGCAGCATACTGGCCTTCACCTCTTTTTGAAAACATTCAGGTATTAAATATAAATTATTGTTTCAAGGATGCATGTTTCCTCAGGGATTCCTGTTTACTTCATCGTTAGAGGGAAGTTTGTTCCCTTGGGGGTTGAAAATCAAGAAAGATCATCTCTTTTTTGTTCCCCCTCCCACTTTCACACTTAGGATCATAGAAAGGAAGAGAATAGAATAGAATCATTAAGGTTGGGAATGGCTTCTAAGATCGTTGAGCCTAACCTTTGACTAAACACCACTGTCCACTAAACCATAGCACTGTACCAGGACTATGCATTATGTTGCAGGAAGAACTGCACATAGCACTATGCCATGTCCAGTTCTTCCTGTAACATTTTCAGGGATGGTGATTCCATTGCTTTCCTGGGCAGCCTGTTCCAGTGCTTAACTACTCTTTCAAAAAGGAAATTTTTTTCCTGATGTCCAACCTAAACCTCCCCTGACACAACTTGAGGCCATTTCCCCTTGTCTTGTCAGCTTTTCCTTTTTTCTTACCTCCTTCACCAAACAATAACAGTGCAATGAGCCTTTCCAAGCAGGCATGCCCTCACATACACAGAAGCTGTGTCTTCTTCACACAGCAGCTTTGCCTGACTCTGGACTGTGTTTCTTTAAGTTACATCACTCACCTGGGTATCCACCCTGCTCCTAGAGCTTGATGACACCTAGTTCACCAAGGGACAAAGGCTGAGACAAGAGCTTAAAGGTCACTGTCCATCTTCTGATACAGTTGTGCAGTAGCCCAGGTGTTGGTTTTTACTAGCTTCATTTCATTGCTTAAGACTAAAAATTTGGTCTACTGGTCTTTAGTAATTTTGCAAATTAAATAATGTATCTGGAGACATCACCTTCTTGTTGGGTGGTTTATTTTTATATGGTAAGTTGCCTTGCAGAAGAAGCAAGCCATTATTGGCTGAACTGCAAGTGCAAGATTATTGCTGAATATATTATCTTAATTACATCACACGGGTGTCATGTCCACTGCAAACTACTGATGAGATAATGCTAAACCACACCAGCTGTCAGCAAGAGGAAAAGAGGTAGGTTAGGGATGCATTTAATTTTTATACACATGGCTATTTTGCATAAACAAGCTCTTGCATCAGTATCAGTTTGAAAAACATGCAGACTAATTATGAGCAACTCTTTGGTTGTTTTTTTTTAAAGTCTCTTATGGAATCCAGGGTGTAACACAGCACGTGTATTTTTTCAGTGTGAAGCTCACAGCTACTTCACTCATAGCTTCTTACAGCAGGAAGCAGGCAGAACCAGCAGCTGTAGCATGCTCTGTTCCCAGATGGATGAAGCACATATGCCACAGTACAAAAGCTGTGCCACTAGGAAAGTGATCAAAGCTTACTATTTATAACTATTGCATTCATAGGTCTCCCTCTGCCTTAAATTCAGGAACACAGCTCTTCCCTGTCCCAGCTGCTTCCAGGAGAAGGTGCTCTTAGGAGATGTAGAAAATCACTAGCACCCACAGCCACTTCATGCAGTCACCTTCTAAAGTCTTCCATTTTTCAGCTTGTGCAGTGTCACCAAATGCACAGCAGTTCTTACAAATGGGATTTGGCAAAATAAATGAGCTGAAACTCTGCAAGGGGTTTATTCATCATAGAAGCCTGAGCTGCCACAGTGTTTGTAATCTGTAGTGCCTTTGTTATCAGTTCCATCACCAAAGCCAGTGCACGTGTAATGGGTGTGGTAAAAATCAGACCACTGGCCTGGGGACTTTCCCTTCTGCTTTTGCAGCTAAGAGGAGAGGTTGAAGCACATGAAAACAGTTCATACTTGAACTCTTTGGGCACAGACACTGCAGCTCATGGGTGAAGTATTTGTTTGTCTCATGTTTGTTTTAGCTTAAGGGTGTGAGCTTTTTTCTCACTTCTCTGCTCTAGTGGATAAAAGAGAGTGTGGTTGTCCATCTCCCTCCACACTCCCCACACCTCTGCTTTATTTGCCTTCCCTTCTTACTGTTGCATTGGTCTTTCTGGAAAGGAGAAAAGTAGAATAGTTTAGTGAAAAGGAGGAGAGAAAGATGACAGAGCTGGAAACTAATGGAGGACAGGCTGAATGACTGATAACCTGTCAGCCTTTCTTACATATTTCCTCTGCAACTCTTTCCAGTCACACTCATGTACTTTCTCTCACTTACTCATACAAAAACATACACGAACTCTCATCTAACTTTCATTTTCCCACCCCTACTCTTTTTCTTCTTCCTTCTCTTCCCCATACTCATTAATTTTCTCTGTTGAGTGTATTCAAGTGGAGATATAAAAACACTTAGGATTCATTATGGGATGGGAAGGTAGAAGCCATCAGCAACGTGAGTTGGTTTTGAGGAGGAAAGGAAATTCAGACATGAGAAACCTTGGAAACTCCATTATTTCTGGACCCTACTGAGGCTAAGAATACATCTTCGTATGAGAAGGAACAGCCCTATGGCTGCTGTTCCTCATAGCAACTTTCCCACATGCTGCTCTAAAGTCTAGATAATTTCAGTGGGATCAATATTCTAGGCACTGTCCTGCACCAAGAAAAGCCCTGGGAGTGGTCACCTTTGCTTCAGGAGGTCACCATGGTCATGAGGGAAAAATACAGTATTGCAGAAGAGGGAGCAGTTGAAGTGGCCTATAATTTTGAATGCCTTGGTCTGCTCAGCATTTCAGAGTGGCAGAACTTGGGTTTTTAGAATTCACTGTCCAGGGCACTTCAGACTGGCCCCGTGAAGATGACCTCATCTCTTATAACATTGCTTTTCCAACACAGACACCCAACAGGAGACTAGGGGCAGTAGAGAGAACAGTGATTTTGTGACTTTTGTAACCCCATCTTGCCTTCCACCAGCTCTCTCTTCCTTTCAAACTGCTATTTTGAACAAGGAAAAATGAACCAAAAAAACCTGCAAAAGGGATGTGCACACCAATGTTTTTATCTTCACTTCCAAGAGAGGCCTGCCCTTTGTCCCCTTTTCCCAAATAACCAAAATCCATCAGATAACCTCTTAAGACCAAGCCTAAGGCAAAATCAATCTCCAAAGGAAATAGCAATTGCTGTTGCTCAGACAGCAAGCAGAACGTGAAATCCATATCGGCTTATTAAAAGCACAGGCTTTGCCTTGCTCATCTCTGATGATGACAAGCAGCAATTATTTTTATTACATGCACACATGGACACACGTGGGTAAAATACAGACTGTTTTAAAGGCAGAGGTTTCCTGGGGGTGCTTGTAGTGATTCTCATCACTCCATCACTGAGGGTGGGTGAATCCTCCTCCTTGAGCAATATCCTGTGTCAGCAATTGAATGAAGTGCTCTGATTTATCTGTTTCCCTCTGGGTTTTATTATCTGTTCTGTTTCCTTGCAAGGGCTGAATCTGAAGGGGAAATGTATGGAGGTTAGACAAGCAAGTAGTGTGGATGCACCAGCTGGGGCTCTGATGTACAGCCACAGGTTTTTAAAAGTCAGTGGGATAATGGCACCCAATTGGTCCCTGAAAAGAAGGATGCTTTGAGCAGAGGGTTTTTTTCTGGGTAGGCTGGAAGGCCCCTAATTACTAGAAATCGAGAGGAGAGTCAGTCAGGCATGAGAAAGAAACCTCACAGAGGGGAGACAGCTCAGTAGAAAATGGCTGTTGAGCAGGCAAACTCCCTTGGTTCTTCATAAATGTAGAAAATTATTATTGTCACATTTTTTTTCCTTCTCCTTCTCTTGCTTCTCTGTAGAAAGAAAAACAAGCTCTGCTTCTCACCTCTCATCACTCGGGGGTCACTGCAGTCATGTAGGGCTCTTTCCCTCTGCTTCTGCTTCAGTGCCTAATGCTGGCACCCAGGACACCCCACAAATTAACCTGGGACAGTTTAATGAGCTGGCAGTGGCTTTCTTAAATTCCATTTATTGCTTTAAGTTTATCCTTCCCCTTTTGCCCCTCCACCCCCAAGCCCCTTCCCCAGGTACATCTGTGATCAATCCAGCTACATAAGCTGGGTATGCTGTGACCTGCTTTGGGCTGTTTCATAACATGGAACTTGGTTAACCGGTTAACCAAATTAACTTTGGTTAACTGAGAGAACCTGGTGTCAGGTGAAACCAGGACACTTTGTACTCACCCTGTGATAGGTGATTCCTTAGGAACACAAATTGAAGGGGAAGGCAAAGTGAATTAACTCTCTGGTAGGACTGGGGACCAGTCAGCTACTTTCTTGACAAATCTGCCTTGTCTCTGGGTTTTTCTATTTGTCACTGTGAGGATTTCCTCTCTTTTGTAATTTTTCTCCTGTGGTTCAAGCAAAGGCTTGGGAACTGAGAACTGGTTTTTTTTCCCTAGATCCCTCAGAATTTGTTGGAGTCACCAATTTATTCAGGTCAAAACAGACTTGTGTGATCATCTTGTGTCACTTGCACAGGAACTGCTTTGTGTCTTTCACATGCCTGGCCTTGAGGACTTCATTTCTGCCTGTGGTCTTGACTCAACGTGTGGTGCTGGGATGCTTCTTTCTTTCATTATGCAATGCTGTTGGCAACCCAGTATGACCAATGTCTCATGGAGAGGGAAAGAAGCCGGTAAGGGACAGCAAGAAGGCACCTCTGTTATGTTTGGTTTCTAGCAGATCTGATCAGAGCTTTTTGTGACTGCAGTGTCACTTCCAGTTGTTGTTTTTTTTTATTCTGTCATCTCCTCCCCATATGCTGCTGCTGATGTGATCAATTACTGAGAATGTGTCACTCTGTCTTTTGGCTGGGAAAAGAACCCCTTGCAACTGTGGCTACAGCCACTGCCGTTGTACTTAGGCCTGTAGATCTATAGGGCAGGGCTGCACCTGAAGCCTTTCACCTGCAGTAGTTTAAGGACAGCCCCATCTGGGCAAGTTCCTTTAGAATTTTGCTTTTGGTTGAATTCTCCATTTGCTGTCTTGACATGGGGAGTAGCCACTTCATGAGAAGGGACAGACCAGTTTGAGCTAGTGGAAGAAGAAAGGAAAAGATACCTCTTGCTTCTTTGGAAATCTCTGAGAAAGGGAGGAGGGACACAAGTATAAAAAACCTATCAAATCCTTGCTCAATCTTTCTATGAAAAGCAGCTCAGCCTTAGCCTTAGCTCTCTGTGAACTCTGATCACATCTCCAAAATGTGCATGGAAAGCAATGCTTAGGCAGGAGCATGTATGTTTGGGAGGAGAAACATATGGATATTTTAGTTACAAACACTACAAGGTGCAGGAAAAATCCCTGCAGCTGGAGCTCAAATCACATCTGTACAGTATGACCAGCTCTATCACTAGAACTCAGTCTGTAGGCTGTTGTTTAACGCCTCTGCTCCAGAGGAATTCCATGCTCCTAATCCCTGTTCTATGGATGAGATAAGGAATGGACATGTGAATCAGGGTCAGCAACTTGGACAGAAACACAAAACTTATCTTAAGATTTACAACACATTAATGTAATTCCTGTGCACTTAACATTCTAGATGACAAAATGGAAGTTTTATTTCACTGTTAGGATGGTAAGCTGTAGAGGTCTGGCCTGACGCTTTTCTTGTGGAAATTAATGTGCCTGATAATTTTCCAGCATTTCTTTCTAGACACTGCTGCTGCCATGACTAGCTTTCCATTAAGTTTGTGCACAGGTGATTTTATGCAGCTTGTTTGGGATTCTTCCATGCCTTCTTGCTGCTACTCCGAAGAGGATATCCTTGTAAGATTCCTTATTTGTAGGATATTATAGTTTTAAGGCACAGGTATGTTAATATAGAATAAATTTGGCTTTTACTGCTCACAGCCTTTGCCCCAGGAGGTCATCAAGTCAATTATTATAAAAGGATTTTTAAAAGGGCCTGGATAATTTTATGACCATTTGTAATTATGTGTTAAGATAGAGGTAATCAAATCTTATGCTTTGTGGCGGATGATAACCACAGGGACTATGAAATGGCTCATTTTCTCTCTCATGCACCATTTTACCATTAGGGTGGAGTTTTCATCTTCCTCCAGACTTTAAATTGATTGCTGCTGAGCATAGGAGACTGAAGGCCCTTAACTTTCTCATCTCTCTGGCACGTTGAACACTGCTGCATTGTGTTCTGCTGCTTTGGGTCTGGTTTCTGGGGAGTGGTTAGGGGAGATGGGTCCAGTAGAAACCTAGAGTTAGCATGGGATGAGAGGAACAATTCCAGGTGCCCTGTGTTTCTCATGACTGGAAAAGCTCATGTCTGAATTCCTGGTCATGGGGGTTGCAAAGTGTGGGCAATAGAGTATCATCACGTCTACGTGGCTTGTGTTTTCTGGCTACAACAGCACAACCAGGGCAGCTTCTGTATTGTCTGGCCTCTAGATAGTGTCTGCATAAGCAGTGGCTCTAGCTGAATTGCATTTCACCTTATTTCTTACCTAATGTAAGACAAGAAGTCTTCTCCTTTTTTTAGTGCTTGTGTTGGCTCATCTTTAAGATGTACATAGGACAGGGGAAGCCAGACCAAGGGAGGTTGGGAGTTTTTGGAATTTTTGGTTCTATGGCTCTGCTGTGCTGGTTCCATTGTGATCCATGCCTCTCTACTCCATTTGTTTCATAACATGATGAAAATAGATGAAACATTTCCCTGGGTAATAAATTGTGGCCTTGGAGGTCCTACAAACCATTTGTGAGTGTGAAGATAATAATGTTCTTGCCAGCAGCTGCTCTGGCTTATGCAGTTCCTTGTGCAGTTTCCTTGTCAGCATTCTGAATAAAACTGTAATTTCAGCTGTGTCCCGTTTGAGTCATTGTTTGACAAACTGGTTTCCTTCTGATTTTTAACCTTTTTGTTTGCAGGTAGCCCGGGATCAAAATGCAATGTGTCTCGGACAGAGCATTGATTAGTAAAATAAAGCCAGCCAGAGTCTTTATCTAAACACTCCATTTTTTAGTCTTCAGCATCTAAAAGACACAGTGAAAATGCAGATATTTTGGGGAACTGGCCACTTCTTGGGATAGATGTGGTGGTGGCTTGTACACAGCAATGTTAACCAATATTGTGGGGCAACAAAGTTTTAAAACTCTCTATCGAGTAAAGGAATATGGAAATGGCATTTCTCCATTTTATCCAAGCTAGAGGAGTGCAAATGTCTCTGCAACTCTATGCAAGAGCTTTTTCAGGGTTTCTTGCTTCAGTCAGTAGTGCTCTGAACTGGCAAATTTGAACTGGCTCTGAAATGCTGTTTTGTAGTGTGATGCTGCCCATCTCTTACCAATGGGAATCTTAAATACTCGATGGAGAGAAATGAGATCAAAAGGAGAAAAACTGCAGGATGGTTTGCAAAGGAGAATAAGAGATGCTGTCAGGAGAGGAACTGAACTGAGAAGGGGAGTAAATGAGGCAGATAGATGCAAGGAGCCTGTTCAAAAGGCAGGGCACACAGAGGAGAGGCTTTCAGAGCAAAGTGATGAAAGGGCTACCATGCAGGACGCTGCACAGCGAGGAGAGCAGTGGTTAGATAATGTAAGAGCTGTCCATTTACATTTATGTCTTGACATGCATTAGAATCCTCCCTTCACAACAGACATTCCCATTTGGCTCCCACCCACTCCCCCTCCTCACCTTTCATTGCGTCCTGCTGCTACTTCTCAGCTACTCAGGCTCCAGGGCATAGAAGAGAAGCTATTGAGAATTCTCCCCAGCTGTCATAGGCTAGTCCTGGTAAGGATTAGATGTTCCCATGATGCTTCAAGATGGAGTTTTTCCCACCTGTGGTAAAGAAGCAGTTTAGTTTTCCTGAAAAACACTGCATCCTCCCTCAACTCAGCCCCGTCAGCTTGGTGGCTCTGCACCAATTCACCCAATACACATATTGTGATGTTTGCTGTTCTTCCACAAATTGGGCATAGGAGTCATCAGGTCACAGGACTGTATGTTTTAGTGAGCTTGGTCTTCTCATTATCTGCTGTAATTGGGGAAAACTGTAACTTCATGGGACAGAAACTGTCAAAACTAGTTCTCTAATATGCCCATAACTGCAAGAATTTGTAAATAGAGAGCGCCAGAGCAGCAGAGCACTGATTGGAGCCCAGTGCAGAGTTTACCAACAACCACTAATTGCCAGCTCTGTTTGGATGAATTGTAAATCGCAAAGATAATGCAAATTAGTAAGACACTCTCTTGGCAGAATTTTATTAGCTTCTGGGACCTGGGGAAGTCATGCAGCTCCCTTTGTAACTGAGAGCAGAGCCCAATTTGCTGTGGCTTCTGTAATGCTTACTTAGGCTGGGAGTGAGTCAGTGGAGCCCAATTGGATCACAAGCTGCCCCCCAGGGGTTTGTTGCTAGTTAATCCCATACCGAATTGGGATGTGTAGTTTTGGGTTTTTTTCAGTCTACTTATTTGTTGTTAAGCATTACATTTTAAAAAAGGGAATAAAAAAGCTTGTAATAAATATTACCTCTGACATTGATAAAGTTTGGAAATACTTTGTTAAAAGCTAGGTTTTTCACTTTTATGTACTGGGTTGTTGTGGGTTTTTTTGATTGTTTGTTTGTTTGTGGGTTTGTTTTTTTTTTAACAATACATTTTTACATTGAAAAACTTTCTGCCTGGGGAAATACTGGTAGGGATACAGGAACAGCACAGGAAAATACTTCAGAGATACCATTATCTTTATTCCCCATACACTCTGAAGTTTTTTGAGCTACCTGATAAATTTATGAGTACAAGTGGCGTGGGGTATGCTCCTTGGAGAAGGAAGGAGAGGAAACACATTTCCCTTTGCCTGGCCCCTTACAAGTTTGTTAAGTGTACTGTCATGGAGAGAGCCCTGGCCCCATGCATATGTGCTTAGGGCAGCAGGAGATCTGCAAATTTGAGCTGGCTGTGATGCTAGTGGCCTGGTTTGGCAAGGTGTGTTTGAGGGTAGGGCAGATACAGACCCTTCAGCTTTTGTAAAGGAAGCTATTTTCCCTATTTTTTCTGCCTCTTGCAGCCATGTAATTTGGTGAGGGGTTAAGGGAAGGAAGGTGTCTGGTCTGCACTGGATGAGGAATGAACAGAAGTCCAAGTTAGGGACTGCTAGGTGCTCAGGCAGGGTGGAGATTGACGGTGCTTTGTTCAGCAACACAGCCTCAGCAGGAGAACACACAGAACAAGTTCCATTTAGGAAGGCATCCAGGTCCATGAGAAGTATTTGGCTCGTCTTATGGCTGGTGATTGTCTGGTGCATATTGGGTGAGTGGATATTGCTGAACTTGACAAATATCTGGGATGATTCTCTTGATTTGAAACACCATAGGCAATATGTGTATACCTCTTGGTATGATAACAAAAAGTTTACTATATGGATATGAAAGGAGATCTCAGAGTACCTTCTGTGCCATCCCTCTCACGGAGTAAAACTGGGAGAGCAAACGGGCAGAGCAGCTACCTGTGGGTTCTGGAATTAGCTTTATGTTGCACATCATCTGGTAATTCATGTTTCTAGGAATTAACTTGTTGAGAGTTTGCCCACCAGAATATTCGTGGAAAGCAGTCACACCAGTGTCATTAGCATAAGTGGTTTTAAAACGTAAAAAAAAAATTTCGGAAAGTTTTTTTTGCTATGCAGTCAGCATTGCAGGGAAAAAAATAAAACAAACCTGTGAGCATACTTGTTAGACTTGCAAGGAGTGAAATTCCTGAGACTGGTGGTGTAATTATTTTGAATTTAGCTTGTTCCGAGTCAAGACTTTAAAGAAAATAAGAAAAGCCTGGAGCTGTGAAGAACTTTGATTTCAGCAGTGAAGAAGTGTGGGTGCCCATCATGAAAGAATCCAGAGGCTCAAACCTTCCATGTGTCCTCTTCTGCTCAATCTCTAAGTGCTGCACTTATGTTAAGCAATCCCCATCCACAATGAAAGTCAGTGCACTTTATTTAATAACTGTGTCGCAGGGCTCCTCTGAGAATGGGAGTGCCAGAACTGGTTGGCTTTTTAATGGCGCCTGTCAAGGGAATTGGTTACAGATGGGGAAATGAGGCACGTTCCCTCTTCTCTGGCTTTAACATTCTAGCTCTGAAGTAGAGGGTGGGTTTTGTTAAGTGCACTTTGTGGCTCTTTCTCCTCTGTAACAGCCGACTACTTAATGCAAAATGCTGCTTCTCAGCCTTAACACAGCAAGGGAAAGTGCTGTGTTACAAAAGCGCGGTGGGAGCGGAGAGAACGGGGAGGACAGCACGCATGTTTATTTGCTCCCATTACGCCAGTGCTGCTGTGAACACAGATCGAAGCTTTTCTTCCAAACGGCCCCTTGGCACAGGTTATTTGCACATAAATGGCCGCAGGTGATTTATTTATTCGGCACAGCTGGGTTCTGCAAAAGAAACTGGGCTGTACCTGCCAATAGGTTAATACCCCTCCCTGCAGCGCTGGGAGGGCATGCAGAATTTGCTCTGCTGCAGGAGACAAAGACTCAGGCTGAAATTTTCAAGGTTGTGGGATAATTTTATAGCTGTACCGTCCTCTTGGCTTGCTTGTTCACTTTGCTCTTTGGCTGTGGTGCAAAATAGAGTATGGGGCCTTGAAGGAGGGAAAAGTAGAAGGTTTGTGTTGTATAACCAGGCTAGTGCTTTACCCTGTTGAAGAGAAAGAAGAGCATGCACAGGAGGGAGCAATAGACACATACTGCTGTGGGATTGCTCAGTGCGTAGAACTGGCAATTCAGTAACTCACTGTGTTGAATGCCATGTGGCCATGGAAAAGTTATTCCTTATCTTGAGGTATTTTAAATCTCCACCGGATTTATCTGTATAGGTAGCCAGCTCTAGATCTTGATGACTGAGTTTTACTCCTTGAATACCACTCACACTGATTTTTTTGTCTTTTAGAGCTCCTAAGTGGCCACCATGTCAGTCTGTTGCCAGACATCACGGTCTGTGTGTTTTCATAACTCATTAGAAAGAGTAGAGTTTATCCCAAAGACCAAATTCAAAACTTCTGAAGTGTAGGGTAATGCATGTTTACCTCCGATGACTTCTAGGATAAAAAGGACTTTCTGCATGGAGTGCCTGAATTCTGTAAATTGGATACCTAGGAGTTTTTGAGAGAGGAATAATGTGGGAAGGATTGTAGAGATTGGGTGGTTATATACCTCAGTGAGGTGAGCTGAGGGTTCTATGGAGACAAATTTATTTTGGAAACCACCTTGTAAAATTTTGGGTCCTCAGAGCATCGGTAGAGAAAGCGGTCTGAAAATCTCTCACATCTAACTTCAAAGGTGCTCAAAGACTTTCAAGTGCAAATGCTTAGAAGCTAAAACATCAGCTGAGAGCAGAGAAGCTGGCTGGTCCTTCTCCTCCCTCTTTTTTTTCCCAAAGTGGAATTATCCACTCTGAGAGTTCCATAAAGGTTTTCCACAATTAAAACCTGTCTCCATTGGGCAGTATATTTGCAGGAAAAGCCAAAAAGCCTGAACCCTGCAGCACTGGAACCCTACACCCCAAGGCACTTCTGTCTCTAGTCTTCTCCCTTCAATGAAAACCTTTTGTTCCTCTCTAGCCTGATCCATTGCCTCTGCACTGTGACTTAGATAGAATTTTAAGAGGAGGTTCTCCCTTTTGCTCTCATCTTCTTCCCCCACTCTCTCATACTTGGATGAACTTCATCTCATCAAAGAAGAAATACTAAATATTTAGGTAGCTGCCATCACCACCCATGTGGAGTATGAATGTACCTATACAAGACTGCACAGTGTGTGGTGGGATAATATAATGGTTAGGGCATGAACTGAGATTTGGAAGACCTGAGTCCATATGGTCTTTGTTAGTTCTTGGATGACTTCTTTACTTTTTTGGACTTTTATCTTGTTGTTTGTGAAATGGGGATTTGTAACACTCTCTTAAATCAGAAGAAGGGTTGCAAACATATAAATATTACTGAGTCTAGGATGCTGGGGACTGTATAAAAGCATAAGAGTTTCAATCAGCAAAATGAGATAGTGAGGTTCTGCTTGAAGGGGCTGGAAGGTAATTGGAGATTAGGTTCTATTCTGAATTCACACTCCTCCGAACCTTGCACATAAGAAGTTGCAATGAGTCTGGAACATGACATTCAATTTCTAGAGAAACAGAAATATCATCTACAATAATGATACACTTAGGTCACTTAGGAAGTTAGCATATGTCAATTTTTAACAGATCTGAGGTTATTTAGTCTTTGTCTGCTACATTGTCTGCTACTGTCCTATAGTCTACAGTCTATAGGAATCAGGACTTTTTTTAGTGCCCTTAGAAAAAATAGGACAATTTCCCAAGCCTTTTTTATTCTTCTTATTTTTATGTCAAAACCCCATCCACTTAGGGTTAGCTCTATTATAAAATTTTCCTTTTAACAAATTTAACATCACAAAAATGTCATGTGAAATGCTTCTTTTTCATTCTTGAATGATAAATCTAAATGTAGAAACCAGAATTCTCTGTGGAAAAAAGGTTTAATTTTTTTCTTACACTTTTGTTGTATCCCTGTTTCTACCCTTGGAAATAGCAATGTCCTTGTGTAAAATAAAACATATTGAACTTTCTTGAGTTGATCAACTTTTATTCATACTAAGTATTGGATGCAGGACTAAAATGTGAATGCATATAACATCCTTAATGCATATAATATTCCTTAAGTGAATGTATTTTTGAACACTCAATTTGCCTGGTCAGGAGAGGGTAGAAGTGATCATAGAATTATAGAATGGTTTGGGTTGGAAGGGGGCCTCACAGATCATCTTGTTTCAGTCCCCTGACATAGGCAAGGACACTTTCCATTAGACAGGCTGCTCAAAGCCCCATCCAGCCTGGTCTTTGAACACTTTTGGGATGGGGCATCCAAACCTGTTCCAGTGCCTCACCACCCTCATAGTAGAGAATTTCTTTCCAACATCTAATCTGGCTCCTTTCAGGTACTGGCTGCTAAAGGCTCACTTGAGCCTTTTCTTTCCAGGCACAACAGCCCCAACTCTCTTGGCGGGTCTTCATAGCAGAGGTGCTCCAACTCTCCGACCACCTTTTGTTTCCCTCCTCTAGACTCACTTCAACAGGTTCATATCCTTCTCATGTTGGGGGCCTCAGAGTGGGACATTTTTCCAGGCTGGGTATCATGACAGAGTATTAGAGTGACAGAGCAGGAGGATCCCTGCCCTCATCCTGCTGGCCATGCTTCTTTTGATGCAGCCCAAGATACTGTTGGATTTCTGGGCTGCACAAGCACGTTCCCAGTCATGGTGAGCGTCTTGTCCACCAGGACTAAGTCTTTCTGCTCAGGGCTGCTTTCAATCCATTCTCTGCCTAGCTGTATTTGTGCATGGCATTTTCCCAGCCTAGGTGCAGCAGGTTGCACCTGGCCTTGTTGAACTTCATGAGGTTTGCACATGGGCTTGCCCCTCAAGTGTGTCAAGGTGCCACTGGATGGGGATCCTCAAGAAATGGTCTTAAATGAGCAATATGGAAAGATTTAGACTACTGCTTTTAACACCCAGGTGGTGAGGCCGAGGGGGAGTATCTTGCATGCAGATTTAGCCAGGGCATATCTGTGAAGGAAGTTCTAAACATCTGCCAACTTTAAATGGTTATACATGTGCTTAGCTGCAGTAATACAGGTGTTTCAATAATGTGTGAGCATAAAGATCACCAGTAGAATCACCTTAGGTGCCAAATGGTTTTGGAGCAGAAGCCAGGTGGAGGTTTTATGACTGCTACATGTTCAAGGTCTGTTTAGGGATTTAGCAACCGGCTTTCCAGGAATGATCACTTAAGTCTATTCTGCCTACCAGAGATGTCATGGGAATTGTTACACAATAGCTGGGGCACCAGAGGTTGAAGGTGCTTGTGATCACCAACAAAAATGGACGAGGCTGGCTGCTCAGGGATGTCTGCAAAGATGAAGCTAGAGCTTCATTTCTTTGAAGGAAGGCAGAGCAGAAAACCTGTTAGTTCTTGTTCATGGCATGGCTGGAGGTAGGATATAACCTGAGGCACTTTCTGCAGTACCAGATGAAGAAATATTGTGCTTCTGCAAGGACATGTGTGAGGCAGTGTGAGATGAGAAACACTGCTGAGAAAAGTGCGCAGGAGAAGCTGTAATCGGGCAGCAGTGAAGCTTTGCAAGGTTCTCTCAGTTTTTGCATTTCATTCAAGCCTGAAAACCTCTAAAGGTCAAGACAAACTGTGCATTTTCCTGTAATTATGGGGTAGGCTGTGTTCCTGATGTTTCAGGGTATTTACACTTTTTTGTGTTTGCTTCTCTTCCTCTCCTTCTTCATGCATGTGGGTTTTGCAGGTTGTTGGGAAACGGGAGTAAAAAAGTTTTACTGTTAGGGAAAAAATAGCCAATGCCCCTCACATATGCGCAGCTCGTGCACCTACTTGCTGCATTTGACAGCAAAATCAATTAATCATTAGGAATCTCCTCCTGGTACTAGCACAGAAAGGTTTCTACTCTGCAGAAGGTAAAAAACATACAGAAAAAGGCAAAAAGCAAAATCATTTTTCCTTTTATTTTATTTTTCTCTCTCCTGTTTCCCTTTCCTTGCGCATAGGTACATGCTCACACCTGCAGATGTTGACACAGCAGTCTAGCTAGCCAGAGCTGCCAGTTAGTGCAAACATTGTGGGAAGGCAGTAAATATCACTCTGTGGAATAAATGGCCCCCCTGAGTCCCACTTGGTAGGATTGTATTTTATAGGTCTCCTCCCTTCTGCCCCTTGTTCTTTTTTCTCTCTTGAGATTGTGTCTGTGGGGTTCCTCTCTCATTTCCCAAGAGATTTCATTTCCCTTTGCTACCCCCTGCTTCTTTCAAGGAAGGAAAGCCCACAGAAAGACAGCTCTCTGAAAATTTGACCAAGATGTTTTCTCCATTGATGGAGAGTGTGAGTCCCTTCTGTATCTTCTGGGATGCTTGTTCCCAGTGCCCATGTTTGCTTCTGATTTAATGCAGTGCTGAGAATGAGCTGTGTTCCCAAGCTGCTGTGTGAAGAAAGGGCAAATATGTCATCTCTGCTAGCTGAAATCTTCAAGGCAACAGAAGGGATCAAGAAAAAGCAGAAGGGACTATATTAGGGTGACCTGGTAGTCACAGGATTTTCATTTGTTTGCAGAGGAAACCTGTGGATATGCTGTACAAAGAACAAAAATTTATGTTTGTGGTACTCTGAGCCTTTGTATTGCTATTACAGATCCAGCACAGGCTGACCTTAGTCAAACATGATTACCCATACCTGGCCACCAAGAATTTCCTGCTGAAAGTGTGCATGACCTGGCACTTCTTCCTGCTACACCAAGGACCCATTTCATGCAATTTTACTTCTTATAAGCACTGGTAAATGGATCCCTCTCTGACAATCCCCAGCAGGCACAAAGAAAATAGGTTCTAGGTTTTCTGTGTCTTCCAAGCAGAACACAAGATCATGCATAGGACAATGAAGAATTTTAATATGGAAATATTAGGTCAAAAAGGTGACTCAATCCACACACACAGAGAGAGAGAGAGAGAGAGAGAGACCTGTCTTTGCTCTGTAGGTAAAATTCACATTCACAGCAGTTCCACAGTGTTTCTTCCCACTTTACCCACACCCCACTCTGCCATCATTAACTCTCTCTGTCTATTGGGGGACAGAACCCTTCTCCTATTTGTCCAGCCAGTTATGGGCATGTATGTCTGCATCCCAGCCCAGGAGACAATATTGTCCTTTGGGATAAAAGATAAAAGAGAGCACAGCTTTCCCACTCCCTGCCACACCCTTGCCCCCTCCTTTAACCCACTCTCTGTATCCTTGGTTACTCCTCATCTTTGGTAGGTTTTTACGTTCAGGACCCCATTGCAAAAAAAAAAAAAAAAAAAATTAAGAAGACATGTTGATATTAGCATTAAAATTCTGTGGCAATAACTGCAACATGTTTGAGCTAGAAATTATTTGCTTTCTCTAATCCTCAAAATAAGCCAAATAAACCTAAACTGCCTCCCTGCAAAGGTGACTCACTTTTTTGCCTGTTTATAGTTGGCTCTGATGATCCTGAATATTTTTGCATGACTGAAAGGAAATAAAATTCAACCTTCTGTGACTGCAGCTCTGAAAAGGCTCAGTTTATTCCAGCTGGTTGCAGTAACTTTAGAAGCTGTGTAAGACTCTATGGCTGGAAATATAAAAGAGAATTAGGAAAGATCAGGCACAAGTCTGCTTCTGACTGGGTGAGGGACACCAGTCAAGTTATGAGAACTTGAAATTTTCCCTTCTGTTCAAGCCTGACTGACAGGCATGCTGCACAAATACACTCTCTGCTGTGGGTTTTCCACTCTGGCCAGAGTCTGCAGCTGAGGATGGTGTTAACAAAGAACTAGGGGTTGGCTCCTTGGCTTAGGATTCCACCCTATGCAAACCCCCACGGATCATTTCAAAGCAGCTTGAGGTAATATTAACTTTTGAGTTCCTTTAAACTCTACCGTCTGGCCCCTAATTAAAAACAAACTGAGCCCAAGAGTGATAGTGTTCCTTGCAGCTGCACCCTGTCTCACCTTCCATGGTCCCCTTACCCTGGGATTGCAGAGGGAATTCACTGATGTTGGATTCAACTCTGCATCTGTATCCCTACAATGAAGCCTCCTCCAGCTGAGGGCATTTGGCAACTCATTGCCCTGCCAGCATGGCTTAGTATTTTTCAAGAAGAGTTTTAGAGAAAGATATTGATTTTTCAAGTCAATGCTACAATGAAAATACTTGGTTTTGTTCTCAGTCTAGTTGGTTTTGTCTTTTTAAATATTATGATCTCCTGAGAAATCATCTCTATTTGAATTTTAGGGAAGATTTATTTTTATTTTCTGCAAGTCCAAAATGTACATTTTTATAAATCAGTGAAGGAAGTGCTTGATCTCTGTTCTGCTTGGTCCTCTGTAAAATCGTGTACTCTGATTTAATACAAGAATTGTCTGTCACTGACAATGGATGACTCCGCCTAACAGAACTGTTGACGCACAAAAGTTATTTCCATCACATCTACAAGCTAAAGAATGTGTTTTGCAGATGCAATTAGTTTGAAAGAAACCCTGTGTATCCTATAGAAAAAATTAGGACGCAGCAAATCCAGGTGAAACAAAATGGCAGTTCATCCTCTTTGTCTGTCAGAATTGCACACAGAGCAGAGTTGTTCAGAAATAAGACACTAGGACTGCTCCACCCCCAGAGCTGCAAAGACAACTACACAGTGCAGGGGTGCTGTGGGACCGCGTTGGACTGGAGAGGTAATTTCACTTTAAATCCCCAGTTACAGAATCACAGAATACACTGAGCTGGAAGGGACCCACAAGGATTATTGAGTCCAGCTCCCTGCCCTGCACAGAACCGTCCCCAAGAGTCACACCACCCGTGCCCAATCTAGTGACTAGATGCTGTGAATGACGTTGCCAGCGCCTTTGGCTATAATAACCTCTTAAAAGGCATCCAAAATCTGTGTGGAGAGGAGCATCTTAGTGTCAGTCACCCTGTTAATTACCTGGACTGGTGCTGGGAGGAGGAAGGAAGGGAGGTGAGCTCTGATGTATCAGGGCTGAAGTAGGTACTATTCCCGTCACTGCAGTTTTGGCTTATCAGATGTACATTGCTTGACACCTGAGCCTTGGTGAAGGACAGAAAGAACACGTCTGATGTGCTTTCTGTATTCAGTGCCCTGCAGGAGAGCACAGCTGATGGGATTGCTTAGTAGCACCTTGTATTAATATGTTGACATTATGACTTCAGAAAGAAGGATAGGCATGTGCTAGCACCACTGTGTGCTGGGCAGTGTGTAGGCACAGTGCAAGGGAGGTGGCTCACCATCTTGCAGAGCTTCAGGGCTGTTTCTCTCAAAGTTTACGGCACTGATTTTTTTTTTCCCTTTCTCCCTGGGGTGGGACAAAGGCCTGATCTAATCAGTGGTTTGGTCTTCATAAAGGTCAGTGAGTGTTCAGGCCTGACCCTTTTGAATGTTAGAAGTGATGCTCGGCTGTTTTCATTACTTATGTCTTGCATTAATGAGATACTTGGATATAGGAGAGTGTTGTAGCTTAACATGTGAGGATAGTTGGCATCAAGTTCAGGCAGTGGCAAAGCAAATATAGGATTTATTAAATACCTCCTTGCTGTCTAGTCAACAAACTTACCAGCCAGCATACAGTATCCAAACAAATGCATGGGATGTTTGGACTGCTGAAGCTGACCTCCAGTACCTGGGCAAGCAGGAAGGCATTATAGGATATTAGTAAGGACAGGCACCACATGCTTCTTTGAGACCCAACCATCAGTGTGCTGGACTGGCAGAACAATTGCACAGTGTCTGTAATGCTGCATGACAACTGAATAGCAAAGGTTTCCATACCAATGTGCTTGCCATTAGGTTTTCTTAGTTGTGCTCCCACCTACCTTGGCTTCTCTCCAGAGTTGGAGGAGTGGGAAGACACTGTCAATTATTCTATTTGTGCTCTGTCCTCAGTCAGAAACTCTGCCCATTATTCTAGGGAAGACAGCTGTTTTTGTTGGAATGAATGGCTGCAAACAAGTTAACAATACTGACACTTAAATTGACATAATTAGGCTTTAGAGTCAGTACCCACAGAGACCTGTGAGAGGAGCCGATATTTATCATAGCTCTTTCAGTTCTTTTGCAAAGGAAGAAAGTAGAGCTGCACTGGGGTATAACAAAAAAAAAAAAAAAAAAAAAAAAAAAACCAAAAAAAAAAACCCCAAAAACAAACAAACAAAAAAAGCTGGTTTGTAACCAAGGATTATCCCTTTGATAAGTGAAAACTGAAGAGTTCTATAGTCTCTGCTGGATTCTGCCAGAATATGTTAGCTAGCAGCTAACAGTGCTAGAAGTGCACTGTTAGCTGTAATACAGTGTGACCCTCCTCCTGCTTTCTGAAATATTTTCCTCGTAATATCATGGTTTAATTGTTGGGTATGCTTTACATACAACCCACCCACCTTTGCTTTTTGCTTTTTTATTTTCTTGGTTTTTTTAAATCCTGGTGCAACTCTTTCCTTTTGTTATACATTTTATCTTGTTGCAATGCAAAATTTTTGGTCCTGGCATGCAACTTTTTGTGGTTTTATGTGAAATCTGTAGTAGTGTCCATTTGTGCCCTCCTCTGTTCCTGTGGTAGGTTGCTGTTATTCCCTGCCTGTGTAGTGTTATTGAGAGGAAGCCTTGTTTACAGTACACTACCTGAAAAAACAAAATGAGTTGTCATACTGGAAAAGGAAATATCTTTCTAATAAACTCTATAACTCTTTTGCTGGTTTACCTGGGAATAGCTCTGAGCAGCCTGATACTGGCAAAGGTGCTTGGAGGGATTTTTTTTTGTTCCTGTGGAGCAATTGTAGCACAGTGCGGACGACCAAGCTCTGTTTGTGTAATGAGACCACTGGAGGTAGAAGTAGATCCGCAGACTGTCTTGTGCATGAGAGATCCTGAAATGCTCTTAAAAAAGACCTACATAATTAAAGTACTTCACATTTTCCTGGAACGCTGGCTTTGTGCTGTTGGTTTCCTGACAAGGAAGTCTGTTTAATGTGTTTGATTTATTTTATTTTACTTTATTTTTTAGCACTGTTGGAGCCAGGGTGTAGTATATCCAGAAGAAATAGAGCTTTTATAGGGATCTGTGTCTTTCAAGCTGGCATTTGCCCTTTTGCAACTAAAAAAAAAAATTCTGCAGTCTTCCTAATGCCTAGTGTATGCCTCAGGTCAGCCACAGAAGTCTGGGGGCCTGTACTGAAAGGCATACCATAGATCAGGACAGTTGTTTGAAAACAATGAAGAGTGCTGGAAATGCAGCAGTCTGAGGAAAAAATCAGTATCCTCCAAAGACAAAAGATACCGAAGGATGCTTACATTGGAAGCTGACCTGAGAAGCAGGGTGTAAGGTTTGTCTTTGCTTCTTCCTGTATTTCCAGGCTGCTTAGATCCAAGCCCTTGTGGTTGGCTTAGGTTATTCTCCCCTTTCCCTAAAAAAGAAGAAGCTAGAATAAAAAGTGAGGAGGAAGAGAAGAAAAACCATAAGAGAATTATAGAACTGCAGTACTTGGCTGCCCAAAGGCCACTCTGGACTGCAGTGATCCCTATTGCATCAGGCAGCCTGCCCAGAGCTGAGGGAAGCTTGAAACTTCCCGTTACAGAGGTGCACTTTCCCAGAGTGCCTCAATGCCCAGTTCCTGGGGGTTGACTGCCAGGTCCAGAGTTAATTGCTACATCTCTAACTATTAGGTGTGGACTATGCAAGTTCTTTTCTCCATGCTGGTCTCAGCACTCCAAACAAGGACTTTCAGTCCAAAAGGGCATTTATTCTAGATTAAAGAAACCATCAAGAAAGAGAAAAAGGGAGAGAGAGCTCAGCATGTTTATCTTAAGTTTCTTAATGTGAGAAATTATTCCAGCCTCTCGCAAATTAGCCAACCCAATCTACGGACTAAAGAGGCTGGCTGGCTTTCAAAGAAAATAGTGGAGAAAGAGCCAAGCAAAGAAAAAACATTCATTACTGCATGCTTGTGAAGACAAAGAGTATTTTAAACCTCTGTCCTGCCAGTTGTTCTAGGTGGGCAGATATGTTTTGCTAGTCAAAAATCAAAAAGGGAAAAAAAGAATTAAAAAGGTGAAGACTCAGGGTGGCTGGGCTGGTTTTTTATTTTATTCAGACCAAATAGTGAGCAAAGCCCTGACCGCTGAGGTAAAACATGGCTTTCTTCCCACCACAGGCTATATCTGAGCTTCAGAGATGTATCAGAAGCTAATTTACAACTTGGTATAAGCTACATTATACAAAACTTAGGCATAAAATCAAAGTATCCATATTAAGAGGATGATCTTTGGAAGTGTGTTTAATGATAATGGTGGCAGATTAATCCTTCAGTCAGTCTCCCTCTTCATTCTTGAATCATCTAAGATGCCCAGACTTTCTGCTTGTGCTGATAAACTCAGATAAACCTGGGTGTAAATAGTAGACATGTCCTGTGCCATTGAGTTGTAGCGAAGGAGTGTGTTCTCAAATTAGCATAAAAGCGTGTATCTGGAACTCTGGTTTGCTCGACGTTATTTGAACATAGTTGATTGCACTAGATCTTTTAGCGATGCCCTGGTCCATGTGGCTTCCTGTGGTAATGGCTGCTCAGGGATGTAACTGGGGGACTCACTGAGATACTTGAACTGGAGTAAATATTTCTGGCATCTCTGTGCAGTCCTTTAATGAACTCAAGAGACAAGTCTCCCACTCCATTATCCTGCAATTGAGACACAAGATTTTTGCCCTTGGTTGAGCTGACAGCAGAGTCAAAAGCAGCTGGCTGGGAGTCGAATGTGAACAAGAGGCTGGACCAAAGCTGCATCTGATAACTTAGGACTGAAAAGGCTGAGGCAACCACATTAGCTTTGCTTTTCCTGCATAATATCAAGTCACAATCAGGGTTTTGATGTTTGTCCTGAAAGACGAACCAGTACACCTGCCATAATGTCAAGGCACAATCCACATCCCACCCTGCTCATTCTTGGGTGGAGTAGAGGTTTCTCTTGAAAGTTTAGAGTTTGTTGGGGTATGAGATAGTTGGTTTCTATTAATTTTTCAGCAGCCATTGGGTGAATGGCCCTTACAAGTCTCTCCAGTCCAAGTGTGATACTCTTCCTCTACCTTTTCTCTCCAAGTATCGTTTGCATGTATACAATCAGCAAACTGTTGAAAAGATCTGCTAGAAACAAAGCAAACAAAAACCAAACAAGTAATCCTCCTTCTCCTCTCTCAAATGTACTGCACCTGATCTATGGGAACAAGTAAGGAAAAGAAAATGATCCACAACAGATATTAGTCACATCATTGCCTTATTATTGAAGTTGCTTTGATTTTTCCCAGTGAAAGAGTAAAGAGCCTGCACAAAGCAAACACTGAATACTTTTCAACTAAAGCATATTTACATTTTAGATATCAAGTGCTTATAAGGCACACTCTATTTGCCATAGACCTAGAGGGTAAACCGTTTTTTTGATGCAAGGGTCAAAATTCCATCAAAAAAAAAACCAAAAACCCTGTAGCAAACCATTTTCTTCAGGGTTTCTTTGAACTTCATGTCATCTTTAAGAATTTTGAGTGCTTTTCAGTTTCAAACTTCTTCATGTGCACCTTTCAATTAATTTTTAATGGCCATGAAAGAATTGTTGTTCTCATTTCATATTTGAGGAAGATTTGGACTGACATGGCTTGCTGAAAGTGGTGAGAGGAGCAGGTAAGACTTCTGTTTGCCATAGTTGGACAGATCTTTCTGGAAATCTTAAACAGAGCACAGGTGAGCTGGATGTAAAGGCTATCTTTTATTGGTTGCTAAGATCATTTTTTTATGCTAAATCAGAGCATGTTAGCAGTGTTACAGGCTGTATAAATGGGATCCATGAGATAGGTTTTTCTAAAGAGATGCCTGGAAAAACCTCATGTACCAATAGCACCATTGCTGGCATTTTGCTCAGTAATTGGTTTCTTTGCACCATTTATGAATAGGGAGGAAAAAAATGTTGTCAGTCATTTAAAAAAGAAAAAGAGAATTGTTAATGTACAAATGTATAATGTTCAAGCAGACAGCAGAGCAGACCTCTTAATTCCAAGTAAACCTGCAGTGGGACAGTGCCATATGTTCAAAACATATGGACTGATGATATAAAATGCTTCTGGAGGGTACTCCAATGCATTAGACCTTGCATGGCAGCGTTCAAAACCAGAATGTAAAAGACCCGTGGTGGGGGTGGGACAGAGCTATCTGCTGTGCAGACATGTTAATGAGGCAAGTGGAGAGTTAATGGACTACTGATTAAGCACGTTTTAGACATTCACTTAACTAAAGGAAATATTATTGTGCTGCTGCTCCTTACCCAGGAGGTCAGAGATTTAAAGCCATAAGAAGCATCCCTGAGGGTTATTAAGCCATAACCTTTCAGATCTTCCAGGAATGAGCATTCAGCAATGTGCCATTAGCCTGTGAAATCGCATGGTCTTTTTACCCTTCCTTCCTCCAATTTCTGTTACATTCACCTGCTGGCTCTTGTCTTAAATTAGACTGTGAGCTCTTCCTGGCTGTCTTTGTATTTGCATAGAGACTAGCACAATGGGGCCCTGATACTGAATGAGGATTTTGGATCCTACTACAATACCAACATATGAGTAATGAATAGCTAATAGTAATAATAATAATAGCGTAATAGCATCTGCTTTGTGTGTAAGCTGCTTTTTTTTTTTTTTTTTCCACCGGCTCTCATTTGTGTGAGTTACCTCACCCTCAGTGGCTTGAGCACACAATTTCTTTTCTTATTTTGCTTTTGTGAATTGAAGTGTCTCTGGGGTAGCAGGCAGACTTACACTGATGTGCCGGGGAAGAGCACAGAACCCTTGCAGGAAGAAGAGGGTGTATGACAGGTACCACTGACATTCGGTCAGGTCAAATAACACTATTGTACCTTGAGTCTCAAGCTTCAGCTGAGCTGCCTTTATAGATGTTTTGGTAGCCCCTCTCCTGTGGTTTATTCTGATTCTTGTGACCTTTCCAGCTCTGTTTCTTGCTTCACAGTTTCAAAAGGAGAGGATGCCAAGGGCAGTTTTACACAGAAGCCCATACAATAAACAGGAATGGCTTCTCTAAGGGAATATTGCCTCAGCTGAAAGAGATTTCTCAAGAGACAGATCACCATACCCTCAGAGGGAATAGACTGGCAAAGCAGCAGAGGCAGCTAATGTAAAAGGAAAACCAACTTTTCACTAAAATTGTATGTGTCAGAATTAAAAGATAAGAGAAAGAATAGGGTACAGTTATTCACCTCTGAACTGCCATCCATAGTCTAGCTCTGATTACAGTTCTGTGTAAGTGTTCAGGAGCTTCTAATGGCTGCCTATTTTCTCAATTATCTAACCTTTTAAAATTGAGACAAATGTCTTCAGTGGCTGGGGTTTTGTTTTTTGGGGATTTTTTGCTAATGTTAAGGTGGATGCTTAGCCCATGTAGTTGCACACACCTTCCCTTTGCATTACCAATCATTTTGATTTCTGTTTCATCTCTTGAGTTTTCTTTCTTCTCCTTATCCCTGCGAAGGTGACCCATTGTTACTTATCTGATATGGGTAATGAAGAGTGAAGCTTTGCTTGAATTTGTCATTCCCATTTCAGTTGAAAATGAGGACACAGTAGAATCTTTACAGGGAAGTCTTACACTGCAAAGATCAGCTCTATAAGGGACCTTCTGAAGACCCTTTTACCCTTTTTACCCTCATGCCCTACCCTTGAATTGTTTTCTAGTAACTTCCCTGCTGTCAATTCTTCTACTTCAGAGCCAAAGAATGGCCCAGAACTCCCTTACTAACAGTCTGAAGAAGAGGAACTACTGCCAAAAGAATACTCTGTCCCTCACATATACATATCAGCTGGAGAGCTGATTGTGCCCTCAGGGAAGCAGTGTGGAACTTTGTGTTTGGAGCGGTGCATCCATGCCTCGTTTCAGGTGGGAGATTGGGAAGACTGTAGTTTTCTACAGTCTAAAGGAAGGAATTAAAGAAAGACTGTAGTCTTGCAGAAGAATGAAAAGCTTGGCAGTGCATTGCTGTCCCCTGTTCTCACAGGTGTGTACAATCCATTGAATGCCTTGGGATATATTCTGAAGATAACCATGAGTTAGTCTGCCTGTCTGTCTGAAGGGATACACTGTAAAAATGGGTCTTTCCCAGTGTAATTTTTGGCTGGAAAGAGACTCTGAGAGGGGTGTAGAAGAGGAAAGAGATAACCCCCAGGAAAGTCAAACTATCTATTTATTTAGTTATGTGTTTTGGGTTGCGTTTTGCATTAATCGCTGCCACACAGGAGCCCTGTAATTTATTATTGGTGATAAGTGTGGACAGTAGCTATTATTTTTGTTCCCTGTTCTAAAATGTGGCAAGCAGGGACACTTAGATTTATGGAACATGCATTATTCAAATCTCAGGGCCCGATGGCTCAGCATGAACAATTCCAGCTATTTCCAGAATCTTTTGGCCTTTCCTCCTTTATTCCTCCTTGTTTTTTTGGGGATTTTTTGGGGGTTTTTTTTGTTGTTGTTGTTTGTTTTTGGGGTTTTTTTTGTTGGGTTTTTTTCTGGTTTCTATTAGGCTAAATTAGGACAAGGGGAGTTTATTTGTTTATTTAGGCTGGGGTAGCTGCAGTAAAACTCATGTTCCCACACCAATGGCAGGACAGGTCTCACACGAAGTTCACAGAGAAATGCAGAGGGGCCTGGTTAATGAGGTCCATTATGAGGAACTGGAGGAAAAGGTGGTGTGTGTTTGGATAGATGCTAGAAAATGTTGATATGGGGAATATTTTCCTGGGTCAGAGTCTTCTTAATTTATTTTTTAACTGACGACTTTCTCTGGAACTGTTGTGCTGAAACAAAGACTGTAGGTCTCCACCAAAGTTGGTGTCCAAAGCACTAACGCCACTTTATCTCTCATTGTCAGGAGGAAACTGCCTTCACATGTGCCTGAAATCACTCTCACATCTGCCCTCATTGTCTATGCAGGTGGATTTCGCACTGAGGATGTAGATACCTCTACTCCCTTCCTTGGTATAAACTGCAGGATTCTACGGGGTTATTGGTCACACCAATGAAAAATTGTGGAAGTTAGGGACTGTCCCTGGCAAAGATCCCCTTTAGCTAGTGCATAGATTTTGGCTAGTTTCTTCTTCTAGCTGTTTGCAACTGCTGCTTAATGAATAGCAAATAATTTCTGCAGGAAGGCAGAAGAATTGTCTTCTAGGAAACTCCTTCTTACATGCAGTTAAAAGCAAAAAAAAAAAGTCTGATGTAGAGCCATGGGAAAGCTAGTAAATTTTGAGGAGCCTTCACAGTGATAAAATCCAGTGGTGGTAGCAAAACTAAAAATGAAATTTTTATCACCAAGAATAATGTACAGGGGCCTAAACAGGACAACAGCATGGAAAGGAAAAAATAATCAAAGAGTAATGCTCAAAGCAGGACCAGAATCTCAGCAAAATGAAGTTATGAGTAACTTATATCAGTGACTTGATACCACCTAGGGAAGTCCAAATAACACCTCAACTACACACAATCTGCTGAAGTCTTATGAGCTTCCATGAGAGCACATCTATGTCACCTGAGGTATGTTTGTATTGGAATGCCTTCCTTTTGTGCAGGAATGGAAATGACCTGTTCTAGTAAAACCTTCGTATGTATCAATGTAGGTACATTTTCTTTGGGCTTATAGGATAAAACCACTACATTTTCACACATGTTGCCCTTGTCTCAAATTACATACTGCCTTTTAAAAGTGCTGTTGGAAATAAATTGACAGAAACTTGCAAAACACGAGAGACAGTAGAGAGCTGGAGAAGAAAGCCAAGCTAAGGAGGCTCAGAAAACTGGATTCTGAGGGTTTATTTCCTCTGCATTAGCTCACACTGATTTTATCTGCCCACCTGTTGAATTGCAGAGCAGGGAGTCAAGGGGCCTTAGTAATACTCATGAAAATATAATATATGGGTAACAATATGCTTTCTTACCCAACATGACTGCATTTGCTTAGCCTGTTTGTGTACCTACCAATGAGCCCTGGTATTCTCGTTATTCCCATACTAAATCAAAGCAGAAGAAATCTTAATTTTTTTTCTTCTTTCTATTGAGACTGATAGGATATGCTCTCAGGGCCAAGTATTCATTAAAGAGTAAGCTAGTCAGAATTGGGGGGAAAGGAGATAAATATGCAACAGTGTAAATGGAAGTTCTGAATTAAAATGGATTGGGGAAAATCAGTGGAATATCATAAATTCTGTCTCTGTGTGGGGAAAAGTGTTATAAGCTCACAGACAAGCCGTTGTCATAGGTTTGTGTGGGCTCTATCAAAATACCAGTTACTGATAGAGCCTTTAGTGAGGAATATTTCAGGTGTCAAAGACATAAGCACGTTAATTTTTTGTGTTCGTGAGCCTCCAAAACATCACAGTGAGGAGACACAGCCATGCTCTTGATACTTTAGGAAAGAACGGAAATCAATACTAACTCAGAATTGGACCAAAGTTAGAAGTCCTGATTGCCATGCTGCTGAACTTTGACATGTCATCTGGAACAGAACTTTGTGGTTTCTGCCTTTCTATAATAGGATTACTCTGAATTATCCAAACTGAAATTGAACACACATAGCAGTGGCATATGGGCTGGAGAAACAGTTTATCAGGCTCAAGCAAATGTTTGTAGCAGCTAATTTCTTGAATGCACAATAAGTAATACTGGCTCCCATTTTAGGCACTCTGGATATAGTTCTGAAGCAGAATATTGCATCTGGTTGTAGTATTTTTTTGTTTTGTTAGGGTTTTTTGTTGTTGTTTTTTTTCTTTAAAGTATAAAAATAAAAATTAGTCACAAACAAGGATGGAAGGTTGGAAAGGCAAGAACAAACAGATGATGGGAAATGAATTTCTAGGAAAGTATCTGAGCAAATTGAGTATGCTGCCATGCAAAGCTTTGATGAGATTAACGCATACCTGCAGAGTTATTTTATTTCCACAAACTTGCATTTTTATAGAGTTTTTCCAACACCGCTTTTTTCTAACCAGTGTTGCTTATTGTGGTTCAGTCATTATGAGTGACTCGAATAGACCAAGTCTGTTGTCTTCCATGGGGAATCACTTGAAGAGTGACATGACACAAAACTTCAAGTAAGTAGATTATTAAAAACTCAGATGATAGTTTTAAGAGTCTAGAGGGAAATGTAAGGATATTGAAATCCTTATGATGCTTTGTATTTTATTTATAGTGTTAGGATAACGCCTAGAGGTGAAATACTGTTCCTGTCCCAAATCTGGTATGTTTTGAACAGCAAAGGTTTGAAAGCATGTTAACAGGCTGCTATCAAGTATCTGCAAAGTATTTTCTCTCTGTGAAAGAAAGTGAGAACACGAAACTGTGTGGCAATGAAAGAGGTGACATGGAGGTTAGAATAGCCAGCATACATGCAAATTTTAAATGTTCTCAAAACCTTGAACCAAATCTTTTGGGTTGTATTTACATGAAAAAGGGGAGAAAGACAGGATGATCAAGGGCAATCATATGCTTAAATGCATCAGCAGTGCCAATAGCATGTGCCAGAGATTTATGCCAATAGGTATAATGGAGAGGATTAATGGATTTATGGGAGGAGAATAATTACTGACATGTATAAAGACAATTATCGTGTTATTTATAATGTGGTTCTTTGAAAAGTGTCTGAAAAATGATTTTGTTGGTGGGTTCCAGTTGGCATCTGTGAGGATTGAAGTTGTTCCTCTCTGATTCAGATGCTGGGGTATGGGGAAAGATGTCCTGTTTCAGCAGTAGCTGAGTAACCTCGTGCTGCCCAAGCACTCTGGGAGGCACCTTCCTTGAAACCACAGCCCATCCTGTTAGGAGTGTATTAGTTAAATCCAGCATCTCAGTCTTTGCTGACTAACCTAGCTGCTATATTCCCCAAATCTGTCCCTTCCCCAGTTAGGTCTTGACTTTTAACAGCTTCCCTTTCTCTATATATTTCTGATCCTTACATGGTACAGCTGTTCTTTTCTTTTTCAGCTGAGAGGGATGTTTCTAGGGTAAGGTTGCTTTTATTTCTTCCCTACAGCTGTCTTTGTCGCTGTAACTCTCAAGACACTGCTAACCTAATTTAAGAGTCCCTGATTTTGGAGAGGGTCTTTCAGTCCAGTGGAGATATTTGTACCCAGTTAGTTCTGGTAGAGTTCAGCAGGTAACATGCAAGGGACTTGCCTCTACTCTGGATTCTTCTTCTCTCTTAATAGCTATGGTTTGTTCCATCTATCACTGCCTCAGTTTCTCCACTTGTAAAATTAGTATAATAATAAAGCCTAAGCTTGCCTAGAGCAGGAGTTGGCATACTGAGAATTTTAAAGATGTGATGCCTGCAGATGTGGAAGGAAGTCTGTATTGGATGCTAAAGTAAAGAATGCTTATTATACTAAACTTCTCTCAGAATACCTTTCAGCTTCCTCAAGTGATCTTGTTTTCATCCTAAACTGATTAGTAGAGTTCCCTTAGCGCACACTTAAATTTTTGCAAGCACTGGTGCCAAACATCCATTATTTCAGACAAATATTGTAGACCTTCCAATGCTGACAACCTCTTAGAAGTTTTCAGAAGGAAGACAAGAAATTTTATTTAAGTACCTGCCAATTTGTTTTATTTAGGGTAGCTGCTGTTTAGATAGGTGTAGCAGGGTAGAAGAATGTCTGTGGGCTTTTCTAGAACGAAGTTGAAAGGAACAGGTATCTCTGTGACCCACAGCTTGTAGATTAGTAATGTCAGTGTCTGTAATAAAAGTATCTTATTGGGTACCTCATTTACCCTCCACATCTGTGTTACACCCCACTTGATGTCCACTTGACTGCATTTTGCCACTTATCTGTTTCATGCTGAAGTTCTCTCCAGAAGGCCAGCCACTTCTCTGGGTTTAAGGTAGATTATCAGGGATCTGGTTCTTTTAAAAGCACGATATTGTGATCTGCGAGGACTTGAGTTGGTTATATCATTTGATCTTTCAGAGTTGTAGCATGACTATTGCATCAAACAAAACAGAGCAATACTTAAGAGAAACGCAGAGTAGGAGGTCTACCAACTCCATGTGCCTCAAACATGAGAAAAAATACAGATATTACTCTGTAACTCTTACCTAAAGAGTTTCATGAGGTGCACCTTGTTTTATGAGGTACACCCTCTTCCAAACTATTGAAATTAAATTAGCTTCCCTGAGAAACATAAATACCAGCTGCAGTTTATCTTTCTGCACATTGAAAGCAACATTTTAACTGTTCTTTAAATCTTTGTGTGCAATCAGCACTTGGAGTAAAGCTTCTGGCTAGAACTAAGCTTGAGATGAGGCAGCTGAGCTGCTGGAGACCATGCTCACACAATATTGCTGCCTTCAGTCATTGGCAACTGCCTCTGTCTCTTCTTGGACTCTTTTATTCCACTCAAGGAAAATGCTTTCCCTTACCTCCATTGTCATAGGCAGAACAGTTTCCGCTTGGGGAATTTTACTAAAATTTATTGCCATAACTTGTTATAAGTTAACATAGATTAATTACTGATCTGTGTGTAGGGAAGGAAAGAAAGGGAAAAAAAAAATGAAAGGAGAAAACTCCTGCTTTTCCCCAGCCTCAGCTCCAGTCCAATATCTGCCCTTATCCCCTTAAGTTATTCTGTGGTGCTGATTGAAAAGAAGTGTGTGTGTGGTTGGGCTGTAAAAGTCTCAGTTCAGGGAAACTTTTTCAGCCATTTTGCTCTGCAGTTTCGTCCCATCTTCTTAACTACTGAATGTCTTCTTCTTCTGTGTAATTATCAAGACCAGTGTGGAATGACCATGAACTTTGCTCTGTAAAATTTGGATTGAAGACATGAGCATCCTGTGGTAGCCCAAGGTCAGAAACATGGCATGATGCAGGGTTCCTTCAGCTCTTCCCTTGAGATTTGTTGGAGGGGAGCTGCATGCCTCTGCTTTGTAAATCAGTTTACAAAAGAAAAAAGTCTAGAAAGCTGGTATATTTGACATTGGATGGGAAGATCTCCCCTTGAAGTTGTCCCAAGACCTGTCTGAATAACGAGGCCTGTCATAGATAGACAGATAAAGACCAACTGCTTGATAATGGCAGCAATAACATTTTATCATTGGTAGAAAATATTCCGTTAGAGACCTGATAACACAGCCAGGGATCATGTATGACTTATTCACCTGATGCTGACATCTCCCCTTAATATAGTTTCTGTGGGCAGCAGAATGCAGACTAGCCAAATGTTTTGCTCTGGAGAGAAGAGCACAAGCTGGGCTTGGGGTCCTCTTACCAAAAGAAGAAGAAACAACCAGCAACATCTCTGGGATTCTTTGCCAGGGCCAGCTGGACTTAAAAGCAAGCTGAGAAAAGTAGATGGTAGAGTAGCATGTAACCAAGAGTTCACTTTAGAGCTAGCTCTGCAACAAGGAATTACTTTACTCATTTCATCAGTGTTGCTTAAAAGAGAGGAACCTTTTTTGACAGTCTGCCCTTTTCACAGTCTGTTTGTGTTTGTCAGCCTCATTTGAGCTTTAAAAAAATCTTGCATCAGTGTGAGTATCACAGTGGGAACTTGAGGAAGCTGGAGATGCTTGAGTATCTGTCAGGTAAAGGTTGTTAGTGCTCATTACCAAATGGACTGTGCACGGTTTGGGATCATTGGGTACCTCTCCTTTCTTTGGGAAGGCCTGGGACTGGGAAACCAGAGGGACCGACATGTCAGCCCTGAGTTCCATCAGGGCAGCTCTTGGGGCCTTTTGACTAGCAGAGCATCTGTTAGTGGGGGTAAAGACAAAAACTCACCAGCAAGACAGGAAGGGAGAAAGAGGCATTGCAAGCTGTTTTGATGATAGAAGCTACTTGGAAGTGTGGAAGGACATCATGAAAGTTCTGAAGTATCTCTCTGTTTTTGATCACAGTATGCACATGACCAGTGTATGCTTAAGATTTGCTAGGATTTTTCTTTCATCTGTATTCTGCCTGCTCTGCACAATGCATTTCTGCTCTGTACATTTTAGGTATCTTCTTCTCTATAGTTTAAACTCTTATGAAACAGAGCCTGTGTTTACCCCACAGAAATCCCTTAATTGTGAATGCTGTTTCCCTGCAGTAAATGTGGCCGTGGAACACACCAGCATGTACACAATGTCATGTACTACAGCTGGCAGATGCAGAGACCTCTTTGAGCTAAAATTATATAGCATTTTTTTCTTCCTCTACCACTATGTCTTCTAACACCACTGTGAAAAAAGCTTCCTGCATTGAGTATTTCACCTGAGCCCATCCCATCTCAGCAGCTGGGGTGAAAGCAGCTATGTTTTTGCCACAAAACACAAATTATCATTTTCTTTCCATCCAAGCCCTCTTCTGTGATTTCATATTTATGACCACTGCAGTCCAGCAATATTGTGGTTGAAGATCAGGCATTTGTGCTGGGAAGGTGCATGAAAAGAATTTTACCCTCTCTGTAACATGCAGTCAACCATTACTGCTGTTGAAATAACATACGTTTTGATCTCTGCTGTGTTTGTTTCTCTCACCATTCAGTCAGAGCTCAAAGGTGACAGAAAAAGCAGATTGTCCTTTAGTTTAATAGGTTGCCCTGCTGTTTTCTGATGCAGAGATCCCTGGCTTAATTTATTGCTGAAATGGATTGCTTCCAAATAAGGATAATCCCCCTCATGCTGTTTCTTCACTTGGTTACCTTCCTGTTCTTTTCACTGGCAACATCCGCCTCTGCAATTCTGGCTTATTCTTGCCAGAAGACTCTTATTCATTTGCTGTGTTTATTGTAGTTATGGTCCTAAACCTGCTATCTTCAATAGCTTAAAACTTTCTAAGACAATTGCTTCAGGGGCTTGAACTTTTTGATCATCTTTTCAACCCAAAAGTGAGTTCCAGAAGAGGAATCTGCTTGGCTGTGTGGGTAGTGAGGATTTTGAAATCATGGTTTGGGTTTTTTTTTGTTTTGGTTTGGTTTGGTTTGGTTTTTTTTGCTTTTTTTTTTTTTTTCTGGCTAAACACATTGAAAATAATTACTTTGTGCTAGATCATCTCCTGCTTGCAGGAGGAAGTGCCAGAAGTCTGCTATCATGAAGTTCCTACAGAAAAACTGCACATAATGCAAAGGCATCTCTCATAACTGCTCTTTAATAAAATCAGATGTTTAATCTGTTTTAATGGATCGCCTTGGCCCTTGAGGCTAGACCCTGGCTTTTAGTAGGATGCCTGTGTCAGTAAAGAGTAAGAACCACTTCCGAAAGAAATGATTGGGTTTTACCTTTAAAATGTCAAGTTCTCTCAGCTCTGAAGTGGTTTTGGCCCTCTCTACTCATGTTTGTCCCACTGCTACACTTCCTGCACTCATGTTACTGTAGAAAAGAATGTATTAGAGATGAGAGAGGTGGAAATCCAAGTTCAGTGTGAGTGATTGCAGAGCCCAGTTCTGATTTTGTTTCTCATTCCCTGAAAAAGCAAAAGGAATAGTAGGTGATTACCTTTATTTTTTTGCTGTTGTTGTTTGGGTTTTTTTGTGGAGATTTCACATCCTCTCTTCCTTTCTTTTTTTGCTGTTTGTTTTGGGGTTTGTTTATTTCCTTTGGCAAAGGGGCAAGGACATTGGAAAGGAAGTTAGAGTTTTTGAAACATTCAGATTCAAGCAAACTTGTGAAAGTCAATTGCTACTTTTCACACAACTTTTTTGAGGTTCACAGTGGAAAGGCAATGAGGTTCACTAGCAGTCTATAACTCAGTGATGTAGCACTGGGAAGGAGCACTGTAACCTAATTTTAAGTCTATGCAAATTTAATTATCAGCAGCAATTCATTTATGCCAGTAATTTTCAACGAGGAGCTCTTCTTCTAAATAAAGGCTGAAAAGAGAGTGTGAGAATGAATTTAAGACAGAGACAACTTGCTGCCTAACCCTGAGAAACGTTCTTATTCAAACATCTCATGTGCGTACAGTGCCATGCTCTACCAGACCCTTGCCTCTCTCTGTGAGGGGCCCAAGATAAGGTTGCTCTCTGAACCTTGGCAGAATGAATTTTTCAGCCCCTGCATGATTAACGTTTCCACTGGAAAGCTGCATCAACAGAGCTATTTGTTGCCTGACTAATTACGGTATTGACAAGGGGTTCGATGTTTTTTCGTGCTCAGCCTGCTCTGGTGTTCTGCTGGGCAGCGGCTGCGTTAGCTTGGCAGTCAGCTTTCCTGCTTTAAAACCAGTGACGGCTGTGCTGTCTCAGACCTCCACACTGGTTGTTGCAGGACTGATTGAAATTTGAAGTTGTGCTCTTCCTGTCTAGCCTTTTGACAGAATGGCTTTAGAATCTGAATGTTGCCCTGTCACCAAGGGACAGCGCAAAGTTGCAACAGGTCCTGGATAAGAAGACACTGTGGAATGGGAAGTGAATGCTCACCTGTAGTGCAAAACAACCTCATTGATACGCAGGAGGCTTCAGTCCCTGTGACTTTCAATGTCTTCCACAGCATCAAACTGATATTTCAAAGAGATTAAGAACTGAAGGGAACATATGATGTCCATTTAAAGCCAAGACTTAAGATTTAATGAAGACTGTATCAAAATGAGATATGATTCAGATATCAAATTACATTTGTTTAGCCCAACACAGCTTAATAAATCACAGCAACATTTAATAAATATTTATCTTCTTTTAATCACCAGTTAGTGCTTTTTCTGGTCTCTCCATTCCCTTAATGGCTCATTCCTGTGTTTATTAAATGTGATTTCCATTTCTCAAATAATCAATACATCTTTTTATATTTTATAATTTGGGCAGTTTTACTGAACTTTTGTGAGATTTAATTAAGATTAAGCTTTAATCTTTAATTTCAATATATAAATTACCCTGCATTCTCTATTAAGACACTATTTGGTAACCTCATTTGGTTTGAAATCTTGACTGGAAATGTGGCAAACTCAACAGTAGTTGCAGTACAAATGTTAATGAACATCAGGAGAATCTTTGGACCAGAGGAGGAACTTGACTGCAATTACATCCCCTTAGCTTACATGGGTATGCAGTTAATAATGTGAAATGGGCAATAAGAAAGGTAGATTCTGTGTGGCTGACAAAGCTTTTGTTTGCCTGGGTATCTGGAGCAGCAGTAGAAGTCAGGGTGAGGTCAGCTGGAAAACAGCAAGCTGTGGAAATGATAACAATTTTAAATGATGACTCAGATGCCATACAATGTGTGGCACATGGGAAGGCTGTGAGCAGGATTGAGTCTAGCAGAGTATTTTCTAAGCCACTTGCCCATCCCTGCTAGATCCCATGGATTTAGCCATGGCCAAGCAGTTGGAGGGGAGACATTAAGTCTGGTTTAGGTACAACTGATGGGACTGGCTCTTCAGCTCTTGGCAACCTTGACTGCCACCAAAATCCTTCAAAACCAATGCTATGCAGCAGTTCCATACTACTTTCTCTGTCATTATCAGCTCCCTAATTTAAAATAATATTAATCTGTAAAGCTCTGCAGATGGTTGACAAAGTAGAATTTAGATTTCAGGGCACATGCATTTTGTGGCACTCTGCTTGACACATGTACACCATGGATCTCATCCACTTGCTAGCTTCTGTCCTTTCCATGAAAAAAAAAAATTGAACTAATTTTTAATAATCACACAGAGGAATGCAATATAATGTTGTGGGTAGTTTTTCACAACTTGGGCATGTACCTGGATCCTGAGGAAAACAGGTTTTCACAGTACAGGTAGAGCTAATGTTCCCAAAGAGACTCCAGGAGTTTGTTCAAGTCAGAGATGTTTGAGTCTGGCCAGGAGCTTATATTGTTTCATAACTTTGGCATTGTTGTTTTGTTTGATATTGGTCAAAAGTTAAATGACTTTTTTACTTTTCATTTGGTTTGGGATTTTTTTCTCTGGGAAGGTGAAGCCCCCTGCAGAGTCTCAAGATGTGCAGAAAACTTACTTTGGTTTACCTATAGAACCAAGGATATAATTGCTAAAAAACCATAAGGATGAATGTAATATTTATAAAGTTAATGCACTGGTCTTTGAATGTTCCATGCTTCTGTAACATCTGTCATGTATCAATATAATAGTCACTGAATTTTGCATGTCTCCAGAATATCACATCTGCCATGGCCCTGTCTAGCAACCCACTGCCTGGAATGGTCAAAATGCCTCCCTTCCCATACGTACACCTAATATAAGCTGTATACCCACTCCAAGTGGGATGAAGGCCTTCTTGACTCCAACATGGATGCCCCAAAACTTCATAAATTGGTCCAGAATTCTCACTTGACAAGTATTTATCCTTGTAATATTACCTGGTCTTTAAATGCTACTCAGACAATTTTTAAATGGGCTTTAACTCCTTCAGCCCTTGTCTGTCATGTCTTCTTGATGTTCCCTTCTCTAGCCATATGACTGTTGCAAGATACAGACTCAGGTGCTGCTTCTTTCTTTTTATAGACTTTTGCAGCACAGACATCTCTCTCACCTGGGAAAGAGATACTGCTTTTGATTAGTGGAGGGCTATTCCCCTCTCTGGTTTAATCAATGTCACTAGTGCAATATAACTCATCACTTATGCTTACTCTGATTGTTGCTCCCTTTTAGGGACCAATTTCCTTCCAATGTCTAGATGCAAACGCTGCTGGAAGTGGAGGAGGTTATCCGAGGAACTTTACTTCCCCTATCCCCGGCACTGGTATGGTAATGAGCTATACCTCAGATTGGAAACAGGTTGAGAAGACTAGACCAGGACACAGAACGGTATCTTTGGTGTTGCTACACAAGCTGTTTCTGAGCAGCAGCATCCCAAACTCCCTAATCTGTTAGCTTTTCCATCAGAAGGCAACTGTGGGTGACAGACATGAGGAAAGAGCAGAATTTGTTTCTTCCAGTTCCTCTGAGTTCTGCAGTTTGCTACCCATCACAGGTTTTGAAAATGCCTGTAATGAAACTCATTGCAGTAGTAAAGAGCTGGACTTGATCCAGAGATACTTTAAAGACCAAAGCTGGTTTAGACTAAAATATTGCTTTGTGGTGTAATCAGCAACACTGAAGACAGTGGAGGAAAAAAAAAGAAAAAAAAGTATAGCTGTATGAGATTCAACAGATTAGGTGCATTAATCCAACACCCAGTATAATGTTCAAGTTGAATATCTAAAATAGAGTACTTTTCAGACTGCTTACCACTGTCTTCTCTCTACCTTGAGGCTCCTCGGTGGTGTCTTGTAGAGAGTAGGGAGCTTGAAAGATGCTTGGATATCTTGCAAATGGGAACTGGAGTTCCAGTTTGTGATAGTGTCTGGCTGTGATCAGCCTGTGGAACCATCTGGGGCTGTTGCCCTGCAGTGTGAGGAATGGTGTATTGAGGCAAGTTTGCTGGGTAGCAGCCTGGACATTTGGAATTATCAAGCCCCACTGAAGTCCTTTATTAATGAAACTACTTTGTTTGAAAGAGACAGTCTGGTTAGTTTAGAGGCCTGAACTAACAATGGTGGGAGTACATGACATGAACAAGAATATCATAACTCTTACCTCATTGCTGACATCAAGGTACCATTTGGCTTTGAGTGAGTTGGTTGTGATCTTGTAGCAAGAGTTCTGACTAAGGTTTCTGTGTATTTTTGTCTTGGTTTGTGTCTCTGCATCATGGAAATGGTGAGTCTTTGCAGTCACAAGGATACTAGAAGAACAATAAATTATAGCAGGAATGAATGTTCCCTTCATTAATATCCCCCCAAATTATTAGTAGTCATCACTTTGAAAATAGGGGACCAGGAGGCTGATATCTGTCCTCTGTCATCAGAGTATTCTGTGTGATTTTGGGGAGTTTTGCTGTAGATTTTGTAGGCCCAGCAGTTCAGAGAAAACATGAAAAGTTAAAGAGGAGGAGATGGCTGCCTAAATGGGGGGAAACATTAAAAACAATTAATGCAGAGAAAGAGTAGTTCATCAACAGCAAAGCAGGTGAAGTCCTGGCTGGCCAGCCAGCTGTCTGCATCCATCACTGCTCTGCACCTGCACACAAACATTTTGTTGTGCATATCCTACAGCTATTTGGTACTAAGGAGGGGATGCTTGGGGAGAAGCAGAGACAGAACAGCAGACATTTAAAGGGAATTTTGGATAGATGTAGGAAGAAAAAAATCACACCTTCTGTAAAGTTGAAAAATAAGGTAGGAACACCAGGGACTGGGCACAGGGAAGCATCTTCCACTACATTAGGCGACTCAAAAGAGAAAGGAGGCAAGCAGTTGTACTGTGGGAGATTTTCCTTCCCTTTCCTACCCCTGTGCTCAGGTTGAGGATGAATAGCCTTGCCTTCTATGACCTGTAAGGATGATTGCTGCTGTGCTATGCCAGTTGCATGGCTGCCAGCCTCTTCTAATTTGCATGTAATGTATGGCAAAGCCATAATGTCATTACATTGCATAGATCTTGCCAGAGACCACATTCAGAAGCCTGCTATGAAGTTTCTGGCTCTGACTCCACAGCATTAGTTACCTCATAAGCCCCTTTGGCACTGAGCATCCCAAATCAAGTCCAGATGCCAATTACTTTAATGAGGCTGCAGATTCTAAAAAGGACACCCCACCCACACACCTTGCCCCTGGCTACTGTTTCCCTGGGAGGAGGCACAGGCAGTTTTGACAGATACTTATTTTTTTGCAATGAAGCATGCAAAAACATCTGGGGAAAGAGGGGGACTTCACAGTTGTCTGTAGCTGAGAAGAAAAAGGCAGCTTGGTGCAACTGACTTGGATGTCTTTGGATGACAGATATCATGTGAGTTGTGCCTCATGAATGCAGAATAGCCCAGTGCCTTCAAAGTACACCAGATGCAGAGTTATCAGTTTCCTGGAAACACTGCTGTTGTTTGGCTTCCTTCTTGTTATTAACGTTATACCCTCAGCAGGAAATCTGGATGTGAGATAGGGACACAGTTAAGGAAGGTTTGGGTTGAGGATGCTGGTTGTCCAAGTGAAGGGTTTGCAGACAAGCCTGTGGATGCTCGGAGGGAACTCGGTGTGGACTATCCAGGATTTTGTTGTGCTAAGGCTGTACCAGAGGCAAAGCCCTCCATGCACATGCCTACAAGGGCTTAAAAATAGGCTTTTGCTTCAGCTCTCACAACTATGGGTCTGGCCCCCTTATGCTAAAGGGAAAATTGCACTTTTTTGGAGGAAGTCACAGCCTGTCTGCTCTTCCCCAGGTTCACTCACTGGAATGCAACATCAACCCTCAACACTAGAGGAGACTCACCCCAGCCCCCAATGGGTGATCAATCCTCAAATCTGTGAGAATTGCCAGGTAGTTACAGATCCATCCTTTCCAGGCACAATTACCACCCAAAGGGATGCAATTGAATCTCCATTGTAAACACTGGGATGAGGAAATCCCATTTTGTTCCGATCTTTTAATTTGTTTTGTGCAGCACAAGAGGACACTGGTCTATAGTCACAGAGCCTGAGTGCTGCTGCAATCCATCTGTTGGGATTGTGACAGCAGCGCATAAATGAAAGAAATCCACTGAAATTAGTGTTGTTTCCACTTTCATGGGACTGAGGCCAAGGTGGGAACAGGGATCAGAGTAACACTGTGATTGTGGAGCGGTTCATTTCCTCTGCCTGTGCCTCAGTTTCTCCATCTATAAACCTGTTGAGGACATAGGTTTGTTATGTTGCATTGTGTGTTTGAGATTGCTGTGTTGTCTGCAAAGGTGGTTGTAATCCTCAGATGTTGTGGGAGTGGGAAGGATTATCATCATTATTTCTGACAGGCAGCTATAATTCATCTTTGCTTACCAGACCCCTATGGTATTTTTATTGTAAAATGAGTAAAGGTTATTTCAGCCTGGGAATCATGTGAGCTTATTTATTGTTGAAGCTGATAATAAATTGGATCCAGATAGTGTTGCCTGAGCTGTGCAAACAGAGAAAATTTTATGATTCTTAATTTAATTTGTGCTTTCTATTTCACACTACTTGTATTCTCTCAAAGTCTGAAAACACTTCTTCACCATTTGATCTTGACTTTTCCCATTTGATGAATGTTGATTATTTCCTTTTCTCCTTTCCTGAATTTTTTTTTCTATTTTGTATAAAATATGAAACAATGATTTAATTAAGCTCTTGAAAGTAAAGATTTTTCAAGTTATTTTAAGCTCCCTCCACTGGAGGCTTCTGCAACAGCATTGGAGAATGAATTCACTTGGGATAAATACTACTGGACTTGGTTTTATGCTGTGCAATCCTGTAAGGATTATACAAAAAGGAGGTTGTGTTTATCTTTTCCTTACGTTTTTCCAGCATTTTCTGTGATGGGATCTTAAAGCATTTGACATACACTAACAGCTTAACCCTCACCACAGGCCTTTGGGAAGCAAATACAGTAATTCCAGGGCAAAATATATGGCTCCAGTTAGGAAGCAACCTTAAGGGATGGACCAAGGAATAGGATGAGAGGAGAAATGCAAAATCACAGTGGAAGCTGCAGAGAAGTTTCTTGTACCGTTTTGAATGGACAGCAAATGTAGCAGAAGAGAAGATGGTATTGTCCAAACTGAGAAAGATAGGAAAAGGAATCAAATGAAAGGCTCACAGGACTGAATGAAGGATATTCACAAAATGCAAGTATTTGTTGCACCACCTTTCCCCCTAAGTGTCACTACCCAGTCTTCTATCCTATGCCTTCTTCTCAGAAGGAATTTTTAAAATCCTGTTGCATGTTTATCTGCAGTGAAATCACTCATAGAAACCTGCTGCTTGGAGCACTGCCTGCAGTGATGTTACTGCAGACCACCCTGGCCCTCCCCACCTCTGCACAGAGGCCTGGGAACCCTCCCTTTGCCGGGAGAGCTTTGCAAAGCTGTGGGTGAGGCTGCAGAGAGAAAGCTGCATCTCATGGTGGGTTTTTCTTCATTTTTGTGTAGGGCTTCTACTAGCTGTTTAATAACCCAGTATTGATGAAAGAGGTCTTTACCATCAACTTATTTAGTTTTCTGCAATGGGCTAAGGTTTAATTAACGTGCAATAACTTTTGCAACCAAATGTACCCTTTTAGATTTACTGTAGGGGACAGTTTGAAAATCAACTTAAGTGGCCAATGACTGCAAATGTATTTATTAAGGTTTAAACATGTGTAAATGAGTTGGTGCCTATTTGCAGAGCTGTTAAACTACAGTAAATATGCTATTTGTCAATTGGTGGTTAATTAACATCCATTAGCTCTCCATTAAGAACACAGTTTGGTGTCTGAATTTCCTTGCTTTAGTGTTAATTTTGAATTAGGGCTGTCTGTTTTCCTATTCATACACAGCAGTTTTCAAAATCCAGTGACAGTCCTTGGAACTTACCTTGCAAAGCAGGAGATTGAAGAAGGGAGAAGGGGTATTTTATTGTCCAGTGTCACAGCTCCTCTCTAGGGACTAAGCAGCTTCCTTCTACACATATGTCTCAGACTTTTGTAGCCAGCGTGAGTTGTGGAGCTGTCCCAGGTGTTTAATGCCTTCGTGTGTATGTGAGGATTTTAGGACACGTTAGTGCAAGAACTGCTAAGGCACGCATGGACAATGCAGACGGGGCGGATCATGAAGATTCTGTTTAATCCCACCAAAAAAATTCCCAAGGTTGAACTTCTGAGTGAAGGCTTTTGAGGCCGCGTTACAGGGAGTATCCCCTCTCAGCCGGCCGCTATGCCAGCAAGCAACCACAAGGTGACACTGTCCCAGTACATTATTTATGTTTTGACAGAGGAACGTGTATTAATACATTTCGCATAAAAGGTGGTTCTAAGCATCAGCGTCTGCTCCCTATTTCCTAACGGAGAATTAACGGTCTGAGGCATGCATCGTTCACTTGTTATATCTAGAAATTAGGGAGATTTTCAAAATACCTCAAATTTCAGATGATGGAGTATGTTGCTTGCAGGGAGAGCAGGGGAAAGTCATGTTTCTTTCTTCAGTTATGCAAATACACAAGTAAAGAAATACAGGCCTAAGAGGCTTTTTACAAGCTAGACTTTTGCCCAGAAACGTATGCTTGTTTGTTTGTTTGTTTGAATGCTCTGCTTATTTGCTGGAATTGTTTTTTGATAGTTTCATCAAGGGAGGTTAAGCTGTGCCATGGGCGTAACTCAGGTGTAGAGTCAATAAGTATTGCTGTAGACCTGACACACGTGAATGGCTAACACAATAAGCATCTGAGAATGGGGCACCATATCATGTCTGTCATGTTTTACAGTCAGACATGGTATGAGAAGCATCTATGGGAAAAAAAATAAATCTGTAAAGTACACTAAAATCCAGGTAAAAGATATTTTTGTAAGAGTAAACTTTGGACCTAATTTTCCCCAGGTTAATTTACATACAGCCATCCTGATTTACCAGGTCAGGTTTAAAGAGTAAACTGGGTAGTTTGTGTGTGTAATCATGAATAATCAGCTGAACCTGATACTGTTCAGTTACCACATGCTCTGTGCCTCCAAACTTCTACTTTGGTTTCAGTACCATTAGCTAAATTGGTAGAAATATTACTGCTTCCTGTTGATTTCTCCCTCATGAACCTGCAGTCTGCCTGTGGTTTGTTGCTCTGAAATTATTAAAGGAACAGTCAGAGAAAACAATGTAAGTTTAATCAGCTCAGTCTTGTTTCATCAGTCATTGAAGTCCCCCCTTCAGCAGCCTTGTACTTGGGACCACCAAGATAAATTGTTCGTTTATGTGTGTAAGGAGAGCACAAGTGAAGCAAGGAGACACTCAGGTCAGGTAAGGAAATGCAGTAAATATAAATGGGCTTTCCTAGAAAAGCACCAGCTTGTTCAAGCTCCTTCTGGTCCCATGCATGTTTCCAGCCTTACTGGGGAGGAAGCTTTTTGTGGTACTTGACATGGTACCCAGGTGCCTTATCAATAAGCATCTGTGTATGTAACTTCTGGCAAATCATATTAGCAGCTTTGGTTTGAGGTGAGACACCTGTAAGTAGCAATTATGACTTGCCCTCCTCTTCCCTGACAATTCTAGAGGCAGTGAGGAAGTTTTGGTGACGTTTTTCTGCAGAACGTCAGGACAGGCAGGCCAGCCCTTAGGGAAGGATGGGGACAGGGAGTGCCTAACTAATAGAGTTATCAAGTTCAGTGAGGAAACATGAACTACAGCTCTCAGGAGGCATTCCCTTCCCACAAGCAGATGTATTGTTGTGAGACTCAAACCAAAATGCACTCAATTCAGAATGGCAAAACATTTGGCTCCATCGAAAACATTTCCTAATCAACCTTGGCACATTATTTAAGCACTCTTGATTTTGGATTTTTTTTTTAATATTTCCACTCTTATCTCTAATTTAGGATGTATACCTGTGATGAAGTTGTTGAAATTTTCCACAAGGAAGTTCTGATTTGTTTTTTTCTGAGCTCAGCTTTAAAAATTGAGGTAGCTGCACTTGTTTCTGTGAAGTGCTTTGATATCTATGGATGAAAAGAACCATAGAAGTGCTAATTATTGTCATACTGGTTTTAATTATTCTGTCATACTGATGGAGCAACTGCCAGTTTTCAGCCAGTAACATTTTTTTACAAGATGTTGTCCAGTCCACAGTTTTCACAGAAACAGTCAGATAGTTATTTTTAATTGTTGTAAAAGAAAGAAAAAAAGAAAATCCTCTCCCTCCTTAGCAGCTGCTAGAGCTCTCTGATGAAAGTTCAAATCTGCCTGCATTTGTACAGGATGTTTAGTATCAGGATGGTAATGAAGAGAGGAGACATGGAAAGCTCCAATTGTTAGATATTGCAGAGAAAACATGGGAAGAGCTAGCAAGGGCAAGAAGCTCTGAAATTTGCTGTCTACAATGATTAAAAGTGAAAAATGTGCTTCCCAAAAATTCATGAAAGCTGTGGTTTTCAACTCTTTTATTGTTGCTGTTCCTGTTATTTATTGGAAGTACATTTTATTCTATTTCTGGGAAGTACTGTATTTCCAGTCAGCTCAAACCAACTCAGCTGAACTGTTTAATTCGACCAGTTTGAAGCAAAACTTTGTTTACGCAGCAGTATCACCAGCCCTCATGAGAGCTGTAGTTTAAAGGCCTCAGTGCTCTTATCTTTTCAGCCATTCTTCCTGGCTGTGCTACAACCCCCCTAAGGCATCCCTTGCTTCATCCAAGGCCAGTGTCATGTCAGTGGAACCCCATGGCTACACTGGAGGAATGTGTTTATCCCTGCAAAACTACCCAGCAAAAATCTGAGTGGTTTCCCTAAGGTACTTCAGCAAAGGCATAGCACCTGATGAGACAGCATTGACTGGAGTTTAATGCAGAGGGGAGGATTTAGGGCCAGGCAAACAAACACACCCAAGTTTATCTGGTGTGTTCTGTCCTCATGGCAGAACTATCAGCGCCGTGATTTCACTGAGGGAAAGGAACCATGCAGTGACTGAATGTTAGTGCCTGGCCTGAGCTACACCCCAGATATGAACCAGGACATCTGTGGAAATGGTCTAAATCTGTTCATATTACGCAGCTGTTCCCAGGGGAGAAGAAGTTGCCACCTAGTAAGGACATCATGGGTGAGTGCTGCCTTTTGGAGGAGGCTCTTTATGTCTGTGCAGCTTACGGGAATAAGATGAAGATGTGTAGAAAGCTTCTTAATTTAATAATTGCATTATTCTAATGTAGAGAAGAAGCACTTGCAGAAGACACAACTGGCATTGGCATGTCACTCTCTTACCGTCATGACTTTGTGTGTCCCTATGTCAGAAAACATACCTGAGGCCAGCAGTGACTCTTCACGACTGGCACTGGGCTGATGGTCTCCAAAAAAAAGTAACAGTAATATTCCTTTGGGGAAGAGACTTTCCCCACTGGTCTGACAAACGAGATATTAGACCACTAAAACACAGAGGTGATTTGCTTTTTCTCCATTTGCAGTCTTTGTTTGCCTTCTGTTTATTTCCAGTGATGTAGTCTAATTCCTCAAAACCAACATGATGCAGCAAATGGAAACCCAAGCAAAGCCTTAAACACCCAAGTCCCTTCACACATGTATTCTTTGTTTTAGTTTTAATATTTTTTTTAAAAAAGTCATTTATGTAAAATCCTTTGATGCAGCAAGCCATAATATTGTGTTGGGGTTTTTTAATATGAAGCAGAAAGATTTTGCCTGTCACTGCACTTACTACTCAGTTGTTGCCCGAGGATTATGAGGCTTTTAAACAGATAATATGCAGTTACTTTTCCTGTTCTAGAGAGAGCCTGGTGGTTCTCCATGTGAGTCAGCTATAAAGCAGAGGAAGCACACACAGTGAATATGTCACCAGGGCTAAGAGCCTCTTTTAGAGTCTGTGATAGTTTTTGGCGCCTGACTAGGTACCTGTGCCTCACCAACAAGGTTCCTGGCCTGGTGACATCTGGGTGACTGTTCCACCTGAGCAAGTAAAACAGCAGAAGAAAGAAATAACTTCTTCTTTGGCCACTTGAGCAGAGAAACAGCACGAACAAAGTGATGAATATATAGGGACTAGCCCTTTCTCTGAAGGGACAGTTGGTATGGTTAACGTGCTGTTGTACCTCAGAGACGGGGAATTTTCTTTTGGAATTCCTGTTGAAAACCTAAATTGAAGTAATGTAAAAGTAGCTTGTAGGCTTGGGGAAGTTCTTTCAAAAAATACTATCATTTAGGAAAGAAAAATCAGGATGGATTCACACAGGTACAGGGACAGGTAGCATTTTCTTTCCTACACTATGGTCAGAAGTCATGAACCAAAACAAGACAATTTCAGGATGAGCCTCAGTTTGTCTGTGGGAATTGACATGCAGCAGTTGACAATCTGCCACCCTGCTGGCCAGGCTGTACCTCCTTGTGCCCAGGACCAGGTCCGCGCTATAAACCTTTGTTACTCTGGTCACAGGCACGAGGAAAGGCAATGTTGAGTGTGACACTACAAGAGCCAAAGTGCAGATGCAGCTCCCTGGGCTTGTAATCCTTTTGCCAAGAGTGTTTACTTGAGGAATGAAGAGATAGGAAGCGTGTTACCGCTGCATCAGCAGACTGTCAACTTAAGATGGCTTTGCCAACATAGCTAAACCTTTCGGTTGTTCTCACGGGAGCTTTAAGGGGAAGCTGTCTTTGGGGGCGTGTATTACCAGCCTAATGAAAACAAGGCACTATGATTTTAACAGATGTTAAGCCTAATGGCAAGAAGGAGCTTGAGTTTAACTAACTGATTTTTAACACATCGTGGAAGCATGCTGCTTTATTTGTGCAAAGCTGTTAATACACATAAGCTAGTTAAATTCTTTGCACTTCTTAAATCCCAGTATGAACAGAGCAAGAATATTTTTTTAAAAGAACATCTATACTAAGTTAAAATCCTAAATGCAGGCACTGATTGGAACTTTCCAGGTTTTTTTTTTTTAATGAATATAAATCTTACTGTGGACTTTCTGTATTTTCTTTTGAGGAAGTCTGATGAGGGAATAAGAAGAAACATTTCTACATTGGTTTTTTTTCTTTACTTCCTATTGCTTATATTCCAAATGTTGTTAAAAAATAATGAGAAAGCATTAATCATCTCTCTGGCTGGTCTAAGACAAAAGGAGAATCTACAAATCATACTGAATGCTTTGTGGGTTTTTTTTGAAACACTTCCTAGTCTTAAACTCTATTTCCCTTTGCCTTAATTTTCCAAAGTTTTGTATTCTGACTTAGTATGAATTGGCAGTAGTTGCTGTATTTGCCAGATGAGTCATCAAAACAGCTTTGTATCTTCCAGAGGGATGTTAGAATTTGGCAATCTCTTCAACTCTGGTGAAATAATCAAGTGTTGTGGTTTAATCCCAGGCAGCAACCAAGCACCACCTGCTGCTAACCCACCTCCCCCTCACCCTGCTGGTGGGGGGGAGAAACAGGGGAAAAAAAGGAAAACTCATGGGTTGAGATGAGAACAGTATGACAACTGAAACAAACTAAAATACAATAAGAGAGAGAGAGATTAAAAAAAAAAAAAAAAAAAAAAAAAAAAAAAACAGAGAGAGAGAGAGATAAAAAACCAATAACAACAAGTGATTCACATCTCAATTGCTCACCACTCACTGACTGATGCCAAACCCATCCCCAAACTGCAATCAGCCCCTCTTTCCAGTGACTCCTCGAGTCATGTGTAAGCTGAGCATGATGTTCTATGATAGGAAATATCCCTTTGGCCAGTTGGAGTCACCTGTTCTGGCCATACTTCTCACAGTTTTTTGTGATTCCACTGGCAGAGCCTAGAAAATTGACAGGTCTGTGACTTATGGGAAGCACTAATTATCAACAACCAGAATATCAGTGTGTTACCAACATTGTTCTCATACTGAACCCAAAACACAGAACTGTTCCCACAACTGAGAAAAAAAATATTTCTTCCAAAACCAGGACACTGAGGAAGACTAGAGCTTTAAGATGATGGGAAAAGCTTTCTTGAACTGCTTGATTCAAGGAATCAGGCAAAGTTGAGCAGCTTGTTCATCCTTTTAGGATTTGCCATGAGAGCTTCATTAGCTCGATATTCATATTCTAATCACAAAATGTTTCTCTCTGTCTCAACCTCATCCATCTTTACTGCAGCTATCCAAACATTTGTCAGCTTTATGGAAAGATACTACAGGAACTAGAAACAATGGACACTACATTGTAAAAACTCTTGACTGCATAGCTAAGGGCATCTGTCCGATTCTGATGACATCTTGAATCTTTCCTTAGGAAGTTGAATACACCTAGTAAACTAGAAGTATACTGCATGTTCTCCAGTTATCAAGACATTGACCCTACCCTGGCCAATGTGTTCAAATGCTGGTTTTAAAATTGGCTCCTGAAAGCGAAGGCATCTTTAGAAAGCTGAAGAACCATAATGGAAATTATAAGGAAGACTCAATTTTCAGTTGAAGTAGGGGATTTTTTTTCCTTTCTCTCTGAGCTGATTTTGTAAGCACTGCTTCCTGACAAACACCACAGACCTTAAGACTTAACATTTGTCCTATTCAGTCATCCCAGTAAGTTGGAATATCACATATGCCAGTCTCACCTTCCTCACGCTCATGCCCACACAGAGCATGATGGTGTCATAGGTCTCTTTCCACAAAGGACTTCACCCTGACCCTCCTTCACCAGTTTCTTCTTCACATATTTGCAGTGCCTAGAACATCCCCCACAGCTCTGTTGTGCTGTGTAGGTGAAGTGGGAAGGGTTCACGCTGCGTGAAACCTAAATCCGTTGTGCAGTTCTCTGTGGCAGTAAGAGCAAACCAGTTTCCAGTCCAAAGATTTAGGCAATGATACATTGCTGCTTTCCTGTGTATGAACAGAACTTCTGCTTCCTAGGGCTTTCTCATTGCAGAGCTTTGAGGGACTGCAGGCACATTATATATGGTGTTGATGTCTTATAGTTTCCTTTGGATATTTTTGAGCGTTCATGGCCTTTCTCTGCTTCAGTCAACTGTGCTTGATTTGCACAGTGGCATAGAAAGAGCTGTCCAGTACAGAGCCCTTACCAAAGTCACCAAATCATAGAATGGCTTGGTTTTGAAGAGACCTTAAAGGTCATCTACTTCCAGCCCCACTGCCATGGCCAGGGACACCTTCTGGTAGAACAGGTTGCTCAAAGCCCCACCCAACTTAGTTTTGAATGCTTCCAGGGATGGGGCATCCACAGCTTCTCTGGGTTACCTGTCCAGTGTCTTTCCACCCTCACAGTAAAGGATTTCTTCCTAATATCCAATCTAACCCTACTCTCAGTTTAAAGCCATTCCCCTTGTCCAATCACTATGTGCCCTCGCTAAAAGTCCTTCTTCAGCTTTCTTGTAGTCCAGCTCAAAAGAATGTAAAAGCAGAAAGAGCTATACAGAGATTTTCTGTTACCTCTGTATGAACATCTGCATGATGGCTGTCAGCATCCATTTACAGACTTTATGTTTACCAAAATACTTAAATTTCACTTCAGCTTCACTTGTGGCTCCCTTGTCTTTACTTGTGTGATGGTAGTGCAGATGCATTTGTGTGATGGTTCACAGTGAGCAGTCAAGGCTCTTGTATCAGCAGCAGGATTCAATGGGCAAATATTTTTGCCCAGGTATCCCTGCTGCTTTTTGAACCTTGACCGTCGCTTACCGATGTCTCAGTTTTTAAGCCATGGAAGAGAGGCTGGAAATTTCAGCTGGTGTGAACAATGCATCCTCAGTGCCATCAGAGGCATATTGTGAACAAGGAGTGCTCGTCAAACACCAGCAGTGGACAGATTTGCTTCAGAAGGTTTCAAACAACAGAATGTGATCTGTATGGGATACATTGCTTGTGGCTAGGAGTTTGATCAGTGTGGCCTCTCAGTGCCTGAGTTTTATTGTTGATTGAACAATGGCAATAAGACCGGCAATTTGTAATTACAGCATATTCAGCTAATGCAGATATTTTCCAGGGGAGTATTCTCGTGCATCCATGTTTGTCTGAGGTCAGAGGAAGAAACTTTTCAAAAAACTTACTACAGTATGTGTTTTGTTGTGCCCTTTAGTAAAGGAAAAGAAAGGTCTAGAATTAATCCATAATTCTTGAATTCTGGATCCATAATTTAGCCAAATCTGTCTGAAGCCCTGTAGCCCTTTCTCAATAACTAAAAATTCCCTTTCTGCTCCCTGAATGCATAACAGATTTTCCTGTATGGTCTTCATGTGCCTCTTGGCTCGGGAGGATAGGCTCAGCTTGTGATAGGACAGAGAGAGGACACATCAGCTCTCTCTATGGCATTGTGTCCTCTTGGGTGGTTGCTTGGTGTGTACAAGCGCAGTCAGTACTTTAACAAATTCCAGTGACATCAGAGGCCTAAAGCACAGCGCCTTCTGTGGCATGTCTCTTTAGACTGGGGTGTCTTACTGCTGACCATGCAAGTGCTTTTGGGTGTTGGAAAGCTTTCACAGGTGAGTGGAGGTGTCCCAATGAACATTGTGCTTGTGGTAGAGGGAAACAGAATTAAGGTACTGCTTGGTTCTTTCTGTCATGTGATGCAGATACACATGGGCAGAGAGAGCCTGTAAGAACATAGGCTTCCTGCTGGCATTGGTTCTTGCATTCTCCTCTGCAGAAAATGTTTCTTGAATAGGGACCTCAGTCTAAACATTGCTTTCACTTCATATTATGTTCTAATAATATCACATAAGAGACATGAAATGTCTTTGATCACAGGGAGTAAATGCCACCAAATATTCTTCTTTCTGCAGCCTTTTCCTTGCTGCATTAAAAATTCATGGGTAATAGCAGCTTCTTCTTTTCAGGACTTAGCTACATCAGCAGATGGTGAGAGTAGGCAGGAATACCGGGGCATGTTGATGGACAGAACAGGGGTGTCCTGAATGAGCTGGGTGCAGGAGAAATTTGCACTTAATTTGCATATGCTGTGTCTGTCTGAGGCCATCCAGATTCACTGTTTGTTCCTTCCTTTGATGAGCAATGAACTTACTGGAAAATTGTTGTAATTAAGTTAAATTGACATGAATCTGAAGGTGTGCCTTAATTTCTGTGTTTTCTTTGTTCTTTGTGTTTGCACTCATTCTCCAGCCAAGAGCAGTTTACAGGGAATAAGAGTGAGAGGCAGACTTCAAGAAATGAAATCATTGCCTCACAGAAATCAGTGGCAGCAGTCCACTTGATTATATCCTCCTGATTCATCCAAGGGGCTGCTACTTCTCAAGGTTGCCTTTGACATCTCAGACACTGATAGACAAAAATTAGGAATCCTTCTTCCACAGAATCCTTATCACGTCAGTAGGTAACCCCTTGCATTTGACAGTAAGGTTTTATCACCCCAAGCCTGTAGAAAGTTTTCCTGCTAGCTCCTTTGTGCTGTACTCTCACCAGATGAAAAGTAGCTCCGGTAAACCATTTTTACCATTCTTTCTCAAAACTGTATGTGAAAGTGGTTGTCTTACCAAAAACTCAGAAGCAGATATTTGAGTGACTTGGAACCCTCCATTTCACAAATTCAGGCCTCACCTTGATTCCCACTGACACCTGGCAAACACAGTATGATCTCTTGCAGACTGAAAGAATAAGGTGAAAAGGTGTTATGGACAATGATTTTGGGTAAAAAATAGGTTTTTCCTGGAGGACACTTGAGGTAGCTTCACCCACACATGCAATAGGTGTGGTATTTGGAGTTCATCTTCCAGTCCATTCCTCTCTCAGAGGGCAAGTAATGAAGCATGTAAGTGCCCTATTCAGAGCTCCATCTCTTCATCAAAGGTTTTCTTTTGGCCTTTTTCTTATTATCCTGCTCCAATCTGATCCAACTTCAGTGATTTTTTTTTTTTTCACATCACTTGCCTTTGTTCAGCCATCTGCTAGAGTGCTCTGACCAACCTGCTCTTTGTCCTTCCCTGATCTCTACCTTCTGGAAGAAGCTAGCAGGCTCATTACATTATTTTTTAAAGTACTGATGTGTTGTATAAATTAAGAAAGTAATAAAGTGTCACTGAAGGCCAGGACTGAGCACAACCCCCAGAGGTTTCACAGGAAGCAATGCTTCCATTCCTGTGTGGGTTGTGGGCTCTTTGTTCCACAAAACCCTGCCAGTTGCTGGATTTAACAGTTTGCTGGAGCTGAGTGAATTTTGTGTGTGTGTGTGTGTGTATGTGTGTATATGTGTGTGTGTGTGTGTGTGTGTGTGTGTGTGTGTGTGAATGTGATCTTTTGCTGGCTCTTCAGGGCCTGAACCAAGGCAAGTTCCCACACAGATTTTATGCCCCTTCAAGAGAACACGTGCTTATTCTCACTCTTGCCTAGAAGGCTTTTATAAATGGACTCCCCAGACCTCTGTGTTAGGGAGCTGTTTCAGGATGTATGCATCCCTTATCCAGCCCAGCCTTAGCAGAGTCTGAAGCAGTGATTCAGGGAAGAATTTCTGTCTCTTGAAAGGTATTGCTTTTTCTGAGAGGTATTGCTTCATCTGAGTAGTTTGCAAGTTTGTCCACACTTGGGTTTGTTTTGCCTTATCCATGCTGATTTAAACATGAGTTGGGGTGAAACAGAGTCAGGGTGGTTCTGAGATGAGGAGGTGCTGCTCCTGCAAGTGGTGAAGCCCACAGGCTATACAGCTGCATGGCCACTGCATCTGAGCACAGAACTGAAGGTTCCTCTGTGCTGACAGAATGAGCTGCTGGAATCACCTCCAGCAAAATGCCTTCTCTCTCTGAGAAGTTACCTAATTTCTGCACCTCTTGACGGGCAGGTCCTCTGTTGTTCCACCCCTGCTCCTACTTCCCCTTTTCCCATGCTTAGATTTTTACCCAAAAAAAACACTGTGGCTCTAGTTCTTTGCTATTTGGCCCATATCAAGGACAGTGATATTAATCCTGTATCTGCCAACTCTCTTTAGAGGCTGCTGAAAGCACCCTATTTTCCTCTCTGTCATCAGGTGTTTGGCATTTGTAGAAAAGTATTCAACTAGGAACAAAAGTGGTACAATGTAAGACTCAAACAGGTACAACATAATATTTCAAGGAGATAGTATTTAACAATAGGCAACTATTTAGGCAGACAAAAGCATGATTCAATTCAGTGGCTGGATGATAAAAGAAATAACTTTTGTGTTTAAAACAAAAAAAGAAAAATTCTTAACCTGGTGTGGTAATTAATCATTGAACCCAAGAAGGGGGTGAGTTTCTGTGCTTGAGGCAGGCAGCTGGATAGGATGATCTGAGAAGTCCCTTCCAGCTTTAAAATGTACAAATATGACATGGCCTGACAGAAATGGGGCATGGGAGCAACATAGGAAACGAAGAGAAACTTGAAAATGCCAAGGTGAGAAGTTTAAAAGAGGGTAGTGGAAGATGAGAAGAAAAGCTGAAACATTAAAAAGTTTATGTTGAAAGATTAGGCCTGCACTAATTCTAAATGCTGATACAGAGACATCCCTGACCTGTAGCCTGTAAGGATGGTATTAACTGAGCCCGTGTCTGTGGGACAATTCTCCTGGCTTTTCATCTTGAAGATCTCATAAAGATGTGTTTTCCTTATTTTCAGACCTGATCACAGTGAAATGAAAGGAAGTGTTTTCAGAAGCTTGAATTCAGGCAGGTCATAGTTCAAAGGAAACTTTCTCCAAATTTTTGCATACAAATTTCTCCTGCATGTGAGGCTTTCTGACACTGCCTTGTGCTCTGATAGCACACAAAACTTGAGAATTTTTCTTGTCTTGCTGCAGGCCTCAGTTTAAGTTTCATAAAGTGATGCTGGAGCTGTTGTAATGGACAAGAAAATGCATGGCACAATAGCCATGCACTCTATTCTTCACAATAAAACTAATTCTCTGGTAATGATGGATCTCTAGAATGTATCATTTCAGCAAGACTTTGGAGCTCTCTGCAGAATCGTTGCTGTCAGAGTGATTATGCTCATCCATTAGCTTTGTGTCAAGAACTCCATGCCATAGCAGGTCATGGAATATGCATCAGAGCTCCTCAGGATGGGTTTGACCATCTCTTAGCAGTATGGAATTCCTATCTGCAGCCATCTACATCCCTTGCAACTGCCAGGCAGTTGTTTTGGGGCCTGTCAAGGAGCAGGTTGGAAATAGGTCACGCCTGGCGTGTTCTGTAGCATGAGTCTTGCAGGGGCTTTGTGTAGAGTAGTGTCAGATCATGTCAGATCACCCTGCAGCCTTCAGAGCTTTGCTCTCTGTGTGTAGGATTGGAAGCTTGTGTGAGGATCTCTGCAATGGAGCTGTAAACTTTGACGTGCCCTGAGAGACAGGTAAATTTAATATGGTTAAATTAGGCATCTGCTGTGAGTGCCCTCAAGACATGATTACTTCTCTGAGGGCAGAGGGAGTCTAGGGAAATGAACTTTTTTATGCCTCTGTGACTGCTTCATTAAGTAATTCACCCAAATTCACTGAGGAATTTGGACTGTCCTAGAACTTCCCAACCTTTGGATCAGCTCTGCTTCTGTGTTGGGAGGGACTGTTAACCACTGTAGTCACTCGTGAAGTCAATCCCAATCACTTTTGCTGAGAATGATAAATCTTCACTGGCACTGGGAGGAAAGTTTTTGGGAGATACTAGGAGTAAGCAGATAGAGCTACTGCCTTCCTATGAGGAAGTGACTTATTTAAGGACCTGTAGTGTTGAGCTCTGGCTGTGCCTGACTCATCAAGTGTTATGTGACACTGGTGAAGCAACCATTCACTGTCAAATATAAAGAGATTTTGAAGCTGTCCTCAGTGGGAGGTATGGAGTTCTTGTCTAGATTTGCATGCCTAACTTCTACAATCACATTTAAAAAACACAGGCTGACATACTACCTTGTTCCCATGAGGAATGTCAGAACTGGGATCAGCTATTCCCCTGCTGCTGAAGCCATGAGCCAGCCTTTCTTGTGGGGACAGGTCCCATAGTTTCTCACTGGGACTGCTGTCTGGGCTGCAGGATGGCAGGCAGCTTGCCTCCCTGCCACACAGCAGTGCTGGCTGAGCAGCCTGGCCTCCAGTGGTTTCATAATGATTTGACACCCTCTGTCAAGAAGCAGCTGCAGAATCCAGTAGAGAGGTGTTGGTAAGGAAGTCAGTAATGTTATGTGATCTTCCAGAGGAAAGGCAGTGTGATGCTCTTGACAGTACCGATGACTTTTATTCTTGTATTGTTGTGTTTTTACAAGACTGGAAGAGCAACTTTTTGAGCAATAAAAGAAGCACTCTCTTTTTCTTGACCCTCTCAAGCAGGAAGGATCCTTCTACAAATAAGTCTGTAGTTCTACGAGCACTTACTGTGATAGCAACCAGTAATTAAGGCTACAAACCATCTGCAGTACTAATTATTTAATTCTGCTTGGTCATACTGATGAATAAAAGGCATCTTCGGGCTACTGTTTTCCTCCTGTCCAGCCTTCAGATTTGGTCTTTAAGTAAAGGTGAAACTTTCTGAAAAGTCTGAGCATAAAATCTCTTCATCCAGTCAACCAAGTTTTGTTCTTTCAAAGGTGATAACACAGTTCTCTACCCATGCAGCACAGAAGAAGATGAACTTCACAACTTGTTTTTAGCTGGTGTAGATCAGCACAGCTCTTCTGACAGTGGTGGTGATATGTCAGCTTACAGCAATTGAGAACCTGGCCCTTGGCCTCTAAATAGTCCACACCAAGGAGATCAATTGTGAAACCAGATCAATTGCATAGTAGCAAGGTTACAAATTGGTGAAAATCAGCTCTTGCTCTTGTACAGGGAACAGTTCTGTTACAGCTCAGTGACTGCACTTAGAGAGAGGTGCTGTGCATGCATGTTATCATCCGCAGTTATGGCCTAGCTGAGTGCTCTCGATGCAGTAAATTCTTCTACCTAATGGGGTCCTTTCTTCAGAGGATGCTTGGCTTTGTTGCATTACATGTATATATGGTTGTTAGCCTTGGCTCTAAACTGGCTCTTCTTTTCAGCATCAAAAGCCAGTTTAATTTTTAGACTTGCAAAGTATTCATAGAAACCATATATATATGTATTTTGCTCAAACTGCAGAAGTTTTCCCTATAATAAGTGCTTCGTAAGTTTGATTTCCCATCTCTCTTCTAGCCCTGCTTTTCCTCCTTTTCTTCTACTCCTATGGCCCCCTGTATCCCAGGGACCAAAGGAGAATGGAACATAACTGCTTAATTGCTGTGGGGTGCCACCCTTGCACATCAGAGCAGAAATGTGTGCAAGTAGGAGCTGCAGATATGGGAATGAAGAGAGGACAGAGAGATCACGGCTGTCCTTCCATGGTCCCCTAATCTTCCTCACCGTGTTGTGAAACCCCTTTGGCTCTTCCTTGTTCCTCTCCATAACTCCTCTGCCAATGAGACAAAATTGCGTTTTCTCTTCATGGCTGAGAAGCTTTGACCAGGCTCTGCTGCATTGTGCAGCAGTGTATCTTGACTAAATGTGTTATAGCTCACAAAACATCATACGTTTTCACTCACTGTTGCAGATAACCCAAATAAAGTCCCTGTGTGCCTGGACTCTGCTGGCAGAGCCATTGCATTCCCCTTAAAACTCTTGTGTCAGTCATTACATGGTCTGGAGACTTGTATGAGCAGTGTAGTTTTTTGGTATTTTTCAGAAATGCATTTTCCCTGATTCCACCAATATTTGGGATCAAGTCAGCAGCTTTGATGTGGCTAGTAGGGAATGAAAGCCAAGTGAGAACAGTTCCATTTTGTGTGGCTGTTTGTGGTGTGAGCTGAGGAGCCTTGCTTTAGTCCTAGAGGGCAGCCATCCACATCGTACAGATGGTTGTTGCAGTTGGCATTGACTGAAGTGCATGGATTGCACTTTGCATTTAGACGCCTCAAATGCAAAAAAAAACCACTCCTATTTGTGGACAGAGTCCATGCATTCAGTGTCTCTTGGCTCTCCATGAAAACCAGATGGCACTTTAGGCTTTCACAATGTCAGTCCCTGAGTATCTGAAAAACTGAGCTGCCACACAGGGAGGCAGTGGGGACATGAGTACCTGTCCTAGGGCAGCTCAGCATGGCATATCTCAACATATCTCCTGCCCATCCAGGACCAGTGTGGAAGCTCTCTTCTTTAGCCAGCCTAGGTGTCCACGCTGTGATGTCTCCAGCCCATTCCCCTCAAAGACAGGGAAAGTAGGGATAGCCAGGCTGCCCCAGATCATGCTGTTGTTTTCCTTCCAACTTGGTACACAAGCAAATCCTGCATCCATAGTGTGGAAACATGGATACAGTCCTGAACTGGCTGTGCCTTACAGTCTCTGCTCATCAAAGTGTGTTGCTCTGGGCCCTGTTCCCTTTAAACAGGGTTTAAGGGTTTTGCATTGGAGGGGAGTGATGTAGTAAGGCTGGGCTCATGCAGCTCCATCTAGTCCTGAACTGCACAGCGACAAAATCTGGTCAGTCATGCTCATCCTGCCAGTCCTGCACCTGCCAGGAGTACTGAAAAATGGCATGAAAAGGCTGCAGTATGGATTTGTGGTGTCTATGCTCTGATTGTTTACCTGAATTTTTCCTCAAGTTTTCAGAAGGTAGGAAACTTAGGAGCCAGACCTGCTGTTTCATTATCTGCTTCCAGCAGGGGGAGATGGGTCCAGGGAGTTATTTCTTCTGGGAGCACATACAAAAATAACATTATTTATTTTACTCGTAAGGCACTCTCCTAGGATTTGTGTGATTCCTGCTTGTTTGGCCTTTACACTAATGCAACCCCTTCCTTTTGCTTCTGTACACTTCAAAAAGCAAATAAGACCTATCCACTTTATGTTTTGTTTTTGTTCTATTTTTCACAAGGTTCACAAGACCCTCAAGGGAATTTCTTCCTCATCTCTCTAATGATGATGATGATAATGATTATTATTATTATTATAATTATTAAATAGTTATGCTACAGTAGTTCTAATGAGGGTTGTATAAATGTATAAATAAGAAGATTAAATCATCTCCTGTACTGCTATATCAGCAGAGAGGCCTCTGAGCCCTCTGTGATGTGCCTCTCTTGGTAGGGGGACATGGCCACATGCAGTTCCACCTTGAATCAGGATCTTACTGGAGTCTGGAGACAGGATTCCTTCTTTCTCCCTCCCTGAAATCCCCTCTGTCATTCCCTGTATAAAACATATTGGTGCTACTTTCTATGAACTATATTTAACTAAGCATTAAATTTAGATTTAACTGGATAGTTATTGCCTCCTAAGTAAATACTCTGAGATAAGGAAATATTTAGTGAGCTCTAGCAGTTGGGTGGCAGATGCTTCTTGCATTGCATAATAGTTAATCTTCAACAAATATGTTTTCCTTATTCCACGGGCATTAAATTAACATCTTATTAAATGTAGATGAAACATATTTGGGAGACCCTTGTGAAAAGGATCCATGCGACACTGGCTTGCAAGAGGGGTGCATTTCTTTCCTTGCTGCCTTCATATGGGACCAGGTCTTTTAGCTGTACTCAAAGTCTGTCACCGGGAGTGCAGAGGTTTCCCCTTGGTGATGCCCTTCTTCTGGCATGCCAGCAGTCTGATGCATCTCTGTGCCTTGCACTTTCCATTCTAGAGTGATGGTTACTAGTCATCAACCAGGTGTCAGAAGCATGGTATTCTCCAGAGGATTATCCTTGTGAGGTGGTATTTCTCCCTGCAATAGCTTGGGTACATCTAGTGTATGGATTAACCCCTTTAGCTCCTCATTCCTCTCCCCCTCTGGTGCTACCCATGCCAAGTCTACTGCAGAGGAAACGTCTGACTTGCCTCACTCCTTGGCTTGAATACAAAGCAGTCATCTCTTCTTGCTGCTGCATGCGTGGCACTGGAGCAGCCGTGTCATGACCTTAATCCCTAATTTGTGGGCCTTTAACACTTGCAGGGATTGTTTAAGTACTCAGACAGTGTGGCCTTTCCATACCAAGGCTGCAGGGGCCAGTTTCTAGGAGTTCAGAAAGCAACTGGATGTGCTCCTGGAAGAAGAAAATCATTCAAGTACCAGTAACTACAAAGGCAGTGCCACTGTCTGGGGACATGCCTTAGCCATAAATCACTAGAAATAGATAAGTGCCCTGGGGCAGTACCACTGCAGCTTGCCTTGTACTTGAGAGCTTCACCAGGCATTGGCTTTAGGCTGCTTAGAGACAGGAGGAAGGGTTAGAGGGTCCTTTGATCTGGTCCCACTTGGTCATTTCTGTGACATTTCTTGTATCTCTTCAGTTTGAGCGCACTGTGTCCCACAAGGCTGCAGGAGCAGAGGTGAAGTAGGCTACTTACAAGACCTGTTTTTTTCCCTTCCTGCACATGTATCAGCACTATAACCACACAGAACAGCAACTGTCAGCTGAGTAACCCCATGGCTTTTCTTGCACCTGATTATCTGGACCCCTCTTAGACCTCTTCCCTCTTTGCTTCCCCGTCCTAGCCCCGCCGGGCTTTGGTCGCAGAAGGGTTACATTAGCAAAGCATCCCTAGGAGCAGTTCTGATCCCTCCCGCAGGCAGAGATCAGGCTGGTGGAATGGCAGGCAGGCATCAGCAATAAAACATTCGGCTTATTCCTTTCCATTAATTTAATCTCCCTTCTCTTTGCGGTGGCGGTGGGCTGTGGGCTGCGGGAGCGTTCCCGGGTGGGCAGCGCTGCTGCCGGCGGGGCTCAGCTGCGGGCTCTGGCAGCCGGCAGCACAGGCCGAGCATTCACACCGCGGGCAGCTCAATGCCGGCATTGTCTCCGGTCCGTCGCTCCGAGGCTGGGAAAGGGGGTGGGGGGCGGGAAGGGCTGAGGGAAGAGAGGTGGGAGGGAGGGAGGGAGGGAGGGATGTACAACTGGTTATCTGGCGAGAGACAAGTCTGAGAGGGGAAGAAGCATGGTCTGAGGCTGCAGAGGCAGTTGCCAGTGATGCTGCTCTGTAAATCAGCTAGCGTGTGGCTTCAGGCCGCTAAGCCAAGTTGTTTGCACTTTTGGCCACAGACCCTCTTTCCTCACTATTTCATCTTGAGAATATTGGCCGTACCTTCCTCCGTCCTCTGTGCCCTACTCCCTGTGCCTCCCTCCCGCTCAGCAGCTCCCGGCTGTTCCTGCCTTCTCTCTGCTCCCCTTCTCCTCCTTTCTCCAGCCCCCTCTTCCTCTCCCATCCCCTTCCCTCTCTTTTTCTCCCTCCTTTCCTCTCCTTCGGGGTTCACCCCCTCTGCCTTGCAGACCTCATGCCTTTCCAAGCCCCCTCTCCCCGCTGCTGTGACCTCCTCCCCTCCTCGGGCGCCGTTCCGTGTCCCCCCGGGCAGCCCCAGTCCCCGGCTCGAGCCTCCCTGGCGGCTGCACTCGCGGGAGAGGGATGGGGAGCGCGGCCCGCGGCTCCTTCCGCGCCCGCCGCCGCCGCTGTGGTGCCGATCTGCCGTCTCACGAGTAAGGGTCCCTCCTCCCTCTCTCCCTCTCTCCTCCTCCTCCTCCTTCTCCCTCCCTCGCTCCGCCTGGGAAAGTGGGTTAGGAGGGAGCGCGGGGCTGGAGGCTGCACAGCCACAGGACTATCCCCCCTACCGCATCCCGGTGGCACAGGATTCCTCTTGTTCCTTTTTTTTTTCCCCCGCTACTCTTCATCACTCTAAACGGGTCGATTTAATTGTTATTATTCCGTAGTTATTCTGCTCCCTGACTTTTTTCGTCTTGCTTCATTTTTTTCCCTTTTTTTACTTGAAGGATCTGCTAAGAATTTTTTTTTTTTTTTTTTTTTTTTTGGAAAGCCAAAAAAAAAAAAAAAGGCAAGGAAGGGAAAGAAGCCAGCAAGAGACTGAAAAGAGCAAGACAAAGTGACAGCTGAGGGCTGTGAAATCACCTCCCCTTTCTTGGGCTGTCGATCAGAACAAGAGTTGTACATTATTATTATTATTATTGTTTTTCTTTCTGCATCTATCTGTCCATATACGCAAGCAGAGAAAGAGACAAGTACTGACAGTGAAACTCGGCGAGACCAGCCATGGTAGCAAGGGCTCAGCCTGATCGGAAGCAATTACCGCTGGTCCTACTGAGATTGCTTTGCCTTCTCCCTACAGGGCTGCCAGTCCGCAGCGTGGATTTTACCCGAGGTACCGATAACATCACCGTGAGGCAAGGGGACACAGCCATCCTCAGGTAGGGCATTTTGCCAACTTTTCCTCTTCTGTGTGTGCATCTATATTGCCATGTATGCAACGTGTACGTGTGACGTGATCCAGATTTGTGTGTATAAGTCTCTGTGAGATTGTGTGTTATTTTACCTCTCAAACTGCAGTAGCAGCAGCTGCTACAAACAGGCTCTGCATGTGTGTTTGTGCTTTAGTATAAAAAAATAGCAAAGCTTTTGAACACTTCTTGCCACACTATCCTCTGTGTAGTGCCCTGGATTGAAAGAATTTCAGTGGGGAAAGACCTGCTTGTGTTAGCCAGCTCTTGTGAGCGTACACTTTCCACCAGCCCTGCAGTATCAATAGAGGAATCGAAAAGGGATCCAGCTGTGCTTGCCAGATGTTCCATTGATTTTCCCATGCTTCTTTTTGTACATATGCAAAAACTTTATCCCTGGTGCTGCCAGAACTCTCAGGCAAGTTCTTTTGGGAAACTCTTGTCCTTGCATTTTATTTATTTATTTTTCTGCCCTGTGGGGAGGGAAGATGGATACAACAGTTGAGCAGGCTGGTGAAAAATGGTGTAGCAGCTCTGACTGCTACAATTTATGAAGATTGTATCTTTGTGCGTTGAGGTTTTTTGCAGGGCTAAATAAATGTGTGTATGCTGTGCCTCTGTGTCTGGTTGTGATGAGGATGTCTTTGCACACGAAACCTTGCTTACTGGCAGTATTGAGTGTTATATTTCTGGTTTCATTGTGCAGGTTTTCCAAAGGTACCTCTGACACTGCTTGGGCTTTCAGTTAGGAGCGTCCCAAATAGCTGAACTGCAGTAGTCTTTTTCCTGTAGGTTTTTTTTTGTTTTTTTTTTTTTTTTCCCGAATTATGCCTTGCTCAACTTACCTGCAATAACTCTCCTACTGAAGGAAAATTCCATGAGTGTGAGTGTATTATGGCTCTAAAACTACTGGGCATAATTTAAAATAAGTCTGTGATCTGTGTGAGGAGCTGATAGTGCACAAACCCTGAAGCATCAAGGGAGCAATCCCCTAGTAAAGCTAACAGCAGCAGCAAAGTTTTCTTTCTCTTTCTGTGAGATAAATCCTGCTGGATGTCACCAAACACTCTGCTATACAATCCCCTGTGTCTGGCATGCCTCCCATTTAATGACAGAGGGAAGAAGGATGCTGGAAGGGGGTTGTGTGTGTGTGTGTGTATGTGTGTGTGTGTGTGTGGTGTGTGTGTATTCGTATATTGCTTTGGTTGCCTCCCATGTCCTCGGTTGTTTTGATCCTGGAATATCCATTCAGCGGCTTCCAGTCCCCAGCTCTCCAGACTTGTTAACTTGAATGTAAGATTTATCCACACAGAGTAATAGGATTTACAGAGTAATTCATCTGCCTTGCATATGCAGTGGAAGCGGTTTAGATTCGACATGGTAAACACCTAACAAGGGGTGTTGCCTCCGACTCCAGCTTCTCTACTCTCTCTTCCACTCACTACCAGTTCATATATCCCATTAACCCTTTTCTAGCAGGACTCCTAGCTGACTTATCCCATTTTTAAAGGCAAATCGCTTCCATCAATCATTTATTTTGGAGGGGCTGCTCAGACAGATGTTTGCCAGCATGTCTGGTACATGCAGCAGCAGACAAGTCATTAAGCTCGCTTGCCCAGACAGGGGTCACTAGATTTCTATTTCCCACTTAACCTTGGAGCTTTTCAGTTTATCTAGATGCTGTGTGCTAAAGCTGCATTTGCAGCTGAGAGGGCTAAGCGGAGGATGGAGATGGTGCCTGCAAGTGCTGCGTGTAAAGCGTTCCTTCATCAGCAAGCTCCACGGGGCTGCATGGGAGAGTGGTTTCAGTGATTGCGTGTGGCTTGCCAGTGCTATGTCAGGCACTAAAATAAAACACCTGAATGAAGTGATCCAGCTGTGTCAGACAGATGTGTGCCAAGTGACTCAGTCTGCAGGAGCAGCACACCACCCGGCCATGTAAATGCTTGCCCCGGGCAATACTGTGTTCCTGGCAGGCTGCACTTCTGTCAGAAGTGACTGTGGCCAGTGCACAGGCTGTACCTTTTTCCTTCACTGCCTTCCTAAGCTCTTTAAGCAGATCTATGCTTTAAGCAGCTATATGCTTTTCATGTTTCCTAGGATGGGCAGCTGTCTCCTTTCCCTGGGACCAGACCCAGGTTTCTGGGATATTTCAGTCTCCTTTCCCTTTCCCTGGGACCAGACCCAGGTTTCTGGGATATTTTAGTTCCTCCTTCGGACAAGAAGCAGAAACCAGGCTGTACTGGGAGACAGACTCCCATGAAGCTGGAAGGTGTGAGATTTCCCTATGTCCCCTGGACTTTAGGTCCTGCAGGATAACATTTCATGTCCTCAGTTTTAAAGCAAAGATTTGTTTGCTAGCTTCCCCCTCACTGTTTTGTCAACCCTCCAAAACATAACTCACTTTAAGACAGCCTTGTTTTGAAAAACTCCCAGTGCCTCACTCTCCCTGTCTATAGATCCACTATGACAACAGAAGGAAAAGAGCTAGATGGGAAAAAAAAAAAAACAAACAAAAAACCTCCATTAGATGATCTGTACTAACTGTGCTCAAAGCAGAACTTTATGACCATAGAGAGATAGGTAAGAGTTTTCTATGCATGGATCATATCACCTATCTTTGCTAAACATCTGCTTCAGAGGGATTGTGCAGCATCAGTTTACCAGTGCCCAGTAGCTCCTGTAGCTACTGTAGCTTGAAGGAAAATGAAAATGTAGGAGGGAGAAAAAATGATACGCAGTTGGAGAGAAATAAAAGCAGTATACATAGTGATAAGATAACTAAAAACATTTTGTTCCTGTAAATTGTGATGCAAAACATTCAACAAATCACCAAGGACAGGATATTCTAAATGAGTCTTCCTCTTGGGGCCTTATACATTTGTATATAGGGTTACACTTGTAGGTGGAAGAATGGGTGGGTGGCCTGATCTATGAAGTGGAGAAAAATTGTCTGTTATAAGTCCTAATGTTCCTAAAGGAAGCCAGTCCTCTGAAGCTTCATCTGCAGCTTCTTACTCAGAATAGAACTATTCTGAAAAGTTTGAAGATGACTTTCTAAAGCTGTAGCATTTAAAATATTCTCTCAGTCCGGGACTATTAAAAAATGTCCCTAACTCTAAACTGGCTCATCTCCTAAATGACCTGGCAGCAGATTTGATTCATGTGTCGGCCTTGCTGAAGGTTGATGACTCTTAGTGACTATTTGGCATGGGGAAGTTAGGGAATTGCAGAGAGAATAAAAATAGCTCATTATAGGCTATCCCCAGGGAAAAGGGTAATTGTCTGCTCCTTAGAGCAAGGCAGAAAAGAGAGGAGGGCTCTGAGAGCTGCAACAGGTGAGAAGGGCTGAACAGAGTTGCTGGTGTTTGTCCAGCTGCAACCAAGAAAAGAGATTAGGATGTTTTAAAGATGACACTGTATATTGGTGAGCCTGTCAGATTTACTAAGTTTTCACTTTTTTAAACTCTGTCTTCAGCAAGTGAAGAAGGACAATGAACCTTTTTTTGAGAGGGAATTTTGGCTACAGTTCCTGCTAATGTCTTGCTTTCAAGATTACAATCATGATGTTGTCAGGTTTTGTAGGCAACTTCCCTGCTTGATGTTAGGAAAAGAAGAAAATAATACCAAACAAGAAATGCACAACATATCCCCCAAACTAATTAAAAAAGGAAAAGGAAAACAGGCCCCAACCCCAAATCTTCTTGCTGTTTGCCTGCCTTCAGCATCTCTTCCCACCTCATTTGCTCTGCACATTTTGGGTGAGCAAAGGCGGGTACACTCTATGCTCTGTAACACACATTCAGCTTAGGGAGGGGATGAGGAATACATGGATGTTGGCTAAACTGGCACATGTGCGGTAATGAAGGGCAGCTGCTGCAAACTGGGAAGGAAGGGAACTGTGATTCTGTGTTGTGTTTGGCCATCTGGATGGTTTAAAAGCAAACTGGCAGTGGGGAATACATGCTGTGGGATCAGGTACCTGTACAGCATGTTGAGGAAAGATCAGCTGCCTCAGAACCACCACAGCAGCTCACCTCAAAGTGCCTTCAAAGAGCTCATCTGAGGGTGTCAGCAGGACTTGCAGGTTGCCCAGGAATTTTGAAAGTTCTGGCACAAGTGCAGATTTAGCCTTTAAAAACTCCTAAAATGGAGCTCATCACCAGCTGGAACCAAAATGGGTCACATCTCTATGCCAATCTGTTCTGTTATACCAGTACAAATCCACTAAAGCCCAAGGGCAGAGCCAGAAATATTCCATTTTTCTTTGGGGTAGATTCCCAGGGTCTGCTAATAAAGAGGTACAAGTGACTCATACAGGGCATAAGCTTCTGAGTGCTGCTCAGATGATGTTCAGCCTTTGGAGAACTGGGATCTCGCCAAGGCCAGAATTTGGCTCATTGCTCTTGAGTTTTCCCGAGCATCAACTTTTCATCAAGAATTAAAACAATCTCATGCTGATGTGCAGATGAAAACCAACATTTGACTGAGTGTGCATTTTTCTTTTTTACCAGGTATTTTAAAATAATGTAAAGTTTCAGGCTGATAGCACATTTAGGAACATCCATCCTAACGGGTACTTAGTTTCTTCAAGTTGCATGTTTCAAAGGATGGGCTAGAATCAAATTACCAGCAGTAATGACAGTGCTGTTGGTGTAATCCTGCAATATAAGCAATTTATGCAAACTCTGTTCTTGGCCTCCCAGTATTTTGCTGATATGTTACTTGTGGAGCTGTGCTAGAGGACAAAAGCACCTCAGGTGAGATAGCAGCACAACATCACAACAAAGTTTATGCCCTATACCGTAATTTTAAAAGAAAAGTAAAAGCTGTTCAGATTACACTTACAATTAGCATATGATTTATAACAGGGACCACTGAGCTGAGCCCTTTGCAAGAAATGAGAATAGGCATGTTCAAACATATAATGCCACATAATAATACAGTCTTGGCAGTAAAATTGTAACCTTGATTATTAGTGGTATTGTTGTGGCACTTAGAGGCCACCACTAGGTTGAGGCACCCTTTGTGTTAAGAGCCACGTGAACAGAGAGTGAGAGATTCCCTCCTCTGCAGGGCAGGCAGGCTATTAGCTGGGATGGACCCAGGCTGAGGGTGGGCAGGAGGTGAGGGGACTCGCCCAGGGTTGCTCGCAGGGCTCAGGCATACCCAGCCTAGTGACCTATCCATTAGCTTGGGTTGCCTTTTGGCTCAGCCACACAACAACCCAGCAAATGTGACAAATGAGGATTCCCTAGTACATCCTCATCCACGCTGGTGTTGACTGAAATTCACAGGCCTCACTCTCTGGTCTGTACAAAGCCTTCATTATCAATTCCAGGGTCCATGTTTAGAGACAGGGTAAGTCGGGATCTGTGCAAACTCTGATGAGTCGTTCCTTCAAATGAAAAATAAAAAAATGTTTAAATGTAGTAACAGATGATGTTGCAAAACTTCCAGCTCTGGCAGCAGATGGTGCCATTATATGAAGGCACACATGCATCCATAGATATGTGAGTCTCTGTGTGTATACATATGATAAAGGAAGTTGCAATATGTGTATGGCCAAAGGCTGGCAATCATCATCTCTCCCTATACACATGCATTATTTTTATATGGTGTACCCAGAGGTAAGGGGGCCCTTTGTGAGAATGTCCTTTCTGCAGGGTGGGACTAACCTATCACAAGGAAAAGTGGAATGGAAATTAGAAAAGGAAAGGCTTTCTTTGGTGAAATGATGTATGTTTAATAACACTGTACATGTATTTTGCATTCAGAAAGATGGAGAGACAGTGTTGAACTGTATGGCTTTAACCTCCTCCCCTAAGTCTGCACACACACTTCAGTTTGCAACTAAGTACCATATGTTTTCCTACTCAGTTGCCATTATAATTTATATAGTACTACACGTTACCTGAAATGTCTTGGAGTTGGTACCTCTTCCACTCCCCTCCCCAGCAGGTCATGAGGAAAGACCTATTCTTAAAATAGCTCATAGTTACTGGAATTTGCCATCTCATAACTATAAGTTTTCAAAATACATGTTACACGTACCTGCCCTTTATATCCAGACCCACAGGCATCTGATTCTGACAGATCAGCAGGGCCACAGCTTGCTGCTGATGCAGCAGCAGGGCTTCAACAGGCTCACTGAGAGGCTGAATATAGCCATTTTCATTGAAGTTACCTAGTTGTGTTGTCCATCAAAATTCACTCTGGTTTGTGTGAACTTGTGCTCTGCTGGAGTAAGTGCAATGGAGGGCACAAAGGTGAAGTCAGGAATTTACTGAGTTTTCTTTTACTGTTCTCTTGCTGAAGAAAAAAGGAATGTGATTTTCAGCTGAATCTGACACCAAAGCATTTGCTTCAGGCTTGGAGCACATCTAATGTGCCTGGTTTTATGGTAAGTAATGGGAACTAATAATGATGAGTTTCACCTCTGCCTAGAAAACAGCTATTTCAAAATAATGTGAACCGCCAGTCTCCTCTGTGCTGATGTATTTCTGCAGATTTTTATTAGGAGCAACTTGGTTGTGTGGGAGAGGCCGGCTGTGGTCCTAGAGTTCCCCCACTGTGCTCAGCCCTGTGCAAAGAGAGGAGAAATAGCACTGCTACAGCTCTATTGATTTCACTGGGGCTGGGCTTCCTCGATCCCAAATTACTTGATGGAAATGAGCCCACTCACACTGGGCTGGCATTCAGTAGATACTTTGCAATAGCACATCTGTATGAAATCTGGGACGTATGTGCTTGTGTGTGCCTGTGTGCAAGGGTGTGTTTCCCTATGTTTGCTCCCATTTAAAAGTGGAAAGTGTTTTCTTGTGTGCAGTTGGACAAATGTTCATATACTTTGTAAAGTTGCCACACTTGCAACTGAGAGGCAGCGCTGCCAGATGTCCCTGATAAGGGTCCACCTATTTGGAGGTCTCTGTGGCTTTTTCCATCTCCTGGACCTCAGTAATCCTCACTAATGCTGGAAGTGTCCTTTTGTTTCAGTGTGTTTCAGTTGCTACAGCTGTTAAGGAAAAAAGCAGCAAGAATATAGCAACATAATTTGGCATCTTCCTCTTCTGAGGCTCAGTGATTAACAGCACTGTAGATCTGGCTAATACTGACCCTTTCCAGTGGCAACCTGAAACACTCCTACCAATTTGCATTTCAGTAGCAGGGGGAAGTAGTGAAAACTTTGAAAGAAGGAAGAGGCTTCTCTCCTGCACAGAGCCTCCCACTGTCCTGTAAGAACCCAGACATGTCTGAATGGTTTCTCATCACAGGTGCTCTCCTTAGATGGATTCCTAGAAGTGCACCAGATTTATGAGAAAAAGGGAAAGGCCAAGAGGCCTCCAGCTCGCCGCCCCCAACCTGTGCCAACCTCTATGTTGTGCACTTGCAAAACAAAAGGGGAGTGGTCCCACCACTGTGCAGCTGCCACTCATGGTGCCACTGCATCTTCTCCTCTCAGGGTCAGCAGGATGACCATGTTGGAGATGCACCACTGTCACTGTCCCTAACACAGTATGACTTAGTGTATCAGTGAGAGCTGTGCCCTGCCAGGGGTGGTGGTGATGATGCTCTTCTGGTGTAGGAAACCATGGATACTTTAACCAGGAACACAATAGTGCCTTATATGGCAGCTACCTCAGTGCTCTACTTCCTCTCGCCATCCCAAGCTGGTTGTCCACTTTCACACGAGACCGTGATTCAGAGCTGCCCATCCAATCACCTTTCATGCCTTCCTCTGCAAACAAAACCCATGTTGAAATCCACTGGCAGGCAGCATCCATGACTTTGAATAGTAAATACAAATATACAAATCTTTCCTTTTGCCTCTTTCTCCCTCTCTCTCTCTCTCTCTCTCTCTCTGTTATTAAGCTGACAGGCACTTAGCCAATTATCCAGTCATCATCTCAGCTGTATTTATGAAGGAGGAAGAGACAACGCACACAGCTCTTGTCTTCAGGGCTTCAGCTGAGTCCCCCTTGTGTGCTGTAGCATTTCCCCTTGTCTGAGCTGCTTAGAATACACGGGGAAAGAAACCAGTGAAGGGGTTTGGTTGAGAAGAGGAGTTGGGGACTAGAGGTGGGGAAAGAGGTCTGTTGCCCCAGACCAGGGGCATGCCAGAGCTGTCACTGTTTGGCACTGCTTTTGTATTTAAATTTGACAGAGCGCACATGCCTTTGTTGCATCAGGTTTCCATGGGTGGGAACTGTGGTGGCTGTGGGTACTTGCAAAGTCCTTTTGCAAGGATCAAAAGTCAGGAACTATGTGGCAGCAGATTGTGAATCTGTGCCTTAAAGTGAGGGAGTCACATGCACTTGGGACGTGGTGTGAATTTGTGACTTGGATCCAGGATACACGTCTAATCCCCGATGCCTAGAACATACAGCCTTGCGCTGGCTCAAGTGTTTACTCCAAACAGCAAAATTTAGGCAAATAGCACTGAAGTGTTCTGTGAATATTTTCATGAATGTTAAAAATGAATTCACTTTGGCTGCAGCTGTGCTTCCTTTGTGTGTGTGCATGTGCATCTTCTTTTTTCTCCCCCTTGTGAATAATCTGAGTGGATGAGTTTTCCTTGCCCTGGCGTTCACGGACAGAATGTTTTTAAAAGGTCCATAGATGAGCAAAACAAGGCTCTACCAGCAATTTCTGCAGCTGGAAGCCATGTCTGTACAGGGATCTGCAGGCATGTGCCCCTTTCTCACCTTAAACCAAGACACTAATTTTGTGTGTATGCCTGTGGTGCTTTTGATATATATTTATGTTGGATGCTGCTTAGGGAGCACTGGACATGGTTCTTGCAACCCCTCACAGGAGCCCAGGCATAAAAGCAGTCAAACAAGTGAGATGTAGAGCTGATCACAGCTTGAGTCACAATAATTTATGTGCACGTGACAAGAGAAAATTACCTTTAAACTCTGCACCCAACCAATCAATCTTGCAGCAGCCTGTTTTTGCTTTTGAAAAGGTGCCTCAGGCCAAGCCTATCAAGCTCAGAAAAAGAAAGGTTAAAATGTTCCAACATCATTATCTCTTCCCTTTCCTTTGGAGGAGAGGAACCACAGTGACAAAGCCTAGCTGACTCCTTCACACCAGCTCCTTTGTAGTGAGTTTCATTCCCACCTCCAGCCATGATTCCCAACTGGAGTCAGCACGTATTTGTCCATGGTCAGGCCCAATGCTTATGTAGTCAGAGAATAGAAAGGAAAGCATGTGACAGAGAGGACCAGGCACAAATAAGCATGTTAGAATTGGAAAATGCTTGATAGGGGAAGAAAACGTTACCACTGCAAGGTGCAATTATTGAGTGCTGCAGGTAGTACAGGTATGCTAGGAAACCCCCATCTGTTCCAGGGTGTCCTCTGAGCTTGGAGAAAAGTGAGATTCCAGGAGTGATTACTCCTTGAAAAATGATTGTCCCTTCTCTGCCAAATATGATGTAACATGATCCATAGTCTCCATCCCTGCAGCAATAGAGCAGGGAGCCTGCACCAGCTGAGGCAGTTGTTTATTGGGGTTTCACAGGGGAAAGGGCAGTGGAGCCTCCCTCCTCCTATGAGCAGAGACATGTGTGGGCTGTGATTTAGTGGGCCATGCTTGTCCCTTCAGTGCTGGCAGGTTTATTAGCAGTCCTCTCAAGTCAAAGGACAGGGAAGGTTTTAAGCTGGCAGAAGAAGATGGAGAGGGGCTGCTGCAACCTGCCCTCCCTCCCCCCTTTTCACATTTGCTGTTCCCTTAGCCTTTGGCATACTGGTTGAATAAGGGTGGTCCTTTCACAACCCCCTGACATTTCTCAGGCAAGTTCTGTCCCCTGTCTCTAGCTCTTCAGACTGGCCGTACATGGTATTCATTTTCTCTTCCTGAACAGAATGCCTGGTGCATATATGTTGTGTGAGCTCATACAAAAGGGTGTGTGTAGGGGGGCTAGTAAGAAGTGGGGCTGTGTCACCAGTAAAGCTCTTCATCTTCCTTGCAGAAATACAGTTGGATGCCTTTTGCCTCCCAGTGATGTGTTTCTCCTGCTTTCAGTTGTGATCCAAGTTGGAAATAGAGTGGTAGGATATCCCATTCATTTATGAGGTGATTGACAGGCAAGAGCTTAGGCTGCAGACTGGTGTGAAAGCCACCTTGCTGCTGTCAGCAGAGGAACACACTGCAGTGCGTGCTTGGTGTGCTGTGATTCTACTCCTGGAACTTGGAAGGAGGCAACTGAGGGCTTTTCCTCCCTCTGTTGTAGCTCTTTCTTGGGTGGGAAGCTTGACACTCTTTCATGACACTCATGTGGGGTGACACATCAGCGCTGTAATGCAGATCTGAAATTTTCTTCTGCAAGTGGCAAAGAAGGCAGATGCATTTAAAAGACAATGGTGATGCAATGTTAGGGAAATTTCTCAGTGTTCAAATTGCCAGACCTCTCTAACCTTGAAGCATCATGACTTTAGCTGGTGAGTTACGATCATTTCAGCTGTATTTGTCCATTGCAGAAGCTGTAGAAACTTTGGAGACGGCCCCACGTTTGGCCCCTCATTTGTCATGAAACCATAAGATGCTACAGAAAACTAAAGCCAGCTTCTGGTGCTGTAACAGGGATGTTCTTTGGTGCTGGTCACTATTTATTAACCTCCTGTGGCACTTTTTGTCAGATTGTGTCTCTGAAGCTCTGGTGAAAACTCACACATCTTGGCTGCTTTTACACTTAAGAGAAACCTGAGATTGGCATCCATAATCAGGAGCAGAAGGTGCTGCAGGCAATCTGTCTTCCTTGCACTGCATTAAACCCATTTTAGTTTTTTCAGTTAAATATCAAATTATCTGTCCACCCACACATCCTCCCCACTGCATACACTGTGGTTAGGGATGGGCCATCTGTAGGACTTTTACCTGGGTAAGGGGGTCCACGGGGGGTTCTTGCATAACATGCTTCATGCGTATTCATTGGCCTTTAGAGTGGCATTTCTTTCCTTCTTATTCTCCTGGCTGGTCTCCAGTACTGGCAATGAGTCAGAGGCATGCAGGTCTATCAATTCGAAAAGTGTGTCCCAAGGAGGAGAAACACGTGCAGCTTTGTTCTTCTCTGACTTGGGAAGGAGCATTTAAATGCAGGCCAGGTGGGTCAAGGACTTTGGACATGGTCAGACCAGTTAGCCTTTCAAATGCTTTTTTTTTTTCCCTACAGGAAGCTCAAAGTGGGAGCAGCATCCAGCCCCAAGAGCAGAGAGAAGGAAGGGCACAAATTAGATTTTACAGCATCGTTGTGTTGTGCTGTAGCTGTGTCCCTGCTTCAGTGGAAGTGCTGACTGCTTGCTGATCACTGCAGGAGGGTCCTGTGTCTCTTTGGAGGGCTTTATGTTTCTAAGGAGATGTGGTCCACTTGGATGGACTCCAGAAGAGGGAAGTGAGAATGATCATAAGTCTAGACAGCATACTTAAGAGGAGAGATGGATGGAAATGGGGCTGTTAGGACTAAAGAGAGGACTAAATGTGAAATATGCACAACAGTGTGCTGGTACATAGGACACAAAAGAAAGGAATTACATCTTCTGCAGAAGATGTGGAGGAGTTTAAGATTGTAGCAAGAGAGACAGGTTTGATGTCAGCAAGCTCTGCAACAATAAAGATAGCAAAACATTGAGTCAAATTTCCTTGGGAGGCTGTGTAACTCCATCACTGGAGGGCTTTAAGGACTGGCTAGACATGTATGAGGAGTGACAGATGCCACAAATGACGAAGTAGAACTGATTCGTCTTTCACAGAGTAGAACAGACTAGATAGCTCCTTTGGGTCTCTTCTACCTCTGCTGCTTGATTCTGTGCTGCCTTCAGGCTCAGAGAACAGCAGGAGCATAGGCAGAAAGGCAGCTGAAAGGTTCAGGGAAGTGCCTCAGTGAGAGGCTGAGTGAGCCTGGCCAGGCAGTCCTTACCCATTTCTTTAGCTGTGGCTGACCTTCTCCCTTCCATCTCAGGGACATGATGTGCTCCAAGGAGACTGTCATCAGTGCCACTCCAATCCAAGCATGTGACACTTAACCTAACTGGCAAAAAGAAGTAAGAATCAGTGTCAAAACTACCCCTAAAACTGATTTTCTTCTGCAGGGACTCAGATTTTTTTTTTTTCTCTTCTGCTGTCCTTGGAGGGCCACAGGACCTACGGGATATTTTACTGTAAGCGTGGTAGGGAAAAACAAGTCAAAGGCTCAGTGTTTTATCCTGGGAGAGTTTGATGATGTTGCTGAATGCTCACTTCATGAGGCTTTGTCAGCATGTTCTGTTAATGAAATGTCACCTTTTATCGGTATGAAATCACTTTGTGCATTGGTATATGAGCCCATGAGGATTTGAGTCTACCTGATGAGGGGTGGATGTGGTGCAATTTATGAGTACTCCTGGGACTTTTCCCCACCAGGGAGGTGGCATGTGACATAAGGCCCAAAGTGGAGCAGGTGGCAAGCCTTGCAACTATTGAGCATCATGCCTTTAGCAGTGAACTGGGTGCATGTGAAGCAATGAGAAAACTCCAGTGCAGTGAGGATGTAGGGGTGAGCAGAGAAAGGATGTCTTAAGAGGTTGAGGAGCAATTTAAGAGAGGAAAAGCTATTCAGGGAAGTAGGGGAAGAGCATAAAGGGGCCTGCTGTAAAGTTTGGAGTAATGTGCTTGGTGTTAATCTTTCTCTAGCTGTAGTGACCCAGGCTGTTGCTAACCTGGCCAGGCAAGCTGCCAGAGGCTGTCTCCATTGCTCACCCACCATCCACTCTCATCCTGTCTCTGACTGGTGTTTTCTTGTCAGCATTTCTCTCCCTCAGATCGATTTCTCCTTGGCTCATCCCAGTGATTTTAAGCATAGAGAGAAACTTCCTTTTGGCGGTGAGAGATAATCAAGCTGAATATTACCCATCTCTGAAGTGCAGGCAGTCCGTGAGCAGAGCCAAAGTCAATATCTTGGCAGATGTTGCCTTGCATTGATTTATCTTCTCCTGGAGCAGGGTGGATGGTCTCAAAGAAAGCAGCATGGTCACCTGGCCAACCCTCAAAACATTTGCAGGCTACATTAGCTTGCTTGATTTGGTCTCCAGAAGCTGCTCTCCTCAGTGTCAGGGGGTAGAACAGCGTGGTGCCAAACTCACAAATCCCTCCTTTGTGCTCATCAGTGTTATTTCTTGTGAGACACATCCTGGTCTCAGAGCACCAGCTCACGGTGCTGAGCTAAGCCAGCCTCATTTACTGGCTTAATGGAGCAAGGAAACAAATGTGTGTGCTGCTGCTGGTGAGGGGAGAGGAACAGGAGACCCATGCCCCAGAAAGGCCTTGCAACATGGGGGTTCTTCCTTGCAGGGAATCTGGATGTGTCAGAGAGGAAAGTAAGGGAGAGGAAGCTTCTCTCTGAGCAGTAGGAAAGAAGGGAAATAGGAAGGGCCCCTCTTTAAGCCAGACGAATTACAGTCAGCAGATTGCTGTGCAGGACAGGGTGGGAGGAAGGGGGGCTGTTGGCAGATAGAGGGGGATGGGGGAGGCAGGTTGTGGGGAAACGAATTGCCAGGCAGGAGGACCAGGTCAGAGTGCTGCTCCTGGGCTTTTCCCTGTCAGAACAAGCAGACAAAGCATGCAAGGCTACCTGTATAGAGTTCCAGTCCCAAACCCCCCAGCATAATACACTCTCTGTTTTCAGAGACCTTTGAGCTCCCCTCCTATGTCTGGCAGCTCCAGATTTGGCTTTGGCAGGAAAGGGACTCCAGCAGAGTAGGCAGGGGGTTTTTCAAAACCACAGCTAAAAAGAAACCATCTGTATGATCTCAAGTAACAGACACTCGCATGCAAAACCCATCCCCTTTGCTACCATCCCATTCCCCCAGCCCCTCATCTCCCCAGCCCTGGCTGAGCCCTTCACAACTCCTCTCTGCCCACCCTGCCGTTTTCATGCTGGAGCAGCAGGCACTGCACTGATACACAAACCACATCTCTGGTTCTGCAGTTTCCCCCAGGGTGTGGACAGATGCTGATTGTCTTCATGCCCAGTTGGGGACAGCAGGAATTGTTATAAATAGCATCAGTCCCTTGCGTGGCAAAGACAGAACTTTCCCCTAGAAGTCCATCGCTCTGCTCCCAAGACTCATTGGGAGGTCTCTCAAATGTCACGGAACGTTTGCAGCAGAGAGTACCTCTGGAGGCCTCCTGTGGGTTCAGGACTTGATCCAGGCAGAAAAGGAAACAAGTTTGCTGAATCTTTCCTCACAATCTGATTCTTTCTGCCTGTCATTGTCATTTTTATGTGACAGCAGTTTCTGTTCATAAGAGACTTGGGACTGAAATAGGAGTAGCTGCAGAAGTGAGCACTTAAGATGCATAAACCTGACGTATTGAGGAAAGAAATAGGTCTGGAGCAGCATAAGGGATGTAGGGATGCCAGGACAGAGCTGGTCCGGTGAGCCCCAGTTCAGGAGAACTTTGTTGGGGATACTGCCAGTACCACAACACCAGAAAGGGGTGCTAAGAGCAAGAAAACTTTCCTGCAAGAAAGTAATATGCTTTTCCAGCACTAAAGATTCCCTCTGCTCCCCTTAGGGGTTGATTTGCTTCTGTAGGAGTGCAGATTGCATAAGAAACCAAAAGTAACCTGTTTAGAAGCAAGGCTGCTCATTCTCCCTCTCCTCTGCTCCCTGCCCTCAGGCAGAGGGTGTTTCTCCACACCTCTGGGCAGCTGAAGCCCTTTGCATCTCCACAGCTGATACCAGGCTCTGTCCTCCTGACAGCAGCCGGACACACCCTGCTGCAGCACCATTTCAGCCTTAGGCACTGCTTGCTGCTGCTGCTGCTGCTGAGGCTCGCGTTTGCATCAGCAGAAGTTCCTTCGCTGGGGGTTTGTGGCTACAGGGGCTGCGCTGCGCTTGCCAGCTGGAGAGCTCCCTGCGGGCATTGTGGGGAGAGGCCCTGGCGGCATATGCACGCTGATATTTAACTTAAAGTTACTCGTAGGAGATTCAGGGAGTAATAGGGAGCAGTACCAAGACTTGGATAGCTTCCACCTCACGTGTGCCTCCTCCAGGCTCCCCAGTGCCTCATGGTAGCCCAGCTTGGACTGCTGTTGTACCATATATAAGGCTGTCGGTCTCTGTGATTTCTGCCCTGTCCTTGCTTGTTCTTTGGTTTCCTTTGTGTTTATTATTCTAATTTATTGAGTTACCTGGAGTGTTTTCACAGACACCAAGACTGCTTTGCAGAAATTAATGGTTGTGCATTCTGCTTGTTGGTGCCTTGCATAGACCTTGCTTTTATGTGATAGAGACTAAAATATGCTCAGAGAAAATGAAAATGTTAACCTCTATTAAAAACATGTGTAGAAAAGTTGTTGTCAAATCTATGTCAGGACATAGGAGTACTTTGTGATTATTTAGCTCAGTAGCTCCTGCCGTTTCTGAATCTCAAAGTATTTTAATTGATTTCCCGTTTGAGACAAGGTGCTATTTGTCCCCATTTTCTAGTGTGGGATACTGAGGCTTGAAAAAGAGATTTGCCTCACCAAATTAGTGGCCAGACGTAGGTGACCAAAATCTTTGCTGGCTGGAACCCCAGTTTTTAGGTCTTGTTCAGAGCTGTGCTACCTAACTGGCTGCTGGACTAGAATATCACATTAATGTCTCCTAATGTAATGCAAAAGCAGGAGATCATCTTTCCTCAATTGTGGTCAGAAAGGCCAGATCTTGGCAGTTCCAATTTATGGAAATGAAGCTGTGGGAGGAAACACTCTACTCCTTTTGTGTTCCCAAGGAAATCTATGAGTGGTGTTTGCCATCTGAGTGTTCTCGTCAGTGAAATAGAGATTCTGATCCAGAGAATGAGCATCTTTGTAAAGGAGAAAGCTACTTCCATGCATTTCTGTAAAGGAAGGGAGGAAATTGGGAGGAGATACCTACACATAGCAGTGCAAAGTATTTTGTGGGGTTTGGATGTGCTTATTCACTTTTTTTTTGAAAGGAGTAAAGCAGGATATCTAAAAGGGTGGTTACAAAGTGTAACAGCTCACACAGCTCTGCAGGAAGATCTAGATGGGGTCATAGGAAATGACAGGCCTGTAAATCTTGGTACTACGTAGGTGGCAGGTCCTTTCAGGGGCTGATACTATAAATCTATTGAAACAAGCTGTCTGTTCCCTAGAAGTTTACTGAGAAAGTGCACTCCTTGACTGGTCAGGGAATGCCAGATGCAGCATTTTTTGGAGATCACAGAGTCACTAGGGGTGACATGATACAGGGTGGAATTTTCAGCTGCTGGGACACAAGCCATCTGAAAGGGAAGTTTCTTTTCAGGTCCTTCATGAACTCATTAAAACATAGGATGATAATTTTCCTCTCCTGCTTGAATACTTAAAAGTCCTTAAGAGAGAGTGCCTTTTAAACAGACTCTTGTTTAGCATATATGAATTTCCTCCCAAACAGAAGAATTTAAGAAACAGCAGATGATAGCAGAACCCTTTTACATCAGTATCTTGCATTTTTAAATTTGCATTATATAAGAAAATACAAAAACCTCCTAAGTGGGCAAATATGCAGAATCATAGAAATAACTTGCTGGTAAGAGAAATTTCTACGTCCTGGACAGGTTGTTTCCTGCTTGTAGTCTGAAGCAAGAGGATTGATATCACTGGTGTTCGGGGGAAGGGGTCATGAGCAGGGATTTGCCCAACATGTATAAAGTGACTATTGGTATTCTGTAATGTGCTTTTTGGGATAGCATTAGGCCCGGGTGTTAGCTTGCGGCAGTGGATTACACACATTATTGCACTTAGTAGGAAAGCAACAAATCCTACCCAGCCTTACATGGGCACTGTTTGTTGTATGGCATATTCCCTGCCTTTATCACCATGTTTGCCTTTGCTGTATTCTTCATTTTTTTATATATCCTTCACTATCCAGCCTGCTTTCTGTCCTCTTTGAAGCAAAAGGCCTCAGTGTTTTCAGTCTCCCCTCTTACAGATATTCTGTGAGGTCTCTAACTCATTGCTGTCACCTGTCCCTGAACTCTTTTTATTTCTATTGCATTTTTTGCAGATAGGATGACCTGATATGGGACACTGTATTGCAGTACACTACTGCACTTAGCCTCATTTTTTTTCTCTTTGTCTCAGTGTATCCTATCATTATATTTGGGTTCTTGTCCTTTCTGAACAGAGGATTTTTATGAGTTTGCCACACATTAATCTTAATTTCTGAATGACTGTGGTTAATTTAGAAGCCAGCAAGGTAACTCAGATAATTCCTTACAGAATGTGCATCTCCTGACATTGTGTGCTTGGTCAGTGCTTCTGCTCAAGACAGGGTATAGCCCAGCAGAATGCCTTTTTCTCACTTTCTCACTTGTTAGTAAACTGAGTCAATGCACTGCTCATTTGAACTCTTGTTTTATGGAGCTCTCCTTTTTTTTTTTTTTTTTTTTTTTAAATAAACTGTTTCTTTAAGCAGTCTTATTGCCTTCCCTGGAATCTTTGAGGTGAGGTGTCACCTCTGGTAATGGTGTAAGAATGCTCCTGTGGAGATGTTGCTGTGCTCTACTCATCAGTCAAGCACAGTCACTTCAGAGGTGGAACCCTGTAAGTATTAAACAGTAAATGACAGTGGGTTCAAGACAAGAAAAGAAGAAGAAAGCATCCAGTTTCAACTGCAGGGACTGTCATCCAGTTTCAACTGCAGGGACTGTTTGGGAAGGTGGATTATAATTAAAGTAATTGAAATTCAGACATTCAGACAGTTGTTGCACTCAGTGCCTTTGAAAAGTGTCAAGCTTTGATTATAACTCATCTTTTTGTTTATAATCTTATCATACAAAAGATTTTGCCCAAGGAATCTGCTGTCTCCAATACTTAGTCCCATGAAGATAGGAGATACTAAGTAGGGTCTTTGAGTAGAGGCAACCCAAAGCCATCTGGCAAAAACCATTGTGAAACCAATCCTCTTGCTGCACCAAAGCACGGAACATCCCCAGAACTCTGCCACTTTGCACACCATTGGAACAAAACTCTTGTCAGTATCTTTCAAGGGTCATTAGATTATTTTTTTACAGGTGAGGATGTAGGGGGAAAAAATATTCAAGTGGGAAGAAATGGGCAAGGATGCTGGTGAATGAAGATGTAATTTTAAAAATTAGAGCTAGAAAAGGAGGAATGTTTAATACATGCTTCTTCAGAGCAAACTATTTTGGACCTGCTTGTCACTTGACTATATACTAGACCACTATGATTATTTCAGTTGTACTTTATTTGAGCCATGTTATTTCCTATGAAACAAGAAGTCCTTCTGCTTTGTAAGAAACTTCTTAAACCATGTGACTGACCTCAGTTCCCAGGAGAGCCTGCTGGAGAGTACAAATGTGCAAGTGAAAAGTTTTTACACAAAATACACTGCTTGGTGTGGTTTTGACCTGAAAAACACTCTAATAAGATGCTGGTAGCAGAGACTGAGATCACATGATACTCAATAGAAATCCAGCAGTGAATAGCTTACTTTCTATTATTTTTCCCCTATTTAAATAAAGGGGCAGGTGGAGGAAGTTGATATTCTAAGTGTGTGTTTCTGAAGTACAGTAAATGCAGACCTGTCTCTTTAGTGAAAGCCCCTAGAGTTTTTGATCTCCTAAAAGTAATACCAACCTAGTGTGTGTTTAGTACAGCCTATTGGTATGTACTTTCTGAAATCTTTGGAGTGGATGGGGACATGCCTGCACTTAGGATGTGAAATACAGTAACTGTTAGATTGATAGTAGTGGCAGACTTCAAGGTCTGTTTGAGACCTTAGAGGAAAAAAATTCAACCCTGTGCACATCCAGTACTCTACCTGCTTCCCCTCTTCTGGGACCATGCCCCTGTGGAGCCTGGCAGAGCTGGAAGTCCTTTCAGATAACCAGGACTTTGGTACATTACAAACTAAAACAGCCTTTCATATCATCTCCTCCCCACATCTCCTTTCCTTATAGAGAGCACTTTGCCTCCCACTCCATCTCTGTAAGTTCTCTCTCTCTGTTCAATCCTCTAAAGCATTTTACAACTCTAATTAGACACGTATCTCCAATTTACTACTATTTAAAAGGGTAAGCAGTTAATGTCGTAAGACTGAGAATGCCTGGTAATTAATTACTAACTCCAAGGACCTGGCTATCTCTCTAACCAGCCTTGTCTCAAATACCATCTCTCTCTTTTAAAACCTCTGTTCACAGTAATTAAACAGTAGGGAGGAGAAGCAGCTTGGAGCCTGCCCAAACAACTCTGTCTGACACAAAGTGCAGCTCTCTCAGGCAGCCTTTTCTTATCTGATTATCTGGCATGGACATAATGGGACAACCAATTTTGATGACTCCCAAGTACACTCCAGCTTTGTCCAAAAGAGACTTCTGTAGCAGGATCCCCTCTGTGCCACTGCCATTGAAACACAAAACTGGTTGGGATCCTCCTCATCTCTGGGAAAACAACGCATCCCTGGGAGGATGACAGGCAGTGCTCCCACCCTGTTCCCAGAAAGCAAAGCGTTATGGGTTGAGGAAGTTGGTTTGTGCTGCTGCTTCTGAACACTAAAGCAGTTTGTGTTGGAGCATCCTGCAGAGCAAAGCCTGAGCAGTGCTTGGGTCAGGTTTTGCTCTTTACAATAGTCTTCAGCCAACATGTCTGCAGGTGGAAGTGCTGGTGTGGTGGTCACAGACATTTGTCAAGCATATACTGTGCCTTGTGACACGGGGGAAGGTGATGATTGCTGGAGGATTCTGTGGTTTGCAGTGAGAACACGCTGAAAGCTTGGTCTGTGGACTCGTAACCTGGCATGGTTATTGCCTAACTGGATGCATAGAGTCTCACCTCATCAGTGAAAAGTTTTAAATGCAGATGTGTCCAGATGCAGTGAGCACAGAGATAATGTGGGGGATAGCATACCAGATAGGATAGCAAGCCTGGAAAACCCAGGGATTGTTCTCTACTCTGCTTCTTACTGTGGCCTTTGGCACACCTTTTCCCCTTCTTTGTTTTTCTTTTCCTTATATGATAAGGATAAAAATACCTAACACCTTCAAAAACTGCTTTGACCTCTCTTAATGAGAGGTGTAAGTAATGCTTGGTAAATCAGGGTCATTTTATTGTCTTCTGGCCAAATTTCACTTTAGGTTAGCTACTTAATTGCCCCTGTACTTTTAACTGTGAGAGGTATTCTTGTTTCCTTAAACTGTCTTATGGTGCTTCTGTGCACTGCTAACAAGCTCTGCTTTTGATGTCTAAAGGGAGGTGCCCTTCTGTGATGGCTGAAGCGATCGTTCATTGTTCCTTCTTCATCTCCCAAAGGTGCTGCCCGGCTTTAATGGGCTATTCATCAAGTGCTCTGGGATTTTTTGATGGAAGAAGTCTGAGCAAATGCATGGTTCTCACTGCATAGTGAGAGGGTGGCATGCACCTGTTTACTCGTCGGCTTTGTCTGCCATGAATAAATAGCCCTTTTCTTTGGACAGAGTAGTCCAGCAGCAATAACACTGTTATGAACTTTACATGTGAAGAAAGACAAAGTTATGTCAAGCTCCCCTTTCTAATTGTTTGAGTTGGCTAGATCTATGGAAAAGATAGGCGGGTCAGGTTTGGGATTTTGGTTTTTTTTTGTGGCTGTTTGTTTGGTTGTTTTTTTAAGTGGGGTTCGCTTCTTTGTTGTTGCACAGAAAATACTTTTTCCAAACTGGTCAGGACCAGCTGCTGTGAGTTGGTCAGAGCTAAGCTCCTGTGTGCAGGTTTACCTTCTGTGCAGTTCTTGTAGTTTTACTTCTGTAATAAAGGTCTGTGCGTAACAGGACTCAGGAGCATTTGTTCTGCCAGTACATCCTGTGCACGGTTTATTGCATGGTACCTCATGCATGGTACCTCCTGATACCACAGCATGGTACCCCTTGTCTCTGCACTTTTGTCTGGAAGGATGGGGGAACAAGAGAAAGATGAGCATGTCAAAGTGAGGGAGAGGGCTGATCTTCATGTATATGCCTGTCCTGCCTGGACATAGTTACCTGGTTCATGGTGCCACAGTTTTCCAGTTCTATTTTGAAACAGCTTGTCCTCAAAGAGGACAAGGTATTGCATTCCTGCTGTCACAAATATCTTTCCCTCCTCCTGCTCCGAACTGTCTGTTTCCATGTTCTGGAGAAATTCTTCCTCACTCTCTGGCCCTATGAAGTTCAGCTCTTTCTTTTCTACTTTTTGCTTCTCCTTTCTTTTTTTTTTTTATTTTTTTCCTTTCATCCTCAATTATCTTTGACTTTACCTTTTTTTTTTTTTTTTCCTTTCTTTTCTCATTCATTTTTCATTTCTCTCTTCTCATTTATCCAGCATCCTCATTTACTTTCCCTCTCTCATTCTGGTGGTCTCCCCTCATCCTCTTTGCTTGATGTCCTGGATGCAGCAAGGCTGAGGGACTGGTAGCACTCAGGTTGTCTAAGCTTAACTCCAGGTAGTGCCTCTTCCCTAACCATGCATGAGTCACCCCATCTTGCTGGGCTTTTGTTGTGCTCCTGGCAGCCTGGGGTTGGTAATAGCTATGTCCCTTGTGAAGTGCCTTGAGCTCTGCTTATTCCTGCCGTGGCCACACGAGCCAGGGCTGTGCATCTGCATCCCTTTTTGCTGGGTCCTGAGCACACAGAGAACAAAAAGGAGAATCCTCCTTCAGGGGGCTTATGCTCCAAGCTTTGGGGATAAGAGGTGAATACAGACAGAAACGGAACACATGGAAAGCACAAAATGCTGCAGGTTGACATAATATCGTCAGTCAGGTCCTACAGAAGTGCTAAATAATATTATTCCTTCTCCTATTTCCCTTTCTGCTAGCTTTTCTATCCTTTTAATCACTTTTGGGCCTTCTTTTTTTCTTTCACCTTAGAGATTATAGAGCTTTGTCATTTTGTTTCCAAGAAAAGGGAAAGAGTGCAGAGTGTTTTCATTAGGCCAAGGGCTGGAGGGAAGGAGTGAGTCGTGGTATTTGCTGGCTTTAATCTTTATGGTAATACTTCAGTAAATATCTGCTGTTCTTTCTCTCCTGTCAGTGTGGCAGCCTGTGAATGATATGGAGCTGAGATCAGGGAAGAAGAGGGAACTGCAGAGAGGATTAGAAGGTTAAGATAGGATTACAGGGTCAAAATGGAAAAAAAAATGAGAGAAAAGAAACAGCAAAAGAAAGGAAAAGAAAATGAAGTGTAGTGGTTGTGACAGGGGAAAGGAAGGAAAGTGTACAAAGTACCAAGAGAAGATGAGATTTTTATGAATGGGTCGATGCATTCAAAGGTCCTAGAGTCAATAGTCTCTCTAAAATGATTTATTGAAGAAAAATTCATTTGTTTTATGTCACCCCATAAAAACTTTTTTTTCCCCTTCATCAGTCCTAGGGATGGGGTCTGCAAGGGCTGAACCCGAGGGATGCACAAACACTCCATTACCCCTGCTTGGATGGGAAGGTGCAGTGGGTGGGAGACGTGGCTGTCAGGAGTCTATCACAGCCAAGTTTTTCAGGAGGCAGGCAAGAGCCACCACAGCCACACAGGTGGAGGGTCTGATATTGGAAAGTTGCTGCTGAGCACTGACAACTTCACCCTGTCCCCTGGGGTCCTACTGGTCCGTGCCCTACTTTTTGACTGCCTCCTGCTGAGAGTGACAGAAAAATAAAAGGAGGTGCAAGGGGTTTTTTTTCCCTTGAACTCCTCTGTGAGGAGTTGAGGGAACAGCTTGTAAAGCAGGTTCGGATTTGGGGCTTTGAACATCAGGGCAGTTTCAGTCCTGCTTTTGGTTTGTGTAATCAGAAGGAAATAATGGATAAAGCTTGTTTGGACTGAGAAGGAAATGACCCAGACCATTGCACACATTTAAGGTATTTGGATGAATTAAACCAAACAAGTCAGATGCCTGATCTGCTGCTTCTCCTTTAAAAAAAATGACACAAGAAAAGCTAACACAAATACAACATCAGGGCTTGGTAACAAAGCTGTTGAAGTTAGGGCAAAATGAAAGTCTCCCTTGCCCAGCGTGAACTGAATTTCACATCCAAAGTATTCTCACCTCTGGCAATGCTAGTGAAACATAACCATTCCTCTTCTTGTTACATGTCACGTAACAAAAAGGCACAGAGGCTGTGAAACAGCTTCTGATCCGATGTCAGAGAGGGAGACAGAGGTAGCAAGGGGGGAGCTGAGCATGACTTGCATCCCCTTATGCTTTCCCAAGCAGTCCATGAGGCCTGGCCTATCATCTGTGTCACAGGCTCTGCTGCTGGGTTAGCATGAGTTTTGCAGGAGGCAAATGAATGCCTTTCTGGAGGCAAGGATTAGGAAAAAGGAGCTCACCACTTCCTTTGCTTTAGACTCTGTGCATTTCACTACAGGTTGCAGCCTGTAACCCTTACTGTCAAGTTATTAGATACAACATTGTGTGACACCACTGGGACATGTGGCACTTATCTCCAGCCAAAAAGCAGAGTTTGGAAGGTCTCCTGTGGCCCTCTGTGTCGGTAGAAGTAGATTCTGGCTGGCCCATGTGTAATTGAGAGGTTAGAAGTATTTCTTCTTCCTTTTGTATTTCTTTTTTCCTGAAACAACTTCTGCTCCTGCCAGGGCATGTAGTCACTGCTTCTCTCTCTTCCCTAAGGGAGTGAAAGTTCATAATAAGTCTTTTCCTTCCTTTCTTTCTGTTACACTCACACTTAGAGAAGTTGGAGGCGGCAAGTCTTGCACTCTCCTCCTTCTCTGATTTAATCCAATCGTTCTGTGGACCAGGGCATGATGTTTGCTGTCAAATGAAGTTGGGGTGCTCTTAAAAACTAGACAGCCCTTTTCTTCAAGTTACAAACCTTTTGCCATTCCTTTATCCCTCAGTTGTCCCAGCCTTCTCCTCTTTTTTTCCTGTGCTCTCTGAAGTCACCTGTGTCACTCTTTTGAGATACTCCTGGCTGCAGCTCATCTGAAGCATGGGTTTTGGTCTCTGACTGTGTTCTTTGGACAAGTTGTCCAGAAAGCCTCATGAGCTTTTTGTAATTGCTATCTCTATCCAGACAGCTGGACTTCATTTTATTTGCATTTAATAATAAGCTGCTTTTCTTTAGCTGGAAGTTGCAAATTATCAGAACCCATCAAATCCTATCCATTGAAACTAAATATATAGTCCCCAATCAAACCCAGGTTGACTGGCTGCCAAATGGTCTCAGGGCAGGAGTAGGACAACTGCTGTATATACAGGGGTGGGAGTTTCTTTGATGTATTTCACTAGGGGCAATGCAAGACATTTCTGATATAATGTGATTGTTCAGAGAAATGCCTAAGCTGCCTTGGCCCTGTGTATTCATCTTTAATTATTAAAATAGGACAGATAATTCACAAAGACCCTTGAGGTCTTTATTTTATTTTTTGACATTGATATTCAATGTATGCTTGGCCAAGGGGGAGAAAGGTAGATTCCAAGACCAAGAGAACAAAGCAAGAGGAGAAGAAAGAGGATGAAGAAAAGAAAAAAGAGGAAAAAGATATTAAAATAAAGAGCATGTTGGAAATGAGAGAGAATGAGGAGTAAGTGGGGCAGAAAAGCAGAATAGCCTAATGGGTAATTGTACATCTTTTCTTCTTAGGGACAGTTCTATGCTGAATGTTGCCATGCTGTTGCTTGTTATCACAAACATCTGGATGCATTGATATCGGTGGTCTGTCCACTCCTGTGTTTTGGGGAGGTTTCTCATTTGATATGAATAAAGTGGGCACTTTGCAGGAAGGATGGGTGATGGCCTTTGCTCCAGTGCATATACTTTTCCATCCATTCATCAGCAGAGCCGAGTGTCAAACAACAGTTTCTTCAAGTGGGTATTTTCAGAAAGTTTGGAGGATGAGGTTCAGGAGTGGTGAGGTACGGAGAGAAGAAAATAAAAGAAAGGAAGGAAATATGTATAAGGAGGAGAGACTCAAAAAAAGGCTGCAATAAAGTCAGAGGGAATTAAGACAAACAGACCACTGGATAACAGCAGATTCCAGCAAGCTGAGAGGCAGTAATGTCACTGTCCTCTTGCTCGGTCACTGTCAGCATAAATGCTGCTGTACATTCACAGCCAAAAGGGCTTAGCAAAGCTAATAAGCAGGGAAACAATGAGGAATGGGGGAAGAATTTCTCTGTGAAAACTCTGGCTGAGAGGAGATGTTGTTCTGCAAAAGGATTTGCAAGGCATAACAGCACCACTAGTGCAATAAATAAGCAGAGCAAGAGCGAGAGTAGAGTGGGAAAATGGAAAATAACAAGAAGTCAGGCTATAGTAAGGAAATGTGAGAGCCTGCTGTATTTCCACTGTCTAAATCTGCTTGGTCTTGGTAATTGGAAAGAACAGACTGAGAGTGTTTGTCAGAGCTGCAAGTTTTAATGACTTAAAATTACAGCAGCCTAACATCCATTAAGATGCAGCATTTGTTTTGGAAGTGTCATTTTTCATGAGGGAACACTGTCAGAGCACTGCCCAGTCTTCTGCTGGTGGAGCTTTCTGGTGGCAATGCAAGATTGGTGTGTCCAGGTGCCACAGAACAGGAGCAAGGGGTTTTGGCAGAGCTCCCAGGGTTTGGGAAACTTAGGGCTGGGAGAGAGGATGTGCTTCAGGGTAGGAGAGCAGCACTGGCAGGATTATGTCGTCCCTTCCCTCACTTGTGTCATTATTGTTCCTAAGTATTCATATTGCATTTTTCCTTTAGGGGAGATGAAAATTCTGCTTTGTTTCCCAGTCTGAGATGGTAGCACCCACTCTGCCATGTCTACAGCACAGTTTGGAGACAGGTCTCTGAGCAAAGACAGGTCTGCTTTTGTTCCTGCCAGGGTTTGCATTCATTTCTGAGTTCAGAGGACTTATAGGACCATCAAAAAATGAATTAAATTTGGGGGGACCTTAGAGATTGTCTAGTTCCAATGCTCCTGATATGGGTGGGGACACCTTCCTTTGGACCAGGTTTCTCAAAGGTACCATCCAGTCTGGCACTGAACGCTTCCAGGGATGGAGCATTCACCACAGCTTTGCTGGCTAGCAATTAACTATCAGTGCTGTCCTCCAAGTTCCCAGTTAAATGGCCATGTATTTTTTCCCTGCTTGAGTGTACCCCACAGTAGTATGAAGGCAGCAGGGTTTCTCTGTTTCACAGAAAGGATTATTCATAAGCATGCATGTAGTGAAGATCACTGTTACTAAAGAAAAACAGAAAGGCAAAGTATTATTTTTCAAACATATCTCTGTACTTTAAGCAATGCTACTTCCAGTGGAGGTACGATTGGAGGCGAGGGCAGGGAGTGAATTGTTGTGATTGAAAATCAAACCTATTCTAAGTAATGGAATGCATCAGAAATTCAGAAAGTTACAAAAAAACATACTTTCCTTAGGAGTCCATGGCCTGTCAGCATGAAATTGCAGAGTATTTGGGCATTTCAGCAACAATTACTCTCTGCAATGGATGTGGAAGGACACTGGTAAACTCATTAGATGCATGTTTAGTGTTTTAAAGAATTGTGGTTTTGAGGCTTCACTTATTACACTGCTGCTGGGTACTAATGATGTACAAACTATTTTTAGTAGGTGGATTTTATAAATTTCCTGCTGAGTACTTCTTTTGGTACTTGATAATGGTCCCCAAATGTATACCAGGGTCAGTGTTTTAATACCAGGAACTACAGTAGTTCATATGCATCTTTTATTACTTGATTATCTGTTTCCAAAATACATTTCGGACTGTTGAAACTATGTCGAATATCAGATTGAAATCTGAGTCAGACCCATGAAACCATGAAGTAGTTTGAGTTATAGCCTTTTTTGTCTCAATCTAATGACCAGTGGATCCATGACCCAGGCCAGTGAGCAGGGATATCACGTGCAGTGACCCTGGACAGCATAGATTTATGCTGAGAAGGTAGCAACCAAAACATTTGTGTGAATTCACCCCCAAGCAAAATTCAGTTCCAGGTCTGAACTTTTCTGGCACATTTCTGAGTGTTTGAACTCAGGATTTCTCAGGTCTGTTGCTGCTTAGAGTATGCTGATACCTTGCAAATTTTGCTGTGCACACTAAGGGTTCATGTCACTTCCCTGCTATTTGATGTCTTTATGTGTGGACATCTTACAGCAAAAGACTCCTGACAGTGCCCTAGGACAGGAAATAACAGTGGGTGAAAGTTTTTGGGATAGCAGTACAGGAACTGAGGATTAGCCAGAATAGCAAACAAACCCTCCTGTTTGTCATCCCTCCGAAACAGTGGCTGACTGAGATGGCTTCTAATTTTCAGCCGAAGAATGCAAGGCCATTGAGTTCTTCAGGACCAGGTCTCTGGCATCCAACTTCACCAGTCATGCCAAAGAGAGGATATTTCCCTACTTTTTTGCTCTTTAATCACCTTCCTGCTGAAGGTTGGCTGGGTATGGAGCAGATAGTGTGAAGCCTATGTTTGTATCCTGTGTATTTTCTTCTCGGTACCATCTGTTCACAGACTGGATTACAGTTGTGCCAGTTAAAAAGCAGATTGCCTTGGCCCAAGGTCAGGATCACAGCCCTCGTGCCCTTCCTCCCTCCCATGAATTTACACTCAGCACAGAGCTCACTGCCTGTCTGCTGCATTCCTTGAAACTCCAACGTGCTATGATGGAGGGATGGTCAGGCTCTTCCCTCCGACACCATGCTCACCCTCTCACTCCCACCTATCCTCCTGCCCTTTTTCCTCCTGTGTGGCCTCCATCTGGCTCAGTTTAAAGGCCAGGGAAAGGTAAAAATACTGGCTCAGCCTTGCTTTGCCTTCAGCAACACTGTTCAGACCTGTCAGCACACCAGCCTTCGCATTCACTAGCCCCGCTCTGTGGAGCCCTTCTTCCCATATTGCTTTGGGGACTTCTGAGGGACACTTGGATTCTGCTCCACCAACTGTTCTGGGGTTAACTCACTGCAAGGGATGATGAGGATGTGTTGGAAGTTAGTGTGTCAATCCCTTTATCCTACATGTTGCCTAAGTGGCAGCAGCAGAAAAGAAGGATTGTAATGGCACTGCACTGCTGTACTCCACAAGGACAGACATATCCTATATGAAAAAATGAAGGCAGTGGTTTTGTTCACCAGAGTACATCAGTATCCAGAGGGTTCTTATGAATATCAGGTGAATTCCTGATTAATGTTCATCAGAGGAGAGAAACAGAGAAGCTGGCAGGTTTACCCTTGGCCTCAGGACAACTTGCAGTCCCTTGCTCAGTGGCTCTCTGACTAACTCAGACCGTCTAGCTGACCAATTCACAAAGTGTAGGACTCCCCAGTCAAGGGACTACTTGCATTTAGCATGCTGCCTCTTTCCCCCAAGCTCAGTCTTCTCCTGACTCCCTGAGTTTGCCAGCATAGATTCACATGAACCATGGGACTGTGCTTGAGACTAGATAGGCATCCGGTACATTGATTTGCCCCCTCCTTTTGCTTCTGAACTGATTGTGTAGTCAGTTGCTGTTTGATTCTTCTCTTCTCTTGTTCTAACTCAAACCCTCTTTAATGCGCCCTCTGCATTTTATGGGCAGTGCAGTGCCTCAATCTGCTTCTTTGCAGAAGATGGCAGGACTCTACTGGTGCTCCCTTTTTTTGTAAACGCAGTCCCTTACTCGGCTTTCTACTTCCAGCTTTGTATCACACACAGTGTTCTGTCTGCCAGCACCCCATCCTTATGAGTATAGTGGATCTCAAAGGGCTTTGTCCTTGATGTCTGCTTTGTAGATGATCGCACTGCCATATCCAGGTTCAACCACCTAAAGCAGCTTCTAGACGTACTGTACTCTGACCTGTCTCACACTGTCTCTGCAATTCTCCATCAACAAGCACTCACAACTCAGGCTGAATAGTGTTAAAAAGCTGCTTGTCTTTTCCTTTGAATTCTCTTCACTTCAGTCTTTTTATAACTCCAAATAATGAAAAAATCTTCCCAGTCATGTACTCGTGGAATATAGAGGCTAGTTATTTTCTCCCTTGTATTCTCCCCAACATGTGTCTTCCTCTACCAGCTATAGAAAATCCATCTCTTCTTCTCTTTCTCAACTCTGAGACCCTTTGTTCATGCCTTAGCCTTCCTTAGGGCTTGATTGTTGTAACCTCTTCTGCCTCTCTTGCTTGAACGCCAGCTCTCTTCCTGTGGCATACTAAAACTGCCCCTTTTCCTCTGCCACGTGGAACACATTGCCTTTCTGTTTGAATTGCTTTGTCAGATTCCCTTTGAAGTTCCTTGTCCTTCCCTTCATGATTTTAAATGTGATGTTTCTAATCCAGCTTTCACATCCCCTCCGATTCTTTACCTTTCTGTAAACGGCATTGTCCTGTTCGTCTCCCACATGTATTTTTCAGATATGTCTAGCTACACAACCCTCTTCTGAGGCTGATCTTTCTCCGTATTGTCTCTTTCTTTTCTAACTCTCTAAAGTGTTTACTTTCTCCTTTGCTTTCTCAGTGTCAAATGAGTAGACCTTCCTGTCTTCTTTGCTCTGTAGCTTACATCATCCATTTCTTTCAGCATTGAAGCATACTAGCTTTGTCCTCAGCTTTGCAGAGCTGGACTTGGTGACTTATACACCCACTCAGCTGTCCTATAATCCAGCCATCCCTGAAGAAATTTTAGCTCTTGTCATCTCAGGAGCCCATCTTGCACACTGCAACGTGCCTTGTTTTGACAAGTAGCCTCAGAAAGAAGGTGGGGGATATGGATGGGAGGAGTGCCCTGGGTCTAGGTGGGATATCCATGTTGGATATGGATGGATTAGGAAGACTTAATCAGTTGTGTAATAGCACTAAGAGGATTGCTGTATCTTCCCAAGCATGACTTAACTGAAGTTTGTTTTGGATGTAGGTGGACAGGTGATGTGACCTAAGAGGAGAAGGAGGAGACAGATTCCTCTGTCATGTCTCCTTTATTTTCTTTTTATTATTTTTGGTTTTGTCTAGTCCTTGTTGACAGAAACACAGCACAGAACCTGCCTGCTGCTGCAGAAACAATCCTCTTGATCTGACCTTCCTCTGTGGCTCCTCTGGAGTATTTTTGCAACACTTTCCCTGTTACACATCCTTGCTTCCTGGTAGAAGTGATCAAAATGTGGGGTGAGAAGTAGCAGCTGGGGAAGCAGGGATGGAAGAGAGTCATCAGCAGGTATGACAGTAGGGTCTTGGGAGTGACGGACACAGAAACATCCCTCCCAGTGTGGGGCTTGAGAAAGACTTAGAGGGGAGAAAGAGACCCTTTTGGTATCAGGGAATGATGCTTCTGGTCAGGGAGTGGCCTATTCCCTGTGCCAGCCTCCATTAGCAGTATAAATTCTTGAGGAAGAATAACGACTGCCTATGGTGTAGAGCCACCGCTTTCCTCTCCCTAAACTGGACTGATTAATGAGGTGCTCCCTCTATGCAGCATATGGCCAAGTGCTTGTGCAGCTCAGCAAGGGACCAGGTCAGCTGCCTAGCTGGAGTTAAAGAGGTTTGGATCTCTGCTGAGTGATCAGGGGAGGGAAGGAAGGGCTGCTGCTAGTTGGAGTGGGGCTATTAAAAGCCAATACACTAATGAACCAGCAATGGCACCTAATCAATGTGTGAAAAATAGGTAATTCTTGCTAATGCCCTGTTAATGTTCTCATAATGATCTGTCAGGGAACTCCGCTAATTATTGTCATGGCAATTTGGCACAAGTTTGCCCAGGATAATGTGGCCTGGGTGAATAGAAGCATGTATTGCCTCCCATGTCCCAGCACTCTGCTGCTCTCTCCACATCTTCCTGCTTTTCTTCTGCTATCTTCTTTTTCTGGTCACTCTTTTAATTAGGCAATTAGTTGATTGATTAGCTAATGTTTGTACAACACTCCAAACATGCAAAGTGCTAATTCTGTCCTCTTTGTTATTTCTCCTTTGCATCTGTCCTTTTTTTCCCTTGTTTTTCTGATGTGTCTGAGGACCATGTGTGTTCTGAGATGTCAAAGAACACTGGTGAGGTCATAGTTGAGAATCCACAATGCAACTGCCCTCCGTTTTCTTTATCCTTGACACAATCCCATGGCACATTGGATTTCCTCTGTCCCTGGTTTTGGTCTGATATCCTGTTGCAATCTACCACTGCTTGGTGTGTGTAAATCATTAATTTGAACTTCTCGATGCATAATTCAGGCCTAACGTGCTGCAGACAGCATGGAGCCTTTGCCAGGGTTCATGTAAATCATGTGGATGTACATCAGCCTCCAAATACCATGCAGTTAATGGGTGATGTTGGACCATTGATCCTGTTTTACTTGCCCATGGGTTGTTGACTTTAGGCTGTGTTTTTCCTTAACATAATGGGATGAAGCTTAGAGAGAGGAAAGAACACGGTGTGCTCTGCTCATCCTTCTTGCCTTTGAAAGTCATGTCTTTTCCCTGCTGTGCTAAATCAGGAATACTGTGACTTACATTTAAGCTCTTTCTACATAAGCTTGCAGCTAGCTGGAAAGGAAGCGAGTGGGAGGGCAAGTGGAGAGCGACCTATTTGCACATTAATGAACGATACGCCCCATTGTATTATGTAAAGGCTTGGTTTTGCATGTGTTTACATGGCTTTTCAAAAGGGGAAACCCAGTCAACTGGCAACCCCCAGGAGAAACATATGGCTATAGAATGGCAGTACAGTTATAGAGAAGCCTTTCACTCATAGCTGACATTTCCATAGCACTCCTTAGTGTCTTCCAGGAGGATCCCAAACCACTTAGCTCACTGCTGAAACACAGCCAACTCCGAGGTGGAACAAAGTCACCATTCTTGTAGTGGAATTCCTGTACAGTGAATGTTTAGGATGAGGTTTGAAAATCCTTTCTGTAGCAGGGCATCCTGGACCTCAGCTCAGTAGGCTAAGGCTGCAGCCAATATGGAGCTTAGGCAAGCATTGCCAATGCTTGAGGACTTCTATGGGATGTCTTAAGGATTGAGCAGGGGCCTTGTCTCCCTCCAGCCTGGAAAACACTACATCCCACAATTGTATGTTCTTTTAAAAGGTTACACACAGTCAATTCTTAGCTTCTTCACCACTGGGAAAACCCAAAGCCTGCTTCTAATGAGAGCATAGGACAGTTCCTAGCACCACAGCTCCAGTTCTGAGTGATGACATCACCAGTTATTTTCATTTGTTCCCACAACAACGTTGCTATGCCCTAGAGACTTGGAGAAGGTGTCGCTATGGCTGAACATTAGCAGCTATGACTTGTTTTCCTCTTCTTTTACCCAGCCTGGCTCTTGAGAATGACTTACTTAATCTTCAGCCTTCTTCATGTTTACTTGCTCTATCACTTTTGTAAAGTGTAGATGCTTTCCTACTTTGGAAGCAAATGCAGAATGTAAATCTACTGAGATATGGATAAATCCTGCCTGAATGTACCATGGCAATAGTCAGCATGTCTGTTTCTTAGAGGCATTCCTCCTGTAAGTGACTCACATTTATTTTGGTATCACTCAGCTAAAGTTTGTGAATCTGGCCCATGGCCACATTTTGTCCATTTTTTTTTTTTCCAGGTAAGAGTCATCGCAAAAGATGACTGCTTTTGTTTCACCACTCTGAATCCCTCTGTGTTTTGTTCTAACGCTTTTAGAGCTTGTTTGCTTACTGAGCTGTGTTTCCTTCCATTTTTCCAAAGTGAAGGAAAACAAGTACCCATATTCCTACTGTGTGAGTGGCTCAAATACCAGTATGAAAAAAGAAACCACAACAAACAGAAAAATACTCTGGTACAAGATTAGACTGCTTAAATTTAGGACTGAAATGCATAAGCCAGAGGGCATAGCTGCATTTCTCATCGCTTTACTGATCAGTCTCCTGTTTTCCTATCTCATGCCCCCTCCTGTATCCATTCAGACATACTGGCAAGCCTGGGCATCAGCACAGCTTTCCCCTCAGAAATGAGTTTCCAATTACAGGCCTCGCAGGCACTCATTTGCATGACAGATTATAAAGTCACTTCTCCCTGCTGCTCACCCCCTCCCATAATTTACCTGTTCCTATCTATGTTGGTGTACACATTTGAGGTGCTGCCTCCTTTACTTGTGTGTCTCTTAACAGGGAGAGTTGGAATAGGCTAAACTCCCTGCCTTTGCAAAGAGACAGTAAAAGGAGGGCTATAATGGGCAGTTAACAGAATTGTGAATGCTCTAGAGAAGGTTTCACTGAGTAACCATAGTGCAAGAATCAGTAACAGGCTCAGCATGAAGAGGAGCTGCTTTTTACAGACATGGGCTACAGTGTAGAACTTCTGCTCACAGGCCATAGCTACCAGAACCAGATTCTCAAGGTCTTCTAAACGTTGCTGGAAGACAGGACCATGATAGCACATTTGCTTCTGGTGCTCTCAGAGATAAGTTTTAGGGTGGATGCTGGCTGGGTCATCAGGTTGGAGAGAGCAGGGCTCATCCTCACCTCTGTTATCACACTTGGTTTTACCCAAGTTGGATAAGTGGATGTGTTTTGTGAGCAAGGCATCATTCTGGGGTTCAGGCTCAGTACTAGGATGCGGCTTAGCCTTGTCCAATTCATTGCCTTGTTTACAAGTTAGTTTCCAGCCTGTAAAACAAGAACTATAGTATCAATTATGGTCTGAAATTCTTCTGTGAATGACACATCTGATTCATATCCTTTATTGCAATGCTTTATTAGCCACCAGAGAATATACATGGGTGACCCTTTTCCACATGCACATACACAGAAAGCCAAGGTATGTTGCTTCTACTCATTAGTGTTTTTCAAGTGCTTTGTGACCTTTCCTTCATTAAGCAGTTTCTATTTTCTAAAATCTTTCCCACCTCGAAGTTTTTTCAGGCCTCTAAACATTTGCATTGTCTGTGTGTGCTTTTCTTGCTCTTATTTTTAAGGAAAGCTCCAGAGCTGACCAGCCAAGTATATTCAGCTGAAAGTATGACTTGATGTATGCAGTGGCATTAATACTTTTCTCAGTGGGTGAGATTCACCCACCCCTGAGAGAAATGACTCACACAAGATCTAGGCATCACTTAAATCCAACGTAAGCTGTATTTTGTTGGCTTAGATGTGATTTTGCTGGAGCTTTGGCCTCGCACTGAGCCTCTACACAGGAGTGATTTTTCACCAAGCATTATTTTTACATCTTAATGTTCCATTTACTTTTTGGCCTGCTATTGAGGTACCTCAGAGAAAAGTTGTTATTGATCTCCCTACAGTAAGTATAGGTTTCTTCTTGTCTGACCATACTTAATTTTATGACCCAGTAAGATACCTGAGGAGTATAGTTTATTTTTCCCAATACATATTGACTGTGTCAAGGCTGCACTCTTTCTATGGTATGTTGGGATTCTGTGTATTGCCTTAGAATTCTGAGAATCGTCTGACCCTCATAGCCCAGATCTGATGATTTTGTATTATCACTAGAGGCTGGTCTCTCACAATTTCATTTTTGTTCTCAGTGCATTAGCTGATGTACTGCTTATGCAGGTCACAGCAAACTCCTCAATAGCACTTCTGCTGTTAGGTTTTCACCATATTAAGAGAAGATCCATTATTCTTTCATATCTGCTTTTTCTCTTGTAGAGACTTGCTCTCCATGAGAAGACTTTACATTTCCAACCCAGGAGTCTTTTGATTTTGTAACAGTTTATTTTTTATTAAATACTTGGTCAAAGATTTCTTAAAAAGCAATTTATAAAAATATCCATGTTTGCCCATCTTTTGCTGGAGGATATACCTTAGAAATGAAAAACATACAGAAAAGAATGAAAAGAAACCAGTCGTGTGCAGATATGTTAAAGATGGGGATCAGTTGGAGCATAAATACCTCTACAATCCCTGTGGCAAAGACTGCAAAGCCAAAACAGGACAACCCTGGCAGCTCTTCTGCAATGCCCTTAGCTGAGCCTCACATATTCCAGCTGACCCACTGACTTTCCTGTTGCCAAAAAAGGACAATAATAATGAGCATCTCTGCAGCAAAGGACAAGGAGAATTATTATCAGTTCCTGTTTTACAGTAATGCCAGACCTCAAGGCTTGTTGTCACAGTGATGTTTTAGCATATGGCAGATTTCAAGCTGCATGTTATTTGTGATCAAGCTTGGCAAAACTATGAACATGGGGGCAAGTTTGCCTTCCTTTGTTCCTTCAAGAAACATTTTTATTTCTTCTCCTGTAGTGTCGCATGATTAAACAGGCCTCCCTTCAGGTGAAGGTGAAATCCCAGGGCGGCTGACACTGGTACGCCTGTGAAGGACACCCGCTAAAGCGCTGTCGGGATGGTTTTGTTTTCATTCTATTTATTATTGTCCTTGAGGTCTCCAGAAGAACAAAATGTATTTTCCAAAGTCATGCATGAGCCTGAGTAGCAGCTCTGTGCAGGACGTAGCCAGATATTGTAGATCAGTGAGAACAGATGGAGACAAGGGAGTTTTTGGGGATGTGGAATGAAGTAGCCCTCTGGCTTGTATTTCTCTTGGGCTCTATTCCACCCTCATCATCTTTGTGCAATCCATGCACTACAGTCTTGGTAGAAACCTGGAAATACATCTTTCCAGAGAAGAGATTTCCAGAATGAGATGAAAAGCATCTCCCTTTTCGCTTTCCCCAGTTTGGCATTCCTCCTCCTCTGCCTTGTCTCCCTCAAACACGCATTTCACATGGATGTATGCACACAGGCACACATTGCAGGCACATACTCCTCTCCTTTCAGTAGTTGTCCCTTCAAATCAAGTTTTGATACCTATGTGGAAAGTTCTTGGCACAGCAGAGGAACACAGATCATGTCTGTAGGAATATCTTACAGGTATTCCTGTGAAGGAAGCCACAAAGACAAGCCTCTGAGTCACAGTGAGTGAAACTGAGAGAAAGCTGTCTTGTTATATATAATTGAATCCCTCAGCACCCTTAAGTGACACCTTTTTTGCTTACACATACAGGAAATATACTGCACAAATGCTACTAAGCTGCAGCTAAACTAATTTAGCTGGTGGAGTGGGTGGACAGAATTCTTCTTCCTATAAGAAATTGTGTATCACTGATTGCCTGATAAATGTGTACTAAACCTCCACTTTTTAAAGAGAATGCAAGGATTTGACAAAATGTCCAGACTCACAGCTGGAGCAAAAGGGACAGCTGTACCACAACAGACAATTACCTTACAGTGGAGAAGCATTTACACAACTACTTCCCTGTAACACTGCAGGAATGAGCTCCTGGCAGCACAGCACAATTATACTCCAGAAAGCTACCGAGTACAAGCAGAACTGAGGCATCACCTCTTGCAAAATTCTTGCAGGACCTTTAGTGATGAGAAGTGGTCAGGCCCTTGTGCTTAGCATTCATCCATAAAACTGACTGCTGTGTTTCTGCACCTGCCAGACAGCACATCGATCTTATTAGATCTAGTCCTTGATTAAATCCATCAGGTTTCTATATGCAGTGGCAGACAGGCAAAACCTGAAATTTGTCATAAACATCAGTAAAGGCAGGCAGGTGGTTGGGGCTGGTGAGCATTGCCATTATGGCTGCCGAGAGTTGTAAGAATGAGCTGATGGGCTTTTGCCAGAAAGGCCAGTGATTGAATCCTGTCATAGCATGCAGAGGGTTGACTCTTGTGAAGAGCAGGTGAATAAGATTAAATTCTTACCATCTCCCTGGCTAGCAGAGTGCTGAGCACTGCTTATTCATGTACAGAAAGTTGGTGATATTCTCATAGTTTGTGGTAATCTGCCTTAGGGACTTAGCTTTGAAAAGACTTGATGGGGAAATGGCTCTGGTGTTGAAAGCTAAAAGTGAGGTGATACCTTTGTCCATTAGTATGAATTCATTATTACATTATTTACTTCTTTTGGAAGATTCTAAAGTCTTAACCTCCGTTACTTTTTTATGTGCATATTTGTCAATAGAGAGAGACCTGCTACAATGCCAGTTAGTTCTTGGTTACCCTGACTGTGGATGTTGGTATCTTGCTTGAGGAACAATAGCAACTCATCAGTGAGCCAGGATTTCTGCACTTTGGCCATGAAGACCTCTTGATTTGCTTCCCCAAAGCAAGAAATTTGGGATGATATTCCTCAATTCCCTTCCAACAGTTGTACTGTGTTGAATAGAGAAACCAGCACCTTAGATTGTTAAAATCTCCTCTTAGAGTGATTTTCATCTTGAATTAGTGTCAGATGAGCCCATGCTCAGAGGAGGAAGACATATTACATGGTGGGAAATCTCCGAAGGGCCTTTGCCGCATCTGTACTTTGCAAGAAAGTTGATGTGAAGCAGATGCTCTTGTACACTGGTTGTAGGGATCTCTTTTCTTATAGATGTTAGTCAGTGAGCTGTCTTAAGCAGATGTGTGGCCTTCATTGCCCTAGTATATGAGTACCTCTCAATCTTTTTAATGCATTGTCAGAGTACCTCAGGCGTGCAAGGAAGTAAAATTACTCTATTTCACAGATGGGGAACAGGGAAATTGATGGTTAAATCTTCAGAAGGATAATAGGTACCAAAGGCTTGCCCAGCTGATACTCTTGGCTCTTAAATCCAAGTCTACTTCTTCATTGATGCCCATTTCTATGTAGAGAAATATATATATATATATTTCTAGTGTTTACCAGCATTTATAACCATGTACTTGCAGTTGTATTTCTGGCCAAGCCCAGAGGAATCCCAGTCCTATTAAAACTGAGCCACTCAGTGTTAGAGCAGTGTCTGGGGGGCCAAGGTGGGAGTGTGTTGATCAACAGGCTGTGCATAGTCCTTCTTTTCTCTGGCCAAATTAATTTTTTTTTAGTGCATGGCAGCTTCAACAGGAAGAGCCTAGTATTTTGTGAACACTCATGAATAGTACGGACATTCCTCTGGGAAGTAGGAAAGGATGAACTTAACCTTCTCAGACAGCAAACAGAATTAGACCTACCACCTTGATGAGTTTCTGGGATGTTGGGCTATAATATGAAAAGGAGGTTGTTAGCAATCACTTCTTTCTTCATCCTTTTTGGTGTTTTTATTTTTGTTTGTTTGTTTGGTTTGGTTTTTTGTTTTTCTTTTTTTGAAAACTATAGTTGTTCCAGAAGAGAGCAGATTTATTTTCCTGACTATTTAGTTAAAGAGAGAGACAGCATTTGCCAGGTTGATACAGTCAATATTCCTCTTTATGTAACTCATACCATTTCTTTCATTAAGACCTCTATGGCATCTTCTCCCAGATATGTAATGCAGTTACTACTGCAGAGCTCCTTCAGAAGAGATCATGTCCAGGGACTGACTTTGCTCAGACAGGTAAGTAAGCAGATAGCAAGAGTAGGTTCACAGTTTAGGAGGCTCTGGGAAAAGTGGTGAAGCAATTTGTAATTTTAATGGTTGACAGTTGAGGCAGATCAGTGACAGGGACACTACAGCAAAGCTTCTACACCAGCTGATTATCATTCTGTCCACTCTATCTCCTTGGTTCCCTCAACATCAGAGAACTCAAAAAGGTGTAGAGAAGAAGGCAGAAAATTTGATGTGAGAGTCTGAGCTAATGGAACTTGCTAAAAATAAAAGTGAGGTCTTTATAGACTATGAAGAAGATGACAAAGAAGGAGAAGTTGTTGAGAAGGGATCTAATTGAGTGTAAAATCCTAAATTGTATAGATAATGCCAAGGCCTGTTACTGTTCACAGGCTGGCTCATGGAGAGTACAGGCAGCTGCAAAGCGAATGAGTTCAGCTCAGCTGATCTTTCAGGGTTTATTCACACAAAACTTCAGGTGCCTGGGACAGAGACAAGCAAGAGGAAGTAGCTTCAGTTCAGCAGGGGTAAAAGGACATCTCAAGGGAACAGAGAACCATGAACGTTTTGACTGGATAGCTGAGGAGACAGGTGGTGTAGCATCAAGCAAATTACTTGGTTACAAGCAAGGAGCATTCTGGCCTATACCTGTGGAAGTAAAGGTATGGCACGGGTAGGATTATCTGTGTTGTTTCAAGCTCAGTAAAGCTGCAGAGGTAATATTAAGTCCTTGCCACAGCTCTAGTTATAGTGTTGCATGATCCACATTGTGAATTGTACCACCTAAAGAAAATGGTATTTTCAGAGTAGAAAATCTGATCTGCCCAATGGTCCTGAAGAACCAAGGAAGGAACTGCCCTCTGCCCATTTAAACTTGGTGAAACAGGCATGGGACCAAGTCTAAATGGCCAGAAAGTTTGCTTGAAAACTGCAGGATGCCAGAAGTTTTATGCAAGGCACTTACAAAATTTGTTCCCCTTTCTGGTGCTGCATTCACAGATGTCCAAAGGCTCTCTGACAGATGTCCAAAGGTAGGGTGCAAATAAACAAGTATGTTAACCCTCCATGCATGGAACCCTCTGATATAAAACTGCTCTCAGTTTTGCCCTACTAACTTCATAACAGTGAGGACTTGGCTACCAGGAACAAGAGAGGGGTGGGGCAGCCAGCTACCACTCCAGTCTCACACCTGGATCTCATAACTTTGAATGTATTCTCTTTGCATGCTTCTTCCTCTGTACTTTGATCTCAAAGTGGGAGCACTCCAGACTTTGGGGTTAAAAAATCTGAAATCTCGAGACAGGTTGAGCTTTATTCCATGATATCATCCCACCTGCATTTGTGGTTTGGCTGGTGCGGAAATTTGGGGCAGGTCTCAGTCTGCTGTAGCTCACATGGGCAAGGAAGAAAAAGGGGGAAAAGGAATAAGGGAGGCCAGTGCAATGTCAGTATTAGGTGTTTTAATTGAAGCCTGAGCATGGCGAGTATGTTCTTAAAAAGGAATCTCCATCTTCTTTAACTTTCTGTTGCCTGTATTTGCAGAAAAAACTTGGAAATATCACCCAAAATAACTGAAATTCTTAGAAACCTTTGTTTCTTTCTCCTCCTTCTTCCCACCTTCTGCAATTATATTTTTGGTAGTTTAAGCTGGCAGTATTGCTGATAACATTTTTAATGTGGTCCTCGTTCTGAAGGTTACACTAAATAAAGGAAATATCATTAAAACCAGGGTAGCGCTTCAAAGGGAAGATTTTCAGTACTAGCAGTGAGAATGAGGAGGGGAGAGGGCTAATATAGGGATTCCAAGTAAGGAAGGAACATATTAAGTTAGCGAGATCTGTGAAATTAGTGGAGTGCCATCTCTTTGCAGTGATTAGAACAGAATTAGTTTTGCAAGGGGAGAATAGAGCTGGTTTCCAATATCACTGGAAAATTATTTCCAAAAATGTGCTACAGTGTGTGAGGATTTACTGAATTCTTCATTTAAAAATGAATAAGAATTTAGCTAATGAGAAATGTAGACATACAAACAAAACTATCCTCAAATGCTGTTTAGCTTTTCCATATCTCCTGAGAATTAGCTTCTGCTTTCAGTCTGATTTTACCTGCTATTGCTCTAAGCTAAACTTTTCATTTATATGAGAAGAACTGGAGTCAGGAGGATTATGAGCCCGTCTGCTTTTGATTTTTAATAAAAAGAGAACATTTACTTCTGAACAGTAGCAGTGAGAAAGGGAATTAAATCTGAGGAGAGCAGACTGACCTTTGGGAGTGCAGGTGTGTTCACACGCAGAGATTCCTTTGGCGTCTCTGTTGCCTGCTCCTTTTGTTGATACATGCACTGCCCCATGCATGCAAAGGTGCATTTTACATGCTTGGGTTCCTGTAAGCTCTCATACTCATGGTTTCTCACAGATGATCCTTGATGAAGGTGCCCAAGTTCCTGTTGCACTATTTTTTTTTTTCCCACCATGTTATGCGCACAAACCTCCACCTCCTTTTCTTACAGTAAATATTCTCTTAATACCATCCGTAGGGTTGTGCCCAACTATTCAGAAGAAAGAACAGGATCGGCAAATGTGTTGTTTAAGATGTTGAAAGGCAGAATATATCTGACTTCCGTCTTTTTGCTTCCTGCTTTGTTAGTGTGAATTTGCAGGCTTTCATTTGAAACCACAACAGCCAGAAACTTAATGTTGGTACTTGAAAGAAAAGCTTGGAAGGCTTCTGGTTGATCATCCAACTTTAGAAGCTTGGACTTTTGGGAAAAGCCCTACCCATATAGTCACAGAGCACTGATAAAATTGCTGAATAGGCAATATCAGTGGAACAAGATTACAGGAGAGGTGATAACACTGACATAGTGTTTTCTTATGCTGCTCAGGGCAGGGTTTCCTGATCCAGCAGTAGGAAGAGGGAAACGGCCTTTCCCTTTTCACTGAATATTTGTGCTCCTTAGACAGCTATCAATGTGCCAGGGTAGTAAGGCAGTAATGGAGGATTTCCCAAGAAAGAATAATACTGGCAGGGCTGAAGGAGCAGATGTACATTATTTGTATTGGCAGAAGCTGAAAAACAGCCCAGCCCCAGCCCCACACTTACAGAAGCACACTTATAATTAAAACCCAACAGATTTATTGCCTTGACTCATTCTGGTATTTATCAAATTATAGCTGGGTGGCACAGAACTATATGGCATGATTTACAGTGGTGGTGTGGAAAGGCACGGCAGTGATTCCCTCCCAGGAGAACAGAGGGAGTTTTGTTTCTATTGTGAGAGGACCAGACATGGTGGGAGAACCTGGGTAATTAAGTGCTTTGTCAAAGCCAACCTCTTCCCTCCTCTGTGTGTGTTTGCACAGATCTAATCACTCTCATCACATGAGACACTCTAATCATTCTGACATTAAGTATGGGGGAGACAGACATCTAAAGAGCAGGAGCTGCTTTCTTTACCAACACCATCGTGATTGTCTAGCTGTGTTTTTTTAACCCCCTGATGAAACAAAACACACAGGAAATTGAGAGCGGGGATAATGAATGCAGAAACAGGTTATAGATGTTGGCATCAACTAGGAAACACGTTTCCCCAAACTTTATAAGTCTTGTGTTCATTTAAGCAAATCAATTATAGTTTGCATGCAGTGATCAGTAGTATATAATTTTTGCATTTGGAGAACAACAGGGGAGACCCAATGAAGGCAATATAAGACCAGTAAATTGCAGACCCGGCAAAAAGACTGTGTTAGTCTCATCATGGATGCAGCACTTGCCTCAAATTGTAATGGCACAGAGTGAGTTCAAATCCCACCGGGTGTTCTGTTTTTATTAGAAATACTTCATATCTCTTATTCTCGGTGTCAAATGCATCGCTATGCTTTCAGCACTTAATTATCTTTATCATCCAAAAATACTCTGCCTCTAATGAAAACATTTAAACAGCTCTTCCAGGAGCAAAACATAATGCAAGACCCTGTTGCTCAGAATGGCCTCAATTCCTATGGATGTCAGAGTTGGCATGGAGAGGACTGTTGCCTCCCCAGATAATGAAGATGACATCCCCACACAGCACAACACTGGGATTTGTGGAAGCCAGAAGAACTGGACAGGAGCTGGGGGATGGGCTCCCTTTCCATGTAGCTCAGCTGCCACTAACACCCATTTTATGTAAGTTCACCAGCTGGAGTAACCAAACACAATATTAGAGCCTTTATGCTCTCTTACCCTCAATGTATTTGTGGTGTTCCATTTATTTCATGTTACGAGGGAGCAGTAAGCAAGGCCTCCTACGACTAATCTAAGGCTTGCAGTTTCTTCTAGACTACAAGTGAAGTTTGTATTATCTTGTGACTAAACTGTGTTCTTGCTTCCATTATAGCGAGGGCAAATTCTGCTGATGTTGCTCATGTTTTGCTGACGTTTCTACCCATTTGTTTCCACCCCTGCAAAGTTTTCTTCCATACTAGTTTTGCATATCAAAAGCCGACTACATCGGGTCTATTATACATGGTGGGTGGAATGGAATTGCCAAAAACATCTAAGTGGTTGAAGAGGTTTTGTCTATAGCAGAATCACATGTGTGACTGAAGCCTGGGTAGTCCTACCTGACCTAATTTGAACTTCAAAACTACAGATAGAAGTGAGATGTCAGCACAGAACTTGTTGGCATGGGCTGTGAATGAGACTGTGGAGTGTCCAGAATGGCTAATTTTCTTTGAAGTCTGTGTCACTGTGCTTTAGTGCTGCTGTTGTCAGTGACCCCAGCTACTTTAATACCTTTGTGGCCATGTCAGATAAATTGTAGCCTTGTCACCAATCTCAGCGTGTATGCACGGCTTGTATGGATACTTGAATGCTGCAAGGGAAGCAAGAAAATCTGGAGACCAAACATAGCAAGGTGCTTTATAATTATGGTCTTGTGGTATATTTGTACAGATGAGAGGGTTTCTTTATTGTGGTGAATGTGAGCTTTGATATTGCTAATGCTCAATAAGAGTTCATGCTTCACTTTCCAAATGGAAGCTTCCTCTCTTTGTTAAGAGCAGCACACATGGTAAAATGAATTATTTCTTATAGCATAGAGTACAATAACTGCTGTCTCCATTCACTTCTGGGCATGGAAAATGCCATGGATTGTGCTGCCTTGCCTTCAGAGCACTATTGTTTATTGTCACAAAATACCGAGAAAAGGGCATTTCAAGAGCACATTTTTTTGAACTATTTCAGTCTTACCACTGTATTACTAATACTGTTTTGTTGTTTTTAAATAGTGTGGCTTTCATTTTTCTTGACAGCATTTATTTTCAGGGATTTCATTCTGCTTATTACAAGATTATATTCTGATTCTCAGATAATGTACAAGCATTTTCATCAAGTCACAACATAGAGGCATTATTGATACCATTCTGCTTCTAACTGGGGATCAGAATCACTCAAAATTTGTGAAAGCCACCTAATGAATCTGAGCAGAGTTTTAGCTCAGTGACAGACGGATGACTAAACACAGTCAGCTTATGCTTAGTTTTGCCTTTATTTTTTTGGGTTTTTTTCTGTAAGCATTAAACATGGCAGTGACAAAATTCTGCCCATCCTTGATGCTAGAAAAGACTGGTCAAAATGAGAATCAAACTTGGCAAAGTATCCATATTTAAATATTTAATTTCTGCAGTTTTGGAAAATTTCAGTAATCTCCAGAGTGATTTGCTAGAAAGGATTTGGCAAATTTTGAAATGTTTCAACACTTTGTAGAGTATCATTGAGGTTTCTTGTCTGCCTGACATGAACTGGCAGAAAAGGCTATATTTACAGCTACCACTGAAAAATGCCAATTAAGTAGAGTACTACTAGTGGAATAATTAAAATGTTAGACAGCATACTCATTAAGTGTTTTCAACAGCTGGCCCAAGTGGTTGCCTTAGGTGTTTGAGCATTTTTTTGTGCTTGTTCATGAAGTTTTTTTTTACAAGATCTGTACTGTCACTGTGGAAAATCTGTTTTTGTCACTGGGACAAGCATGCTCTCGGTGTGGCCTATGTGTGTGAGCAGGGCATTCAGTTAGGCTGAGGCCACTTTTGAAATTTCCTCTCAGTTCAGGTGTTTAGCCTAGTGATAAGAAAATAAACACTCATGCCAGCAGTGATAGCAAAACCCTCTAACTAATCTTGTTGACCATCCTGCTTTTATTTGTAGTTGAGAGTCAGTAACACAGCTGTACTTTTACTTCTCAGGTTTGGCTTGGGAAGGATGGAATTTGCTGGGGAGTTGATGGGTGGTGACATTTGTACCTGTGGCTAAAACTGCCGGAGCTTGGAGTTCATCATCCCTCGCTACTCTCTGTGGAGTGCCTACAGTGCAATTCCAGGCTATCTTTGGGCAGCCTCCCATGCTACTGTGCTGCAGCTTCTGGCACAGGGATGATAGATGTTCCACGCCAGCAATGAGATCCATATGGTCCATGTACCATAGAGCCTGAGCCAAACAGTTTTCTTGGGCTAGAAGCTAAGCTTCTATGGCTGTCCAAATGCCAATAATTTCCCTCCTGTGGTCCTGTCCTTGCTCTGTTTCTATCTATGCAATTCCCTCACCATGCTTCTCTCTCTTCCCCCTCCACAGGCTGCCCCACTGCTACCTACAGCCCAAAGTTTCTGCTGCGTCTTCATTTCCTCCCTGTAGATCAATTCAGCCTGTCCTCCCCAATTTGCACTGCTGACTGGCCTTGGCAGCCTCCGTCCTTGTCACTGCTTTGCTGAATTAAAAATTAAACCATGTCAGATGAGAGCAGCAAAAGCTTTCTGCAGGTCATCAACAGAGTCTATTGACAGTTTCTCATCCTGCTACCTCAAATGCCAACTAACAGCAAAGAAAACTGGGCCACTTCAGGCAAAATCCTGCTAGGTTTTGTCCGGGTGTGACATCAGAAGTGTTTTGGGTGATTTTTCCTATCTGAAGGAGGACAGCAGAGCATAGGCAGATATCAGTGTGCCAACATGATGTGTGTATGCACTCGTGAGTCCTTTTGAACACAGGGTTTCTCCGATCTCACATGTTTTGGCTACTGCAGTTTAAATTAGTTGAAAAACATTTTTCAGTTTTGCTTCTTTGGAAGCAATTCCTACTTTTTTTCCCTAGCAGCTTACTGCGAAGACAGGATGGTGCATGGTGAGCATTGGTTTTGGTGCAGATACTTGATTTCAGGGTTGCTGAGACTACAGAAATATTGCTAGACTTTCCACTGCTGGAACTCAGGGGCCACTTCAGCAATACAGTTAAGGTAGGAAAGCATTTGGCTGATGGCATGACAAAGGGTTGCAAAGCTGAGTCAGACTGGCAATCAGTTTTATAAAACAAAGTTGTGACATGTTGGCATAAACTATTTCCTCAGTCCTCCCTTCTCACATCATACATATTTTACATGAGTCCTCCAGTGCTGCTCTGACAACCAAATCCCCTCCCCAGGAAAGAGGATCTGCAGGCCATGAGTCTCAGATAGGCTGGAAGACTTGCATGCTCCTGCAAGTACCAAGCCTGCTGCCCTTCCTGTAGTGTGGGGACACTGAGTGTTTCACCTGACTAGGAGAAACATCTCCCCATTAAGGCAGGAACTTGCAATGCAAGCATTGAATGTCCTCAGGTACACTGGCTTCTAAAAATGAAAGAGAGAGAGAAACAGGGAGAAGGACCAGTTTGAGGAGATAAAGATGTTTTACATGATTTACAGTTTGACCTTCAGATGTTGTTACCAGTGCATCTGAGGAAAGATCAGGTACTTCTAGATGAACCAAGGATTTTCTTTTTCCTAATCAGAGGGTTAAATTAAATGCTCTTTCCCAGCTGCTCTTTTTTCCTCAGGTCTGCTGGCTGATGAAGGAATATCTCTGTTCTCAGCCAAGGAGACAGGTAATTGTCAAGGAGGAGGCAGTGGGATAGATAGTAGGGCAATAGAAAAGAAGGTGCTGCTTGCCCTAGTGAGGAGGAGAGGGGCCATTCCCAACCCTCTCTCCATGGCACGAGAGCACAGCCCAATAGCCCCACTCAGGAGTCAGGCTAAGGTATGCTGTTCAGTCACTGCATTTCGCCCTTTCCTGGGCCGTGGGGGGAAGCTGCTTTGAAAAGATGCAAATTCTTCTCAGTGCCTTGTGAGAGCAACATATTAGTGAGAAGAATGGGTAATGGGGAGGGTGCTGAGGTCGGGTTGAAAGATTGCCAGCTAAGGGACAGTGACAGCAGCCCATGTGATGGTCTGTGTTCAAAGTAATGCACCTTAGCATGGTTTACCTCATCTCTAGGAGACTCCTCTGAGAGAAGTACCTGATTTTGGGTTCTGCCTTTGTCCAATCTTTCTTTTAGCATTTTCTTCCAGCCAAAGCCCCATGGGGAAATGATTAATCTGAGAGGCAGGCTGGGGTCTTAGCAGTGGTGCTGCAGCCTACCTAAGCTGTACTGAGGTGGAGCTTTCCTGCTGGCAAAACCGTCCCAGTTCTAGAGTTGTCCTGGCTCCTTCAGGAGAAAAAAATAGCATACGCTTATTTTAGTCAAGCAAGTGAAGAGTGCTCTCCTTGAGCAGCCCAGGGGAGAGACTGAATGTGCAGAAAACCCAGCATTCTTGCATAGTCACTTTTCTGAGTAGAGCTGCATTTTGAGGATGCAGAGCTTTGCTTGGTGTGGAAGGAACTAACTAAGCTTTCATGCTGCTGCCTCAGCATTTGTGCTATCCGTTTGTGCCGAGCAGGTTTTTTCCTTTCTTTTTTTTTTTTTTTTTTTCCCTGAGTGCTCTATGAGATATTACTGACTCTTTAATTATATTGGGAGGTCCATGAACTATTTTGATGTGTTGTCTCTCTGGCTTTGACACATATTCTGGGCTGATGACACATGGTCACTCTTGTCTGTCTCTGTCTTATTCTGTCACCATGGGATTTCAAATGTCGCCCTTGGATCTGACACTTTGGGGACTGGCCAGACTTTAAAAAAATCCTCCTGCCTTCAGATACCAGTGCAGGTAATAAATGGGATTTATCAGCCTGCATTTTTCTGTGCCTGTGCCTGTGGGAATGTGCAAGGTATGTTCATACCTAGTTCTCATGAAAGCTGCTTGCCTCTTTTTTCCTTCAAAATAACATGCAGCACAACTTTATTTTCTAGAGGATCTTTTTTTCTCCACAAACTGTACCTCAAGTGCTTACAGAGCAAAACAATTCACCACAGTGGGTGAATTGTTTACCCAGTGGGTAAATGAGTATATTAGAGCCTCCGGTCAAAGAGACAAAAACAAAACAATGAGGAGAGGGGGCCATGAACAGCCTGAAGCTAGGGAGAAACTGAGGTCTGAGCTGAGTTGGGAAGCAGTAGATATGGCTAAGCTGGCAGCAGAGCTGCTGTACACAGTGGGAGCTGTGGAGTCCTGGGCAAAGACATGTTATTCTGTAGAGGGAGAAAGAGAAGCTTGGTGTGAGGTAAGGGCAACAGAAGATAGCGAGGAACTCATCTTGAACAAATACAGGGAAGACTCAAAATCAGGGGATGGGTGGTTTTGAGAAGTATTGTTAAGGAGTGGGGGTTGTTGGAACAGCTTGAGCTGCAGTACAGCAGTGTAAGGTTTCTGATAGAGAGAGACATAAGTAGGCTTGTACACATACATGTGAGGGAAATTTCAAGAGCAACAAAAGATATTTCCTCCCCACAGCAGCAAGACACAAAAGCTTTGGAGCAATTGCCTTCTTTGGCTGAGCCGGAGTGATTTTGACCTGCTGTATTTCAGGTACCCTTAGGTGGGGACTGATGTAATGCTGTCCCCCACTGGGGCCACTCATGCCAGGGTTTGCCATCAACACTCCCAGGCATGCAATGGTTTGGCCAGTTCAGAGGGATTTGGGATTTCACAAACCAGGACGCACGTAGGTGGGGCAGACAGACACTAGCCAGTTGTTTTCTTTTACCTCTCTTTGCTAAATTGGTGTGATCAAAACATACCCAGGACCTGGGAGTCTAAATAATGGCCTTGTGCTCCCTGTGTGGAGCTCAGTAATATTTACTGAGCCCGATGGCTTCATTCTCCTGCACGCTGACTGCATTAATGGTGGGTGCAGGGAGGGAGGGCAGGGATGAAGGATAGCTGAGAGAGGTCTGGGCGACACAGCTAACGGATGGCCTTATTAGAGACACTTTCCTGGGGCCTAAGTGGAGCTTTTTTGTCTGAGTCGGCAAGAAGTGGGTCATTTTGCTGGGCTGTCAGGCCCCAGCTCTCACTGGAGAGAGAAGGCTGTGACTGCAGCAGCCTGCTGGCTTCTCACTGCTGTATTTGGCTGGTGGATGAGGTGGTGCAGGGCTGAGGGGGGAGTGAGAGAGATCATATCCATACCAGCCCTCAGGGATCCCTGCCTGGAAGAAATACCGAGATCCAAATTGTTGTCTTAGCCTACCCTGCTGATGCCTTGTGAAGGCTGACCTAGAACAGAGACTCGACGGAGCTATAGAATAAAGTAGGTATTTATTAAGAAGTCTCAATTTATTAAGAAGTCTCAAAAACCTTGGGCAGCACAACCCAAAATGGCTACAAAATGCACAACTGGTCATGGGGTCTCAAACTTTTATAAGTTTTGGTCCATTAGCATATTGGAGCTAATTGTCCAATTACAGTTTTAGCCCATGAAGTCCCATCCTTGTTTTCTCTCTTCAGTCCACTGTTGTTCATGCTCTTGGGCCTGAGATCTGGATCACCGGTCCTCGGTCCCCAGCTAGAGAAGGAATTGTTTTGTCTACCTATTCTGTGAAGAGAGCTTAATGTCCCCTAATATGAAGCCTAGACTTACACACTAAAGCAGAACAGAATCTGAAAAATATAAAAGCTAAAACCTCAGGCATCACTGCCAGTGATCAGTATTTGGAGGTCAGTAGGGAGGTAATGTAGCTGATCCTCCCCAAGACACACCCTCTGCCCAACTTTCATTGCCGTCTCTCTCTCCACTGCCTACATATCTGAAGAGGCAGTGATGCCTGTGGTGTGAGCTTGGGCTGCTGTCCCTCTCATCTGTCAGTGATTTTAGAGAGCCTAGTGGCAACTAGGTCTCATTGATCCTGCACTGTGCCTGAGCCGCAGGGATCTAAGCTTGCTGCAGCCTTCCATGGTAAGTCCTGTCTCTATCTTAAAGTCTCACTGCTGATGGCCTTGGCTCTGCAGATACATGCTTCTGTCTGTTGTATTTGATTAAAGGGGGGGAACATCACATGTGTTGTCTGTCTTGCCCATCCTCCCTATCATAACTGTTGATGGATCATCTGAAAAATTCATCTGCCCTGAGGATGTTTCCAGCCCAAAAAGAAAAAAAAAACAAAACTCCTAAGAATTTCCAGATCAATATTGCCAGAGTTCAAGTTAGAGATAGTCCTCAATGAGATGTACATTATTTTTAGCACTTTTCCAAAATGCAACAAATTATGCCTGTGATCGTCACCCGTCCTAGGAGTGTAGATCAGCTGCCAGAGAGAATTACTAGGTTTAACCAGTTAGCCTTGGAGAGGAGCTGGTTAAACCCGAGAGAGTATTTTGTCACAGAATATGCTGAGTTGGAAAGGACCCAAAAGGATCATGGAGTCCAACACCTGGCCCTGCACAGGACCACCCCCAAGAGTCACACCATGTGCCTGAGAGCATTGTCCAAACACTTCTTGAACTCTGCCAGGTTTGGTGCTGTAACCACTTCTTTGGGGAGCCTGTTCCAGTGCTCAGCCACCTTCTGGTAGAAGAACCTTCTTCTAATATCCAGCCTAAACCTCCCCTGACACAACTTCGGGCCATTCCCTCAGGTCCTGTCACTGATCACCACAGAGAAGAGATCAGTGCCTGCCCCTCCTCTTCCCCTCACAAGGAAGGTGGAACTGCAATGAGGTCTTCCCTCAGTCTCTTCTTCTCCAGGCTGAACAGACCAAGTGACCTCAGCCACTCCTCATATGGCTTCTTCTTCCCCTTCACCATCCTCACGGCCCTTCTTTGGATGTTCTCTAATAGCTTTATATCCTTATATTGTGGTGGCCATATCCTGTCCTAAAGGAGCTGAGAAATGGAGGAAATAGTCTGGGGACCTCTGTTTTGCATTACACTGACTTCCCACATGTGCTGACATTATGTGAGGGGTAGCTGAAAAGGGCGTCACAGCTGAAGTAAAATTTCTCACACACACAGTTTCTATTTCATGAGTGGTATTTCTCTTAGGTCTATCCGGCTGCTACATACACTGAAGAAAGACTGGATGAGATACTTTTGAGGGAAAATATAGAGCCAGGTGAAATGCTAGCCTGAGAGACAGGAGTAAAGAGGAAAGTTTGTTACAAACAGAAGAGTTACCAGCTTGTTCTTCTTTTCTAATATGGTGTAGGTGAAGAGAAAGGACCAGTACAAGACCTTCCCTGCTCTCCATCTTCAATAGCTTTGTTTTCTGAGATAATCTTCTGCAGAGGCTAAGTTGTGCTAATCCTCAGAGTAAACTTTTCAGTTTACATTTCTGTGAATCAGGACAGAATGCAGAAGACCAGTTTAGTGTAGATTTATTTATCCTATTCCCATTCTGTGCTCACAAAAATGGTATCAAACTCTGCATATGAACTGATTGAAGGGAGTATGGGCAAAGCTACACCCCCAAAATTCAGCAGAGATAGTAGTGCGTGCCTTTGGCACTGCTCAATTATTGGTTCAACTTCTCTGTGATTTGCTGCACACAGGAACATCACAGTTGCTGGTCTGGTTTAGACTGATGTAATAAATATCCGGGCTCCAGTAACTGCCAAATAATTCAGAAAGGTGCAAGAAAGCCTGGACTACACCATAAGAGAATTATCTGTTCACAGGAGACATTTTCTTTCTGACTGAATGAGGTTAATGACCATCTAATGCCTGCTAACATAAAGGTTTATAGTCCTTTATCAAACTTAGATGATAACTCTCTTGTTGCTATAAATGGTTTGCTCATTTTTCCATATTTTAAAATATTTTTTCCTTTTTTTTTTCTTTTTTAAATACACGACAGTAACTTCCAAAAGTTCTCTTTACATAAAGGTGAAAAAGTCTTTCGGCAAAAATAATTTGTGAGCACTTTTGTCATTAGCTCTACAGTATGTCTATAAAGTGGTTACAACTGGGAAGAATGTTATTGTTTAAAAAAAGGAAGAAATCCATTACTTGATCCTCCAAACAATCAGTATCCTCTTGCTGATTGCCATATCCTTGTGGCAGTAACGAATTAATGATTACCTTTAGATTAGGTCTTTACCGCGTGCATGATGCTCCAAGAGCACAGCTAAATTGGGTTGGATGTAGTCAGGATTGCTGAGTCTGTACTCCAGCCTCCTTGGGCTGCGATCTTGTCAGAGCTCATAAGCTGAGCCAGAGAATTTGATTAGGGGGCCGGGCCTTTGGGAAGGGTGTTGGGGAAGAGAGAAGAGCTTAGGCTCCGTGCTGGCAGAGTCTCTGACTTACCCATACCTGCAGCTGAATTTGCCAGGCAGCTGGGGCAAAAAACTGCATAAAGCTGGCAGTTGAATAAGCTGCCAGGAAGCTCAGGCCCCCTCACAGAGGGATGTGGAATGGATGTGGACTTCTGGGAAGTCCATCCCTGCCCCTGGCACAGGTGGTAAGTCACTCAGTGCCAAAGAGTGGCTGCAGGGTCTCACAGCGAGTTCTTCAAAGGGTGCACTGGAGCTCCTAAAAAATGAACGAAACACTTGCCCCTGAATGTAGCCATGTGCCAAATGCAGCATCTCAGGCACCAGAGCAGCTGAATGGGGCTTGTCTGAATCACGTGGGGCAAAACTTGGATCGCAAATTGGTGGTCCCCCTCCCAAGCCAGCAAGGAGAGAGCAAGCTTCTCTTGGCAGCTCCACATCCAGGCGCTGATTGGATCTGGCCCTTTTCAGCTTTTGACATGGACATGGGCCTCTCTTCCTGGCATTAGGGCTTCAATTAGCCTCTTCTATTTCTGATGCTCTGAATTTGCATGGTGAGAGCCAGGATTAAGGACAGGCAGTCTTAACGCAGCTACTATTAATAAATAAGGAAGATTAGGAGCTTTGTCAGTAATGTAGTGCTTCCTCCTTCATTTAATTATTCAAAAATACCTCGTGTTTAACCCTCCACCCTCTGAATGAAGTAAATAAAAAGAAGTGAGATTAATAAAGATAAAGTTTAAATTAACTTTCTCTAGTGTAGGTCAGGCAAGAAAATTCTTTCTCTTGTAATTGACTGACACTGGTGCTGGCTTCTGCAAGAGTTTTAAAAAAAATCTTCTGCTCCCTTTTTTACATAAATACATTTTTATATCAGGTTGGGAATATTTCTTTATGTGTTTGGGGACAGCTGTTACCTACTTACAAAGCACAATCGCAGCAGGGCAAATTTTTTTCCTATCAGCAGGCCACAGTTCATCTCCAGAGGGACCACATTTGGAATTAAACAAGGAGTGAAATTTTTATGGCCCAATTTTCCTCACTGATACTGCCAGAAAGGAGGATGTTTAGTGGACTTTTTGAGGTGATCTTCGGGTTGAAGTTTTCATCTCACTGGGAATTGTACAGATATCTTCTAACTCATTTCATAGGTGGTTGTGTAAGAGTTTAGTACCCAGTAACTAGGTACCGAGGATGCATTCCAGCTGCAGTGACCTCGAGGTACAACAGTACTTCATGCCATTCCTATGGAGTTAAATTCCTTTGGGATGTGTATCTCAAAGTGTGACTACAACAGTTTCCAGATGTTTCATATCTGCTCATGCTCTATAAAGAATGATGACTAAATTGCAGTTTAGTGACCTTAGAGATATAAAAAGGGGGAGGGGGAGAGGTGGCTGGCTGGCAGAGAGCTTTACAGTAATGGGATCTTTGCCAGTATCATTCATGCTTGAGTCAAGGACTTTCATTTCCCAAAAAGAACTGGGGATTAGCACAGCTTCTGCAGCCTGCCCTGCAAACAGACATGTCCCCTCCACAAATGTTGGTGGTGTGCCAGTGCTCTGAAGTCACCCCTCCTTGTGGGGTTAATGAACATAGCAGAGATGCAGCTGCTTGGTGTCAAAAATCCTGAAGGAAAAGATGGCAGTTAATAAATCTAATGTGATCTACTTGCCTTCCATTCTTCTGGCCAAGGTGGGCTCTGCAGAGTCCTGGTGCAAGCTGAGAAGCCCGAACTTGGTGCTGTATCCTTTCATCTCGAGCTTTAGGACTGCCTGAAATATTATTTTGTATATTCGTTCTAGAATTGATTAGGTATTTCTATCTTATGAGGCCTTTGAATTCCATGTCTTTCCTATTCAAGGGTAGGCAGGGGCTGCGATCACTGTAACTTGGCTTGAGGTTTGGTCATTGCCTTTTGCTGCCTGCTCTTGCCTCGTGTTCAGCATTTTGGGATACTAAAGATGCTGCTTCCCAGCTCCCGGAGCTGCTCTCAGGAGTCCATATAATGTCTGGGCTGTCTGTTTTTTCTTGTGACCTAGGATCAATAGGTTGTGCTGTTTCCAAGTGAACTGCTGCTAAATGGCTTTCTGACTACATCTCTGGTTTTTGTTCCTAAGCAGGCCTGCAAATCTCTGGGCATGTAAAGGCACATTCACTTTGAGGAAAGCCTGCTGTACGTTGCCTGTTTCAAAGCAATTTTCATCTAGGAAATTAGCAGAGCAGCACAGGGACATCTTAATGTACAGTTACAAATTCAGAGGTGGTTTTCCAGGGCATCTATTCTAGTTTCCAGGTTTAGAAGGTGTTTTCAGCAAATAGTCTCTACTGTTCCCTTACCAGCAACTGTTTCTGTAAATATTCTGGCCAGTGAACATATGCAGTGGAATATACCCAGAAAGGGACAGGGCTTGAGTGAGATAAATTTATAATTTAAAAAGATTATTTACTGGTTTCCTTGACCAGCATCTTGTACTGTCCTTTGTGTCATTCTTATCCTTGAAATGGATTATTTTGGTCTCCGTAAAACACATGATGGGGATGTATTTTTGCTGTTGAAAAAGTCCCCACTGACAGAAAGGATGAGCTCTAAATGAGCTTGGAAAGTTTGGGATGCTGAGACCTGTTTTGCCATGGCAGAAGACATCTCTGCTCTCACTGAGGACTGTGGACTCTATTTTTTTTTTTTTTTTGGCAGTGCTTTGTCTTGCTACTGAACTGCAGAGCCTTAATACTAGGCTGTGAATTAAGTGTCCTTTGTCCACAGATCAGGCTACTTTCAGCAACTCTGCTGGGAAGGGCTGGAGTTGAAACCACAGTGGACCAGTTATAAGTGTTTTTTAAGCTCAAGGTAAAAGAATTGAGGTGCAGGGGCCAAATAAGCTTAGGATAATTTCTATAAGCCTCAATTTAGATTATATGCCACTGTGAAACTCCTCTTTGACCTTAACACCCCTATTGTCCCAAGAAATTATTCAAGCGTAGCTGGAGAAAGGAGGGAGGGAATTCCTTTTGGGTAGAAAAATTATACCATTTCTACACTTTTTTCCCTGTATTTAGAAAACACAGTCAGCAAGTGGATGACAACTATTAGAGTCATGTGGAAGCTCACTTTTGGAATAATGTGAGAGTATAACAAAGAAAAAGCCTGGGAATGCTTTTTCATTCTCACAGAAGTGTGAGGATGATAGGACTTCTTGCTGTGAGCTTTCCTTCTGTTCAAGAGGAAACTATTAAGAGAAGCCACACACACACACACACACACATACAAGCCCCTTTGTTCTGAAAGCTCCCATGCTCTCTGTGTACTGCTGCTATCTGAAGGTATCATTTGTGTATCGCTCCATTTCAAACGCACCTCCTTTTCGCTCTCTCTCTCTCTTTGTCTTTGGAAAGTGTTAGAGGACTAAGCTGAGCAGGCTGATGGTGTCAGATATCCTTTGCATACCCACACAGAGACTCAAATAAACATCCCTGCTGTGACCTGGAAGCTTTCTCTTCATTATAGCATGTGGGCACACACACAGAGCAAGTGGCATGGGGAGTCCTTAGCATGCTCTCCATACCTTTTGTTTGATGTGCAGGTTTGTGTACAGTAAAGTAGGACTCATGCTTGGGGAGTGCATCTTTTTATATAAGAGGGTCATGTTGTAAGTGGGGCAGGTCAAAGAATCTCATGTCCCATATTAAGCGGCTTTGACCCATGTAATGCACATCAGAGTGTCACTCTTAATTTGATAAACTAAATGCTAGATTGATAATCCTGCCTTTCTTTTTCCCCTTCTCCTCTTTCTAAATATATCTGTGTATCTCTGGCTTCTGACTGCAAACTTGTATCTACTTTGCTCCACACATTAATCATAAATATGGATCTAGATGACAGAAGGTTAAGGGCATGGCAGGAAGGCTAAGCAACCCTGCTCCATTTATCATTGCTACACTGGATATTTAGGGGGTGCCTCACCTGTTCCAGCTTCTTTGACACTTTTCAAGAAGTGTTAAGAGCAAAAGTATTAGAACAAACCGGTCACAAAAGTGGTAATTTAAATCTTCCCTTACTAGTTATCTCTGTCTGAGCAAATGGCTCTCAACCCTCTGTGCCGTTTTGAGCGAGTAGGAAAAAAAATAAGTCTGATAATTTTCTGTCAGATTGAGCAGACTTACACTCAGGTACAGAGAGCCAGACCCTGATTCCTGTATGTCACTAGGATGTGCAAGGTGTTTTGAAGGGACTGATCAGCTGATGGCAAATATTTGTAGACAATCATTCAAATTGAGTTTGAGAGTTTTGTAAAATTACAAAGACGCTAGATCATATTCTGGAAATGAATTTTTTTTTTTTCTGATTAGGCAAACGGAATGAAATATGAATTGGAAATGGTTAAAAACCCACCAGTACTACTGAAAACATTGAGGTGAAGAAGAACAGTAGAGTCTCTCTATCATTCTGAGCAACATGGACAGGAGTGTTGTGTGCCAGGTGCAGGATCTGCTGACATGCAGCCTACAGTTTGGGGCAACACATTTTAAGGATGATATGAACAAGCAGCCAAGAGCCCAAAGGAGAGCTGCAGGCTTTCCAAGAGGCTAAGCAAACAGGACCTGCACAGGAAGGTTAAAAGAGCTAGAGCCATAAAAATTTACTTGCTCTAAATAGGGAAGGCAAAGAGAAATGTAAGGGTCTTTGTTCCTATAAATTGTTCTTTTAAGAGTGGTGTTGATCTGTTGTGCTGCAAATCCCCAAGATGAGAAGTAATAGGTTTAATACTAAGAAGACTTCCTAACTGTAGGACTAGGAGTGTACTGGAAGAGGTTAACATAGGTGGGAGGATGTGCAGCTTCTTTCATTAGAACTTCTTCAAACCGTCTAGGCAGATATTTTACAGAAATGAATTTAAAGGAATATTTGAGCCTGTCTTGGTGCACTGAGCTGGACCAAATGATGTTCTTGAGGTGCTTTCTGGTTCCACCTTGCCGCAATTTCTGTGATTTGACACAGTCAAACCAATCTGACTTCCATGTAAGCTAGGTGCCTTTTTTTCACCCTGCTAAAATTACTCTGGTCTGAAACAGATGAGATAACAGGAGAGGAGTAGATTTCATGTAAGCAAACTTTTCCAAATGCTTGTTGGATTTGTTTCTTTACTCAGTCTCTTTTAGGAGATTATTAAGGAACAAACTTGTCATTGGATATGAGATAAAGCCGTATCATAAAAAAGTAAGAAGAAAAGCAAAATTTATTGAATAAATAGAGCAGGAATATATAGCTGGTTCTCAGCATGAAAAGATGCCACAGCTCAGCGGATGTGTCACTGAGCAGTATTATGTCTGGTGTTTAATATGGATTAATAGCCCAAAAATGGCAAGAATACATAGAAGGGAAAATGTGTAGATAATACAGCAATGTTGAGGTTACCCAAACCTATAAAAGACTCTGAGGAGGTCTGACAATGAGCTCGCAGAGGCAATTTGCAAGCATCATAAGAGTAAATGAATCACAATATGGCAAAGGCAAGGTGATGCACTCAGGAAACAACACATTAGAATTAGTCATGCTAGTTTCTGGGTTCTAAAATAATTGTAACTACTCAAAAGAAAAGAATGAGAAAAAAAAGGCACAGCTGAGCAACTCAGTGAAAACATTTGTTCAGTCTGTAGTGATGGTGAAATAAAAGCATGCAAGATGAGAGAGTGCATTAAGAAAAGGGTAGGGTATAATGGATAAAATAATACAGTACCATTATATAAATTGATGGTACGTGCTCTCCTTGTACACTCTATTCACTTTGCTCACCCTGTCTCTCAAAAGAAAATAACAGAAATAGAAGAATGACCAGAAAAAGGGAACAAAAATGTCTGGAGTTTTTTAATAGCTTCTTCATAAACAATGATTAAAAAGAGCAACACCGTTTTCTTGAGAAAAGACAAATAAGAAGCATTGTGGCAAAAGTATAGAAATAGTCACCACATAAAAGAAGTGCACTCAGCTGTTCCTATTTACTTTTCATTTTATTAGAAGAACAACAGGGGAAGAAATTACATGAAAAAATCAAACTACTTTAAACCCCTGAAGAGGAAATACTCTTTTACAAAGTGCCTAATTAACACATGGAACCTGTTGCCACCAGATAAAATCAGAAACGTAGTAAGATCTCAATAAGATTCAAACCCAACTTCTATTTGGATACTGGTAAGATTTACAGGTGAAATAGGGAAGACATGAAGATATGGAACAGGAGATATTAACCTAAGATACAAGAATACAGGGTGTCTTGCATCTTCTCATTCTGGGGTAACAAAAATCAGCAAGTGTCTGGAGAGTAAAAGGCAATCTTTCTTTGCACCACATTTTTGCATGTGTGGCCAATACTGGACATTTTGGAAGTTTTTCTCATCAGAAGCCTTTTGCAAAGATGAGGTGTGGAAGATGTCAGTGTCATGGTATCTGTTTTATGAATTGTGGTATTTGAAAAGGTTGGTGATAAGGCAGCTGCCTTCCAGTTCTGCTACTGACCCTTTTTTGGGTGTTTTACATCCTTTCCTCTGCTTCAGTTTACCTATCTGAACACAGGATGCACCAATGCAGCCTTGTGGTTTAGGAGATTTCTGAGAATTGGTAAACGAGACTCTTGTTTGTGAGTCACTTGAACATGCTGAGATTAAGTGTGCTGTTGATACGTGCTCAGTGAAAAGCCCTGGCAGTATGATAGGGTCATGATGCTCCTACACTATTTCACGTGTGGCTGGCCCTTAAAAGAGGCAATTGCATCTCCTCCACCCAGGCACGAATTCCTCTTTCTCCTGCCACCCTGTGGTCATATGGCCATATCTGTAGTGTTCAGGACCCTGCTCATGAGTCAGAATTTCCTTTGCAAGACATTATTAAAACACACATTAAAAATGTGATGTCCTCCCCTGCCCACTCTATTTTTTGCTACCCCCTCCATGCCAATATCCTTAGTCCCCCAAACTGATGGTGATAATGACTTCTAACCTCCCTACCCGAACTGTTCCTGTGCCTGCAGCACTGCCTTGCCTTGCCTGTCTGCACTGGTCTCAGTCCAGAGCAGTTCCTTGGTATACATGTCTTCTGTCAAGTGTTGATTCAAATCCAGATCCTGTGTTGTAACTCATGACTTGGGAATAGACTAGGAAATAGTGGTCTTGTTTTTCAGAAAAAACAAACACAATTGTTTGTTGTTTTTGTTTTGGTGGTTTTTTTTTCTCATGTGAAACTTGCACAGAATTCACTCCTTTAGCAGAGTAGGGAGATGAAAGGATCAACTGCACACCTGAAATCTTGACAACTACACCTCACCTAGATGTCAGCTCTGCAATATGCTGTGCATGAGCCACAAATACGTACATCCTTTTGTTTTGCACTGCAGCTGTGGTTTCTCTACACAATGACATACACAATTTTGTGAGGGTGTGTTCCCTTTCATTCCCCAGTGTCCCATCTGGCAGGGCTTGGGGCTGCTGTGGAGCACACATTTAAAATTCCCATCAGGCAATTGTTTGACCTAAAAAACAATGAAAGTATTTGAATACATGGTTGTATCTGCCCTAAGTGTTAGAGGAATGTTTAGTCATTTCCTTACTAGGACAAAATCCAAGCTAGAGCTTAGTTGGTACTTTTCTAAGTGCTTTTACAAATATCAATCCTCAGGTAGGAACACATCCTTTGCTCTGTTTTTCACACCAGGAGTTGAACTCTCTGATCCTAGAAGCAAGAGCCTTTACTGTCAGGGATAACTCTGCTATACTGCCTTCTAGAGCATATTCAGCCTCCTTCTCTCCCTGCTTCATGACCAGGGAGGGAAATTGCTGCATTATTGCCTTGTGATGCCCTCTTAATACCTACCAAAAAACGGTGTGACCAGTAAATCCCTGCCCCCACCCCCTTTCCCCTTTTCAGGTAGAGAAACTGAGGGAGAATTTGTATCAGGACCGGACTTTACAGGTCCTTCTGTCAGTTCTGTCCTCAGTTCAGCAGGACTCACCTGGCTTACACTGATCACCAAGCAGGATATACAGAAAGTGAAGTATAAGAAGGAAAGGAGAGATGCCTCTCTCACTGCAGTGACCAGGAACTGATGGACTCCAGGGAGATGCTTTTTCTTCCTGCCCATCAAAAAACAGTGCCCCTCCCCTAGATAGGCTCCAACCAGCAGAGAGCAAATCATGATTTAGACTTCTTCCCAAAATCAATTAGACTCCTTCAGTGATAGAAGCAATTTGTGTGACTTTTAATCTTTTGCCAGCTCAGCCTGATCAGCACTTTTTGAAGAATGTGGAGCCAATGTCTCTGCTAATCCAGGTAAATCAGCCATATCTGGAGACAGACAGACAGAGAGGGAAGGAAGTGAAGCTATTAAAACCAAAGAAGGCCCGTTTCAGGACTAAAAGGCATCAGTGAGGTACCTGATTTATAGGAGGAGTGTTGCCTTTCAGTCATTTTTAATGGAATATTATTAAAGGAAAATCAGGAGCTGTGAAACCTTTTGTGTCTCATCTCCTAATGTATTTATTTCTGCAGCAGGGAACCCTGTTAACCCCACCAGGTAATGTATTCCTCAGCTGGCACGGGTGGCAAGGTTGTCCCCTAGAATTTTATTATGGAACAAACTCAGTTAAATATTTGCACATGAAAAGACTACCTCAAGGTTTCAGGGGTCTTAAATTTGTTTCTAAGGAAAACTGCCCGGTAGAGCTGCTGAATCTTCCTGCATGTGGGTATCAAATACCATAATTTTCACATCTCTCTGGCTTTTCTTCCTTTGTCAACGCAAATGAGCTTAGCTAGATGGATGACTAGGTGGATGGTTGCCTAAAGCAATGTCAGGCTCTGGGCAAAGTTTGGGTCACACATCTGAATTGCTTTCCCGTAATTTTTCAAGCAGACTAATAGTTGAAATTGTTGTCATTGTAAGAAAGGCAAGTTCCACATAGCAAATGACACACAAGCCTCAATCCTATGGACACTTAAACACCTACTGAATTTTCTAGGCTGTAAATAGTCTTGCAGCAGTTGCTGGAAATTCTCATAGAGGAGTGTATTAAAATGACAACCTCACATTTGACTGATGTGAAGGACTTTTATCGTGATACCAAGAAAGACTACAAGAGTGAAGATGGCTGTACTGGATGTGTCCTTTGCTTCCTTCATTCCTGCTGTCAGTCCATTCTTAATTCCTCCTCATTAATACTTTGAAGTACATGCCAACATACTTACAAAGTAAAAAAAAAAAAAAAAAAAAAAAAAAAAAAAAAATTTTCATTGGATTTCCAACTGTATTGTTGCATGAGAGAAGGTTCCTAGAAGTAACCACCATTTTGGCTGATATAATGGTCAAGGGAGTGTGTGCAAAACTGAAAGGATTTAGGTATTGCATGAAATAATGAGCCATGTGCCTTCAAAGCCTCTGTGGATATAGATCAGCTCGTTGCAGGTATGTATCTTTATACTTGCCTGTAAGAATCACCCCCTAGCGTCATGGGTTTCAGCCAGAACAGGAGCACAGTGGGAAGTGTGTTTACATGCAGGTATTTCCACTTCAAAAAAAAGAGAATCAGTAAAAACACAAATTTGATTTTATAGGATCAAAAAAGAGCACATTGCAGTGCTTTCCTTTTTATTGTACTGGGTCTTCTAAGCAGGCTTTGTGTAAACAGCATGAAAGTAGCTACAACAACCAAATTAGGCAAAATCTGGTAGTAGCCTGATGAGGAAGGTGTAAGTTGCCTTCTGGCAGGGCCTCCCACGGCCTGCCTGCTGAATGAGATTCGGTGTGGCTGAGCAATGTGTGTCATTGCTTGTGTGTGGGCACATGAACAGCAACCCTGCCATGGTGATTCCTTGGAAGCTTTTGTTCAGCAAAGCCATAAATGACAACACACAGTAAAAGTTGGTGGAGAACCAAGATCTCAAGCAAGACAAAAAGCCAGGTTATGGTCTTAGTATCGCTGATGTAAAGCTGATGTGAAAATAGATACTGTCGCTTCTGAGTATACCACTGTGCTCTTCTCCTGGAGGGGCCTTGCATTCTGACGCAGGCATGGGTTTGGAGCAGGGTTTGTGTGGTGTGCATTGGCAGAGAGCAGTTTCTTGTGGCATCTTGGTAATATCTTGTTCTGGTTCACAATAGTGTTTCGGTGCAACCATATTAAATTCTGTTTAAATTCTTCTCAGGCTTCTTGCATGTGTCTGTGTGTACTGAAATTATGATGTATTAGGAGCATATGGTGAGCTCTGGATAGAGCTGCCCTGCCAAGGGTGTATTTCATCAAAGAGAGATGCAGAAGGCTCAGCAGATAGTTGGGCTCGGTGCAGTCCAGGATCTCAGTTACATGAGCCAGAAGAGGTCTCAGATACTCTGATATTCTGTTCCGGACTTGGTATTTTTGCTGGGCAGCAAAGCTCTGGACTAGCAAATTCAATGGAAAGTTTCCCAGTGGGCTTTGAAGAGATGTACTCACAGAAAGGGCTACATTCATACCAGTTGGAAAAGTGGATATTTTTCCCCAAATGGTGAAGTGATGATCTTGCAAAAGTTTTCTTTGCAGATTTCAAAGAGTCAAAAGGTTCTCCATCTTTTTAGCCAGAAGAAATTCTTCTGTCTGAAAAGCATTTTCCTTTTCAGTGGAAAAAACCCAAAAAACCAGATTCTTAATTCATTTAGAAACTGAAATTTCCATTTAAAAAGTCTTTCAGAAGCCAATTTTCATGCAGATGCAGATCCATTCTTTCTCAAATCCAAAGATTATGGCATATACTCATCTACAGTTGCAGTTGACTTCGCAGCCTCTCTGCCCCGAAGAGACAGCACGTGAGAGCCCAGTCCTGTTCCTTAATCCCAGCAAAGCTGTGCATACTGCAGCTGGTCTCCATAGATTGCTGCACTACATAAAATGACTATGCACAAAATATGCAGATGTACTGTGTACTTTTTTAATATAAAATTTTCCTTACTTTAATACCCTCTCACAGTCTCCTCTTTCCATGCCTTCCTCCAAGGGAGCTTGAGCCTTTCTAATTTGAGGTTTTAATTTTGTTTTGGTAGATAACATTTTTGTTTATTGCCTTCTGTCCCTCTGAGGCTCCCATACAAGACTTAGCTGCACCTGGCTTTCATTTGAAGACTGTCCAAGCTTCCTTCTCTCCTGACCTCACTGGGTTCTCTTCTCTTGTGTGTATTGTGGGATTTTGTTGGGTTGGTTTTGTTTTGTTTGTGGTTTTTTGAAGCCAGGGATCCCTCGGGCTTCTAACATGCCTTTTGACATGAGGTGATGGTCTGTCATCTCTGGTGTGTTTCTAGAGGCAGGGAAGAATAAGGATGCTGTGTGGTGATGTTTAATTAAAATGTGGAATGTGTATATTCAGAGGCACATATTTCATTTGTGCACATATGTAGATGTGTGCATGTGTATATGCCTTGCTGCTAATTGCTCTGAGCCCCTTTCTTGCTTTCTTGTGCTGGCATTCAGTGTTCCCTGTTTGCTACAGGGGAAAGAAAAAGCAGGGAGCACACCGAAATGTCACAGCTGAGAGGGTTTCTGTAATCCTCCAACATATGTTCAACATTAAAGCTCCTTCAGCAAGTCTGATGTGCTCACTGTCATCATGGGACCAGCAGTTAAAGCGCCCCAGTGCTGCCAGGAAAACGTTATCCTGGCCCTAATTGAGAGCGACTTAACTAATGTTTCATTTCCTAATTAGTCCTTGTCAGCCGCTGGAAGGCCGTGGATGCTGCTGGTGGCACGGGGCCCATCGCCGCTGTAATTGAAGTTGTTCTGACAGTCTGGGGCTTTGAGGTGATCCATAAAGTAAGGCTGATGTTTTGGGACCAAACTGGGTGGAAATGGGAGAGAGGGTCAAGCATCAGTTCAGACACATTGTGAGCATGCTCTGCCAACCCTGAATGGTCATGAATCAACTCTGAAATGACAGAGATGACAGAATAACATTGAGGGAATGAGAACATCACTCCATGCTGTGCTCAGTGAGAGTGCAGGTGGTTGGAGAGAGCTAGCCAAAAGGAGCTGCTGGGACCAAATCGAGCAGGGGAGAAGAACCTTTGCTGGAGACCAGCTAATGGGCATGGGCAGGCCAGTCACAAGGAATGCTGTGCTCATCTTAAGAGCGCAGGGCAGCAAGAAGTACTTTGCCATGAATGTGAATTTCAGAGCAGTAAAGACCAGTATCTTCCTTAAGAGATGTTGGCCTCTTCTTCAGCCTTGTCATTCTCTGGTGGGATGTACTCAGCTTCAGCTCCTTCACATTGAGCATCCTGGCTGTGTTCTTGCCTTCCTTAACACCACTGGCTGTTCCCTCCTTCTGCTAGGACAGGGCATCCATATGGCTTTAGTGTTAATGTGCCAGCAGCAGAACCGACACACAAGGCAGGAGCTTCCTCCTGCCATGCTGGAGATGTGGGCACTTGACACAGTGTTACATCAGCCTGGGACAGGGTGTGCAACTACTGATCGAGAAAGAAAGTTCGAGAAGCCTCTTCCAGATGGAGAGCATGAGAATCTGAGTTTGAGATCACATTATAGCTAGAAAGAAATGATTTGTGGTTGCTCAGCAGAGGAGTTGTGGTAAACAGTGGACTAGGATGCATCTGGTGGAGGAGCCTGGCTCACCACACAACTCCCAAGAGTTGTAAAGAGGAGCATCCAGGCACCCCTGGACTTGGCAAACACAGCCGGCAGGCATTCAAAGGACAAGTGGGCAACAGGAAGCCTGCAGGAGGAAAACAGTGTCAGCTCTGAGGCTCACAGGCAGGGCATGATCACTTGCTGGCCTTCTCCAGCCAGCCAGCCCCATCTGTCCCCTTGTGGCTCTGCAAACTGGGGCAGGTGGGATAAAAGCCTTTCCACAGCAGGACTGTGCTGATGGGTGTCGGGTCCCAGTGCTGGCAGTGCTGGCTGCATGCTGGGCTGTGGAACTTCTGCCTGTGCCTCAAATCATGACCGTCACAATGGGGTCTGCAGCTCATGGGACATGTCATGAGGTACATGGACAGTGTAGCAGGCAGTGGTAACAGGGAGGCAACAATCTCCTTAACCCAAGATAAATTCCTGCCTCTCTTTGCAGACACTGACAATACTTTGTTGTTTGTTTTTTGTTGTTGTTGTTGTTGTGGTTTTTTTTTCCCCCCTCTGGGATTCTAGTTTTATCTTTGTCTCCACCCAATGTCTTTCAAGGAAGAACAGGCCGTAGAAAATCCTACATACTCCCAGGATACCTGCCTTCTGTGGGTGAAGGTGACTGGAACTAGCTCTGTCTGGCACAGGGTACCCAGCAAACATCCCCAGCAGGCCCAGCATACATAGCTGGGCATACGAAGATCTCAGGTCAGCCCCAGTGTTCTCCAAGGCTCAGTGAGCCGCACAGTCCCTTGGGTGAACTGATACAGTGTGCTGCTGCAGCTACCCTGTAGGGTCCCTCACTGTCCCCAAATTAATGGTGGGAGGGCTGTCTGGCCACTCCAGGTCACACAAGCTCTTCCTAGAGTGCACGGGAGCCAGGACAAATCTCTGGGTGCATGTGCTACTATCATGGTGATTAAGAAAAACTCGAGAAAGCTAAATAGGCTCTCTCCTTAATTAATATGTTCAGTGGTCCTGGCTGTGAGTGGACAAACAAACATGGAGTTTAAGCACAGCAGCTGAAAGGAGAGAGCTGGCACTTGGCACCAGATGGTGTAACGACATAGTAGAAGGGGAGTTGTATTGTCCTTGCCTATACTCAATATACATATATTAAAATCATAGAATAGTTTGGGTTGGAAGGGATCTTTTAAGGTCATCTAGTTTAACCCCCTGCAATGAAGAGGAAATGCAATAAACATTTTCTTTAAGAGACTCTCTTGTTTCCTACCAACCCCATAAAGAAAAATACAGGCTTTAGAATACATGTGAAGCCTCACTGTGTACATAATTTCCACAGCAAGCCACCCACACTGTAGCTTGCTCCTGGCACCTGCACAGGTGATTTCTCCCTCTGTACTGATCAAGTTGCTTGACCTCAATGCCCTCTGTAAAGCTGTGAACTTGAAGGCAGCATAATAAATTCCCACCTCAGCCCAGGTGCCTGTCAGCCTGGAGCTCCCACAGTAAAGTGAAGGGGGAAAGAGGGGGCTCATGTCTCTTTACCAAAGCAGGCTGGCTCTCTAATGCCCCATTAGCATACCACACACAAGCATTCAGCTTTTAATTAGTTACGTGGTGTGATAATTAAGTAGCATTTCTCCACAATTTTTCTCTTGTGTGGAGCAGAGGGGAAGGGGGTGGTGTCTGTTGGGGATGGGAGTTGAGGTTGTTTTAACGTTGCAAGTAATTGCAACCCCAAGGAGAAGAAGAAGCAAAATGCAAACTCCCCCCCTGAGAGAGCTCTGGAAGCCCCATGTTGGGCTCTCTCCTGTCCCTCCTCCCATTCCCTCTGGCACAGGCCTACCCTCCTTCCTTCTGCAAAGTGCTCAGAGGATAATAACACATCCTCTGGAGCATCCTCCTCTCCATGTCAATGTATGCACCTTCAGATCCTGGTGGGCAGACAAAGCCTGTCCTCTGGCCTAAACTGACAGCTGTTCGGAAGAGGGGAAGAACCTGAAGAAGAAAGCTCTGGATAAGAAGAATCACAGGCTTTTCCAGAGCTGGAGATCTGTACACAGAGCAAAAGTGGAATAATTGAAAAGTGTTTCATGGTGACATGGCAGAGCAGGGCGTTAGGAGCCCAGAGCTAGGAGAGGAGAAGTTCTGCACCATGAAGTGTGTGTCATATTTGGTGCTGCAACATGTGTGGTAAGAAAAAACAGCTTTCCTACTGTCAGGAACAGCGAGGCCCCATGCCCAGCTGCAGCCGGGCAAGTGTGGCCTCCTCAGCTGGGAATCTTTTACTGGAGAGCAGAACAGGTATAACTGATCCATGCAAAGCAGGGGATGAAATAAAATAAAGACTATTACCAAAGCGGCCTGTTGTTCAGCAGCATGCACGCTGTTGGGCTGCTTATGACAGGGAAACAGATGGCAATTCTGCGAGCCCTGCACATCCTGGCACATGTGTAAATTCAAAGAGTTACTGCATCATGGAAGAGGCAGATGCAAGTTTGTTGGGATATGAAATAAAATACAATTTCATAATGAACTTGGCAGCTATGCCATCCCTTAATCAGTTTGGAATTATCTCCATTAAACATCTCCCCACTTCCCAACAGGAAACTCAAATGAAAACCCTAAAATCTGGTGGGTTCATCTGCTGTTAAGCAAAGATTGCGATTGCTGTGATGCAAAGATTGGGACGCATCTTTTAAATAAGCTCCAGGAAAACCTTTGGACAATTATCCAGTGGTTCTCACACCAACAAGGCAACAAAAGTCTCTTCTGGGCCTACGAGGAGATCACTGCCAACATGACCTAGGGTTTTCATCTGCTAAGGTGACGTCCGGCACGTGACTTTGCTTCCTTGCCCAGGCACATGGGGCACTCCTGCCATATCTGGGAGGGAGGGATTTATGTTCTCAGAATGTCAAGCTCAGGGAGTGCTGAGGCACAGGTATATTTTCTCCTTGTAGGAAACCTTTCAGTGCACAGCAGTGTGTGCTCTAACACTGAGTATTGCTAAACTTCTCGTTTTCACACCAGTCTGTTTCTGGAGTGGGGACATCTTCTCCCGGGCAGCTCAAAATGAGAGTTTGTGGTAAGTGACACTGTTTTGACTGCTGTGACTTTGCTGCCATGGGGCAAAGCTGTGCATGGCAGTGGCCAACAGCTGCTCCAGAGGGCTTATGTCCATGCTATGGAGAGAGGCTTTCTAGGAGGCAGTTTATCAAAGATTAATTGCAAAAATGAAGTGTCAGGTTTCTTGTCACTGGCTTTTGCTCACTGTGTCCAAGAGGGCAGAGGGCACAGAGGATCCATGAAGCTCTCCACAGATGGGCAAGAGAGTTGAACTAAGAGTGTTGTTGAGCATAGAGTGTTGTAAAGGCTTTGGAAAAAGGGGTTGGGAAGTTCTGTTGGTGGAAAATGGGAAGTCTTTGCCCTGTTAGCAGCTCACTGTCCCAATGCTCAACCCTGAGGGTGAGACCAGTGCTTTGCACCCTTCCTGCTTGCCCAGACCTGCCTCCCAGGTGGGCCAGTACCCCTAACTCCTGCCCCACTTCCCCAGTCCCAGACCCATTTACCCCAAGAACTACCACTCCTGCCTAAATGTGTTATATGGAAGTGTCCAATGGGAAAATCATCTGCAATTACCAGAATACTTTTTTCATTGATGAAGCTCGGCTTGAAATTTGGAGTACAAGACATAAAAGACTGATAGAATAGAGCTTGATTGATGGCTGGCATGATTGCAAAACTACAGTACCTGCATCCAGCTAGCTATAAATTGTACCACAGTGCCTATCAGACAGCTTCTCTTGAAACATTTGATTAGAGTTTCTTTCAGCTACCCTTGGCCCTCCCCATCTGCTAGGGAAAGGGCTTTTGTGTGAACAAACCTTATGTGATTTGAGCTGAAATCGTGTCCTAAATATTTGAAGTGACATGAATTGAACACCCACATCTTTTTTGTGGTCCTGAAACTGGCTACTAGAACTGCTTTGCAAAATGGTTGAGTGTTTAACAGCCAAGACATAAAAGTTGCTTGCCCAAAATTAAAGGACAGAAGTGCCACAAGATTATTTGTTGAAGAAGATGATTTTTTTCTTTCTTTCTTTTGGTTTTTATCTGGCTACTGCCACAGACATTTGAGCAAATCAAGGATTTTTAGTGTATCCCACATCCTGGCATCCCTGGGAAAGAAGGCAGCTGGTTTCTACACTGAGTTGGAATCTGGCTGCCCTTGTGTCTCACTGGGAAGCCCCATGGTGATGTCACACGGGCACTTAGGAGCTGAGACACAGCACTCAGTAGCTCAAGCATCATTTCATGCTCATGAGACAATGCTGGTGCCTTCACATGGCACATCACTGTGACATTGATGTAGCAACTAGTTCCTTCCATGGCAACACTTCCTTAGGGAGTGTCTCCACTGGGCTTTCAGGCATACTGTAGTGGGGCAATGAGAATTGCCCTGTCCCCCAGAGGAGGTCACTAGCAGAACAGGGAATTGAACCCCACAGAGGATGCTATATATCCACTCTTGCCCTTTCCCTTCTAGAGAGAGAGCTCTGGGCTGAAGAGCGTCCCGCCTATGTGAATGTGAGTCACGTTCTGCTAAGCTGTGCACCTATGTGAGAGTACTACCAAGTTTAAATGACAATGGGCAGAGACTTCCCACACAGAGCTTTCAGAGTAGATTTTATTTATTTATTTACTTATTTATTTATTCTCTTTTTTGATAATTTAGTTTAAATCAATGTGGCACACACTGGTATGTTTTCCAGTATAAATCAACACCAAAATGTAGTTCTGTCCTTGTTATGTGTGCTGGTATATCCCTCTGCTTGGCAAAGAGGGCTCCAGGGGCCTGACAATGAAACTTGCCTTGGGGGAACACACTTTTGCATTCACTTCCCAAATTGTCTATTGCCTCGGCAAGCACTTTTTCTTGTACTAATGAGAATAATAAGCTTTTATGTAGAGGCACTTGCAACATGTGTTTACTGCTGTGAAAGAATTTAGATAGGGGCTTAAAGGAAAGCAAAATAGGGTATTGTCTGGGATATCTCCTTGAGAACAATGTCAGTTTAAGTAAGAGAACTCAGGATTGTTGAGTATACTTGAACTTGGTTGTGGGATTCTTTTGATGGAAGCAGAAATGAAATAAAACCACTTACAGGCTTTGAATCAAAATGCTGGCTACATTTGGCGGAAATCTGTGAATCAAATTATTCTGGTATTTGTTGCTATTAAGAAAAACCTGAATACATTTCTCAGTGCTTGATTTCTTTGAATATTTGAATGGGAAAGGAAGTAAGTGCCACTCTACTTCCATGGAACAGAGCTGCAGAGGAAGGAAAGGATTTTTACAAGCTGACTCAAAAGACCGGTGTCCAGCTTGAGGCTCCCAATTCTTTTTCTGATTCCTCTTTTCACAGTACTCATATCAAGACCCCAAAGTGATGATATTACAGCATGACACTCATACCATATGAGAGGAGAGCACAAGGATTTAGAAGGGAGAACGATGGGTCTGCCTTTTTCTTTGCAGAACCCTTTTGCAGCCCTTGATGGATCTCTTCCAAATGAAAAGATGCAGGGCCAGAAAGGGCTTGCTGGCTGGTTTTCCTATGGTAAATAGGGCAAATCAACTGCAACCCATTGAGAGCAGTGTGGAGCAGATGAAGGGAAAACTTTAATAACTTTAACAGCATGTCATAACTGAAGCTGTGTCAAAGAAAGCTTTCCTCAAGGATCTCTGGAATGATGCAAGGGGCACAGCAGTGAGGCTAGAAGCAGCAAACCCTATGGAATTTGGGCTGTGGCCTTGTGCCCTCATGCCCACAGGAAGTGGCTTGTTCAGCACAGCTCACAAGCCTGCTGTGTTTTCTAGGCACTCCAGCTCCAGGAAAGTGCAGACAAATCAGAGAGAAGCTGCAGAAGCACAGCTAGCATGATTAAAGGGCTGAAGGATTGACTTATTAGGGAAGAAGATTAAAGGAACTAAATATGTCGAGGTTGGCTAAGTAGCAACTTAAGATGGGACATGAATGATAACAATCTACCAGCTTCTGAAGAATTCAAACAGCTGGGAGAGAGAAAGAAAAGGGAGGAATTGACAAGTCTAGTTCAAGGGGTGACCAGTAACTGACTGAGCATGCAATAATTTTGGTCAAATAGCAAAAGAGGAAAAAGAATCCAAATCAAAATCCTAGATAGCTAATGGGTACCTAAAAGGAAATAATAGACACTGAACTGAGTTGCATTTTACATTGATGTGTGTGGTGTGAGCTGAGCCCTGTGCTTGAGCATTCTCCTAGGTCTTGGCTGTAGTCCATCAGTACTCCTGTCCTTGCTATGTCTGTCAATAACTGCTCCTCCTCAGAGCATGGCTGCTAACACATGCAAGGGTTAGAGTGAGAAGTCTGTGCTGGGCACTTCGTCCTTGCTGAGGCCAGATCTATGAGGAGTAGAAAACAGGAGCTGAGCTGCTGATGGGGGGGGGGGGGGGGGGTGGGAAGGCTGCTCAAGAGCGCCTCGTGTTCTTTTCCTGTGTCATTGTGGGGATCTGAAGTACTTAAATGTGTCGTTAGCTTTGTACCTTTAACTTGCCAGTAGAAGAAGGAATCAGATTAAAGATTTCACCTCCTCCTCATTTCCTTTCTGCAAGTTGCATGGCCATTGCACAGAGCATGTGCTGAGCTGCCAGAAATTCTGTGTGTTGAGAAACTTACTCTAAAGACAGCGTGAAATGGAGGTGTCAGAAAGCTTCATGCTGCTAATTAAGCTGGTGTGCATGGAAACATAACTGTTGTCAGGGTTTAATTCTGTATCATGCCTTAAAGCTCTGTTGATGCAGTTCTCTCCTCCTGCCCTGAAGCCTCCCAGATCTCCTCACCCAGCACTTCTCTTGACAGGTCAACCCATACCCTTGCTCCTCACCACTGCTGCATTTCATCCTCTAGCCTGTGTAGGTAAGCTGTCCCAAAAAAAAGCCCCTAACACATCCTCTGAGTTCTCTGCTCCCCTCTTGTTTAACACATGTCCCCACAGTGGTATTTCCCAGCCTGCTCCTACAAGGATGACAAACTGTCTCTTGGAAGGGTCCCTTGCTTTGTTCTGGTAAACCTGAGATTGGTCCATGGAGAAACTGAATACATGTGTTTTGGAAAAGTGCCAGAGAGCTGGGCCTTGGCAGGTAAACCTCTGGGCAAGATTGCGTTCCAAAACAAGGCCCTCAGGCACAGGTTTCATTCATGTCTGTGGAAGTCAGGTGTAAACAGACAGTATAATTTTCAAGGAAGAGGGAGATCGCTGTATTTTTGTCCTCAGTAATAGGTGGCACAAGGACCAGAGGAGGTGGCATTCCTTGCAGTACACTTGGGCTCCCAGCCCTCAGCCTCTGTCTGTGCAGGCAAGTTCCCTGGAAAGGATGAGTCTGCGTCTCCTTTCTGTGCTGTGGAGGTGGGGCTTCTTCAGCCCCTGCTCTGCTCTGCCTGCCTGTCCTCGCTGAGGTCAAGGCATGTGGATTAAGTGATGATCCAGCACTTAGCTACATTGCAGAGGACAGTGGTGGCTTGACCTTGTGGCATTCTCTATAGGTCTTCATAGTCTGCCCTCCACAAGGTATGAATTTACCAAAACGAGAAGGGCTGTAAGGGGGTTTTGCTGCCACATAACCAGACCAAGCTGTATGTGCTGCCTCATTTCATGGGGCACTCAGTGGTCCTTCCACTGAGTCCAGGGGACAACTCCTGGGACAACTCTTCACACACAGGCAGAAATAAGCAATATTGCCTGTAATTCCCTTTCACTGTTGGTTATCTATACAAACAACGGAGAGATACATAAGAGGTCATGGCAGGCAGGATGTAGTGCCAGCTGAATACAATATGGGGGTGTGTTCCCATACAATAAGTTCTGCACGATTTGAAGCCAGTCCCCCTTCTCCATGTGATCAACTATACTGCCTGCAACCTCCTCCCTCTGCCTCCCCCCACTTGCACAAAGGCTGTTTTGCAGAAAACACCATGGGGAAAGCAGCTTTTGCTAAATGTTTTATAACGTGCCAGGGAACCTTTATCAAACATTTAATCCCAAACCTGGCTTTGAAGCAGGGAGGCATACAATTCCGTAATTAATTTTTTTTTTTACCTTCTTTTGCTAATCGCTGATAAAAAGCTTAATTCTATTAACAACTCGACTTGACAAATTGCACCGTTCAACAGAAGCGTTTAGAAATTAATTACGCATTTTATTGCATTAGATCGGATAAACAGGGGAGCGCCGGCTGAGCAGGAGAGGAGCATCAGCGCAGGGCCCATGGTTGGGATGGTGGCCATTTTTTCACCAGCTCCAAGTGAGCAGTTCCCATGGCTGGAAAATTGCTGACAGGACTGTTTTCCTGTTTGTTTGTTCTGGTCTCTGTGCTGATTGCAAAAGTTCCACGTAGGAGAGTTTATTTTTGTAAAGGTGAATTGCAAAGCTATGGTGAAAATTCAGCTAAGCACAAATTTCTGTGCTGAACAGCCTCCAGGGGGGACGGCCAGGCTCGGTGAGTCTGAGGATAATGAGAATATGGGATATCTGAGCACGCTATGAGGTGCTGAACCAGTGAAGCCTGTGTGGCACAAATGAACAGACCAGGACAAGGGGAAGCTCAGTACCGTAGTGTGTACTTCTGGCAAGGGAACCCCTGGGTTTTTAATATATGTGTTGCATAGATGTAGATGCACGTGTATATCAGCATGCCTACATACATGCACACACATGCATATGCATGTTCTCAAATTCCCTGGTATAAAATTCAGTAACCATTCCTAGTTTGTTGAAGGTAGTCTGAAACAATAGGGGAGATAAGAAACCAAAATGGCATGTCAGTACCAGTTCTGCCTGCCCATGATGAGATTTAAGGCTATTATGATTCAGAATTGCATTAGTGAGTGTCTGGATTTGAGATGCAGTTTTCACTCTGGGTTGTTTTTCAACCTTGCTGACATTTGGAAGAAGATTTCGGTTCATTCCTGTTAACCTGGAATGCATGAATGGCATATCTTCTTAATTCCAGCTTTGCTGCCTGTTTGCTGGGTTGTTTTTTTCTCAACTTTGTTTTTATTTCTTAGAGGCACATCAATAACCTTTCTCCTTGGCTGTAATCCATATAGTTGTGACCCTGATGAGTTTTAGTCTGATTCTGGAAAAGGCAAGGAGAAGAAAATGAACTCCATTTCTCACTTCAGCTTCGTCTTCCATTCGTGGGCTGGATAAATGTGGGTGCCTGTAACCAGCTCTGTCAGCTAGTAAGCTTTTTCTCCAAGATGTGTGTGGACCAGGTTGTTTGTGCACCCAGGGGCAGCTCCTGCTTCCTCCCCACAGGCTCCATCTGCAGGGTGGGGATGCACAGAGTGGGCAGCAAAGCCTAGAGGTGCTTCAGACCAGGTTGAGCCCTCCCTTTATTTCCCCAGTGAGTCTAGGCACAGCCTCAGGAGAGGGAGGCAGCAGCGATGGCAGTGTCCAGACTGCCCAGGAAAAGACTTGCTCCCACAGGGAGTCAGAGGGTGACCTGCCCACACAGTTCAGATGCTTTATTTAAAAAAGCAGCTTTCTCCAGCCTGGTTCTTGGCCATTTTTACTTCCTAGAAGCCCCCACTACAGAGACCTCTCCAGCCACATCCTCTGCGGCTGCGTCACTCTGTCCTTCACATGCAGTCTGCAGCTGATGGCCAGAGCTCTGGAGCAGCAGTCACAGGATGCTCTCCTGACATCTATTTTTACAGTGCTTTGCAAAGACATTAACTGGGAATTCTGTTAGAGCTGTTCCTGGTTGCAGGAGGTGCAGAGGTGTAGGGAGACAGCCAAGGTGCTGGGGGGCAGGGAGGTCATTTATGCTTCCTTGGTGCACAGAGCTCTGCAGATGGAGCATTTCCTTTACTTTGAAGGCATCGATCATAATTCTTCAGTAATGGCTAAGTTTAGATTTCCATTCTCAGGCTTATTTTTCGCTTTCTAACCTTTATTAGGAGAAACTAATTTGTTTGCATAGTGAGATGTTCAAAAGCAGATAAGACATGTCAAGAGCAGGAGGGATTTTTTTTTTTTATTTTTTTTTCCTCTCTCTCAGAAAATGAGGAATTAGAAATATGCGTGCTTTGGAAAAATCATGCATTGAGCTCATCATCTCTTACTGCATTTTGAGTCTTCTTGACTCAGGTGCTCTCTGGCTTGCCAGAGATTGTGATGCCAATACTCCTACACAGGTATTTTTCACAGGCAACAGCTGGGAATCAGAGAGGGGAACCCAAGAAGGTGCATGGCTGGTTTTAGATAGCCCTTATTAGGAAGGGGAGTGTGTAGGGAGGGGAGACAAGGGGCTGTGGTAATCAAAGGCAGGCAGAGAGTAATCTAGTTGTGGGGGCATGAGAGAGGCAGAAACAGATATACAGATGGTGCACAGCAACTAAGAAAAGAAACATGATGAAGGAGTGAAAGAAAAATAAATAAAAGTTAATAGAGCTAAGCAAAAATACAGAGAAGAAAAATATAGTGCTGCTGAAAGAGGGAACAGAATGAACTCAGAGACAGGGAACAGGGATGCTGCTGAGAAAAAAAAAACAAAACAATGAAAGATAGATCACAGCATGCTAGATGGCAAGAAATAAACAGCAAGTTTATACAATTTCAAGGAAAATTATTGAGTCAAAATGTGTAGAGGGAAAAGGGAGGGAGAGGAAAGAAGGCAAGGTTGGGAAAAAGGAATTCAAAGGCTCTTTTGAAAAGAATAATTAAGTGACTAAGGCATCAGTGCCAAATTACTGTGGTACTCTAGGGGCTGAGGCATTCAGCAATGAAACCTGTGGGGATTGCTGGGGAGGGGGTCTGAACCGAGAGGACCAGGAGACTGGCGGCAGGCTCCCAGCCCACCCTCCCCAAGCACTGCACTGCCGTGTGCTGCTGCTCTGGATCCCTGCACAGCCCCTCTTGGCAGGCGAGGTTTAGGGAAAACATGTCTGGAAAAAATGGGAGAGGGAGAAATACATTTACCTCAATAAGCCTTCTGGCTGAGGGGTCTCTGCTGCTTTTGAGGCTCTGTCTGCCCTTTCTGAGGTACTTACCCTTGCCTTGCAAAGCCAAGCCCTCTCTTTTTGGGCACAAGGCTAGCGTTACACAAGGTAGGAGCTAAGGGGGAATATGCCGTTGATGTCCAGTGAGGCAGGAGGAATTTATTAGTATTTAAAACTAAATCAATGCACTGCCTGAAAAAAATGATCCTTTGCCCTGAATATTAATGTCAATTTGACATATGATAATTTAAATTTAATTTAGTTGTATAGGATTCCTCCTCAGCCCTATGCATGAACGGACAAGTAATTTTGCAACATGACTTCATTCAGCCTCTGTGCTCGCAAAGCCATCAAAATGTGCTCAGCCACAGACCAGGATTTCCCTGTCTCCTTTCTCCCCTGGTCCCCTGCTTTCCTTTACTGCCTTTACTGCTAAGCTTGATGGAGCATGGCAATGACAAATGCGAAAACAGTAAGCAAGAGATTTTCACTCTTGCAGAATGAGCCCTGGCAAAACACCGCTGTGTTCCTTGCTCAGGTTCCAGGAGCTATTAATAGAGGTCTGCAAAGGTTTATTAATTATGCTGTTATAGTGGATCTTCTTCAGTATGAACAGTGTGCACATTTTGTTCCCATTTCCCCATGTCTTTCTGTCACCTGAATAGGCCTCTGCCAGGGCAAAAAAATTTTAAAAGAGAAGGAAGCAGCATATTTAGGCAGGCCCTTTCCAATGTGCCTATCCCATGCCAGTGCACCCAAAAGATCTTTGTCCTGAGAGCTCAGCCTGTGCTGACACTGCAGTTGTAGCTGGGCAAAACAGGAAAACTTGGTGTCCTCAGGATGTTGTGCAAATCAGACTTTCTTTTGAATTCTGCTCGGTGTCAATTGACAGCTCCCTGGAAAACCCACCAGGTGAAACACGTCTGTAAGAGTTCATCATTTTCAGGCCTGACGCCTAGAAGTGCAGCTGAGCATCTCAGCTTCCAGTAATAGAAGTCAACATGACCTGACAGGACTTTGATCTCCTGCAAATAACACCAGGTTTCAGCAGGCCAGCGGTGGCTCTAGGGCTTTGTGGGCAATTTACAAGGGACTGCTCGAGTCCCTTCACTGAAGAGCTTAGCCTTTAAGAGCATGATCCTGTAAATCGGTGCTTAGGCAACTAGCCCATTGGGTTTAATGGGATTACTTGCGTGAGCAAGGCTTTGTGAGACAGTCGTTAGGAGTGGTGGAAATGGATGGAGCTGCAACATTGCTGCAGAGCATGAGGGGAATGCATACAGGCCTGGGAATGCATTTATTGCACTCACAGGGGTGTGGTTGGTGCCACTGGGGAGGGGGTATTGCCATTTGTTTTGCATGCTGCTGGAGTATGTTGATCGCTAGATAAAGGCAATGGGATTGGGGCTGTTTGGGCAGGGAGGATGCCAGAAAGGTCATCAGGTGTATTGGAGTTGAGGAAACGTGCGTGATGGATGGAGAAGGGGACATGGGGGAAGGTGCAGACAGGCACAGCTGCGAGCAGTGCCAGGACCATGACTGATGGTTTCTAAGGTGGCAGAGGCACTATCAGAGTAAGGCAGAGGGATATTCATAATTATTTTGTTCCAATTCAAAAGCAAATCTTGAACTGATGATGTTTGCAGCCCTTCTTCTGTCCCTCTCTGCAAGCACAGTAGCTTAGGTAGAGCAAATACTCACAAAGAGGATATTGCTATTGTGAGAATTTCTGTCAAAGGTGAGTTTGAAATGGTCTGTTGGATGTGGAAATTTGCATTTTGTGCTGCCAGCTATTGTCTGAGTCATAGGTTCTGGTTTTTGCTGGCCTTTAATTAGCTGAGTCAAGTTGGATAAATCACACACTAATTTACCTACCAAAATCCTTGAGTGGTCCACCCACAAATAGGTGCCATCTCAGTCTGACTGGGTCACTTCCTGAGCCTCTCAGTGCATCATGCAGGCCATAAGCTTTGCTGAGAAGCACTGGTGGTGCTGGTCTGTTTTCCACAGCCCCTCACATAAGCTCATCCTCAATCCATACTCAAGGTTGCACATTTTCCAGTGTTTCCGTCATACACGTGATTTGTGTTGTGCTGATTTTGTTAGTGATGCAGATGTTACAGTCCGGTGGTATGTAGGAGGGAATGGTGGATTTTACAGCTGACTGCAATATTCACAATATGTTTAATGTGTGAGAAAAAGATTATTTGCTGCCAGAAAATACATCAATAATCCCAAAGAACAAATAAGCATCAGAGACAGATATTTCCTTTGCTATCACAAAAATGCTAGCTTTCATCAGATGCTTTTATTTTCTCACTCACTTTGTAACTCATAAGTGGGTTTGGTCAGCAGTACTGCTTCCTCCTGATTTCAGTGAGGAAAAAAATCACTAGCTATAGCCCTGCAAGCTATTACCTCTTAAAGCACCATTTGACATGAGTTTCAAGTGCTGCTTAGCTCCAGGTTTTGCAGAGTTCTGTGATGTCTGTCCAGGAAACCCAGTAATGTTCTCCAGATGGCATTTTCTAGAGGATGGCATCCACTTGCTGTGGATGTAATTTCTGCGTCCATGGGGATGGGCAGGGAGAAAGGACAACTTGGCATCCCCCTTTCCCTGGCAGCAAGCTGCATTAAAGGCACATCCCTTTCCTGCGCTGCACATCAACATGCTGCCTCTTCACTGTCCCTGGTCAATTTGTCAGGCCCAAGGACATCCTACTGTCTCCCTGCTCCCCCTCCTCTTCATGCTGCCCAGTTTTCTGCCAGCTTGGTGCCCTGGCATCATCCCAACAGCTGGTCGGCACTCTGAAGTCTACAGAATCATTTCTGTTGGAAACGCTTGTGGTCCTTGCTGCTGCTGGGTATGGAGAGGAAACCATGAGAGTCCCACCAAAAGCTGGACAGTGGTACAGCTCTGGAGCTTGCAAACGTTTCTCCCCCTTTCCTCCCTTCAGCCTTGGTGGCTGGCAGCCTTCAGGATGCTGGCTGAGGTGGCTATGCTGTTCTTGAAACTGGTGGCTTGGGGTTCATGCTTCCAGGCTGAGTGTGAGCCCCAAAGGGATCTCGCAGGAAGCCAGATGCAATGCTCATCTGTGCACTTGCCTCTCTGCCTGTGTGCATGCGAGCTCACAGAGTTGGCACGTGTGCTCGGGCATGGAGGAGAGAAGGGGGAGGTGCTGGCTATATTTCCAGAAGTTTCTGGAGAAGATGTACAGGCTGCCTCCTGAGGGCCTCCCTCATCAATGTGGTGCACAGCACCTGGTAGGCTTCCTCAAAGAAGTCACATTCAAGACATCTAATGTTGGACATGCAGCATGAGGGCTGGGAAAAGCAGACCAGGCAGCACATCCTCCTCTCTAGGAAAGCTGCTGATTTTTCCTTTCTGCATATAGAAGATGGAGGGAAGTGATACATGCAGATGAGCAATACACAGCTCTTGGGAGGGATGTGTTCATCACCTGAGGTGCGCGGGCAACCCAGGCTCTCCGTGCTGGAATGCCTGGATTGATACATCTGCCTTCCCCAGGGAGTAAATACACTTGGCAGGGCTGGCATAAAGCGATGCCTGGCTGGGCACACACGCGTGGGGCTGTGTGGGGGGTGTGCCACCCTGTGCTCTGCACGCGTTTGCCAGCGTGTGAAGTGTGCACACATTCCCTGCCTCTAACTACGGGGATTGTTAATCCTGTTTATAGCCAGCAGCAAGATGGGCAGGGAGCCGCTTAACAAGAGCTGACACATGAAAAAAATAAGGCTTTTGTCTCTATTGTACATTAAACAATTCATGAGGTTTGGGGTTGAATAAGACATTTAATGAACATTGGCCTGTTCACGCTGCCTGCAGCTGGTCATTTCTCACCCAGGGCTGGGTGCTTTTAAAGGCAGAAGAAGGAGACATGAGCTTTGAGTTATAAAATTTTAACAAATAAATGGCATTTCCTACTTACCTTAAAATGGAAAAATAGGGAGGAAAGCTAATAGCTGTGTTTTCAAGTATCTGGAACAATGGCAGGTTTGTAGACACAGTGAAAGCCCAGCTAAACTGAAGTGAGGATTCTCTGTGAATGGCTTTATTTATTTATCACTGAAACTATTTGTTCAGTAGTACAGGAATGGAGCCAGAATCCCTGCTTGTTTTGCAGCAGGCACCTTGTTAGTTCTCTTCTTAGATCTCACAGAAGCACACGGGATGGAGTAATGAGAAGGGAACGATTAAGGAACAGATCAGATCTTGTAAGATTGGCTAATTGGAAGTCAGAAGAGGAGGTAGCTGAGAAGACTGGGAGACTTTTGCCTGTGGTTAAATGGATGCGTGTTTATCTGTATCCATGTCATCTTTGTTATTTTATGTAAGATCACTTCCCTTAATTCTACAAGAAGAAAGTAAAAGATAAATATGTTTACACATCTTAAATGTTCAGAAATATCACTTTATGGGGTCACTATTATGTTGCTGTGCTTCCACTTGATTCACTGCACCAGTTTCTGTGGTGCCAACAAGAAGGATCAGATTTAGCTTTCACAGCTCTTCCTCTCTGTAGGGTCATGGAATATGACGTAGTAGGCAGCTGGATTCACTACTCTCTTGCTCTTAGACATTAATCACCAGCAATGGTGCAACCTTCCTGATGTCACTTTTTGGCTCTTGAGAGGTGGCTTTTGATTGAGCTCTTGGTGGGAGTTGTCCTCTCCTGGTCCACTTCTCTACCTGGAGCCCAGCTGGGACATTGCCAGCGCTTCAGCAGAGAGGCCAAAGGCCAGATGGACCTGCAGGCACTGGTTGCTCTGTGACCCCTGTGAATGGTCTGTCCAGATTGGAACCCAGAGCTGAGACAGCTGCTGAGAGGGGAGGTGCTGACATTGCCAACCAAGTACCGCAGCTGAATTTGCTTTTGGGGAGTCTTTCTTCGCTGCTGGCTCAGAGCACAGCTGCTGATTTCCTATACTGAAGGAAGCAGTGAAGTTGCTTTTCCCTCCCTGGTGCATGCAGACCCCCTGTTCCAGTGCTGGGACACAGGCTGGCAGCCCAAAACAGATGGTGCTGTTTTATGCTAAGCCTGCACCACTGCCCCAGGCAGAGAGCAGGCACATGCACTCCCATCAGATGATACAGGAGAGGGTATCTCAATATGATGCTTTTGCCCATCTATTCAAAGTGGAGAGCAGCCCAGCCTTGGGACACCAGTCCAACCGGTTCTCAGAAGCACAATTCTGTTGGAAAGGAACAACTTTACTTTGAAAATCCTGTTTATAATCGCAGTCCAGCTTTCACTACAGCAGCAGGGGGCTTTTGTTTTGGCCTGCCTGTGATACTGAGGCATTTTGCTCCAGAACAAAGAATCCTGTTATAGCAACAATCTCTATTAGTGCATATTAATGTGCTCAGTTTGTGTAATCTATTTTACCATGTAATTTACTTTAACATTTATTTTAACGCTTTCTATCTCTACACTGAATTAATAACAATCTCATCACTTTTCAGTGGGAGGAAGCTATTTAGGATATTTAACCTTATGTGCTCTGGCATTTAGTTCACTGTTTAGACTTGTAGCCTTTAAGCACGACAGTCTTCTTTTTTTTTTTTTTTTTCTTGTACAGCAGCCTGATCCAAACTATAGCTCTATAAATAGCCATAACTACTAATGCATCTAATATGGTATGTAAAATTGATGTGAGTTTAAAAATGTTTTGAAGAGGAAAAATGCAGCATGATATGGGATCTTCAGTGGTCTCAGGGGTCATGGTATTGGTTTTGCTTTGCAGTTTTCTTCCTCACTCCTGCTGGTCTTCGTGTCCTTAAATGTTCCTCAGATCAGGAGGGGGATCAGCAATGTCATGGTCACAGTGGAGGAGCATAGTCAAATGGCACAGAATGCCATTTTCTTTGGATGTCTCCTGACTCAAGTTGTTACTGCAGATCTGTATGAACTTGCCTTTGAGATCTGAACAGGTCATGTTCCAAGGTGTTTCTTCTTCTTGGCTAGCCCTGGACACCATAATTAACAGATGCAGCTGTGAAATAATCAGCTTTACAGTTGCTTCCTTTCACCAAAGAAATGCCTGCCCTCAAAGACAGGGGTGACCAAGTAGAGCAGGGGATTACATGGGAAGATGATATGCCATGCACAAACATATATCAACAGCCTCAGGCTTTGACACCAAGTTATTGTGCTAATGCCACGCACATTGGTACAGTGATGGTTTGGAAAGGCATTGTCTTTTCGAGTGGGTCAAAACTGTGGTTGATTGTTTTCTAATTCTGTAAAAGAGAGTTATAAGCTCTGTCTGATCCTTCAGTGCCATGAGATTTCTAAGCCATGAGCTTGATACCCAGAGAGGCAGAAACTCTTTGAAGCACAGTTGTGTAAGTCAGTTGGATGCCCTTAGGTAGGTCCTGTCACTTGGGAGCTTGCACCTGAGAAGCTGGAGAGGGTGATAGGAGCAGAGACCCTGTAGCTGGGTAGCTGAGCCCTGTAGCTGTAGCTGAGCGGGGCTGAAGCTGCCCCGCTACTAAGTGGGATTTGTTCAGTCAGAACAGGACTTGCCACATGCCTGGGCCTTGGTCATACACAAGCTGAACCTGAGGGCACCAGGGAGACTTTGCTCAGTTCTAAGTGGTGGATCAAAGCCAGCTCTTCCTGTATGGGACAGTGACATCTGTACAGGCTACAGTCTGTATTCTGGTGTCAAGACTGGTGAGAAGACATTGCTGAACTGTTTTTCTACTTTGCTGCAGGGACCTTGTAAAAACATTTAGGATTAAGCCAGCTTCAGACAGGAAAATGACAGCACCTTCCACTGCACGTGAAAGCATCAGGCAGCCTATCTCTCTATCCACCCTTTGGTGTATATTTTCTCTGTCTCTCTCTTTCACCCCACCATATGTGGCATGTTGGATGTGCTGCCTCCCCCTCCTGTTTTCTGCCCCAAGGTTGTTGTGAGCTTGAGAGTGACGTCTGGTAACACTCTTTATTGCACATAGTACAGAGAAAAATGAGGATGGCAACCCTACAAGAGCAGATGGCTTCACATGCCTGGGATCTGTTTCCTCAGACAAAGTAGGATACTGAGAACTGGTGTTCATTTCACTTGGTAACATCTACTTGAAATATTGGTGAGTGTTGAACCATTTGGAGAAGCAGGCAGGCTGTTACAAAGACTCACGTGGGCAGGGTAGAGTGAGGGCATGTAGGTGATGGGAATCCTGCACATTTCTGGTAGAGTGTCCCTTTCCAGAGGAGAGGACAGGGTGCTGAAAGAAAGAAGTTGTAAAGAGAGGGGAATTTCTCTGTACTCCACTGCATGCAAATATGTGCCTATCTCCAGGAAGGCTGGCTAAAAGTAAAGGGACTCACTGTTCAGGAGGGGTCAGCTGTGGAGTCAGTTTGGACTACTCAGACATGGACTGCAAAGGCCCAGTTTATCTTGTTGAGGGGTGTACACACAGTACACAATAAATATATACTCCAGACAATTAGTATGCACATTCAGCAGAGACTTCAACATGGCAGTGCTGTAGCACAAGCAGGAAGAGGCCTCTGCACCATGCATTTGCAGGGTAGTACTTGGAGGAGCAGGTGGGGGAAAAGTGAGGTGATAAAGAGACAAGCAAAGAGCAAGGTCATCTCTGTGTGCAGAGAGAGCTCACCAATGGGAGGAAAGAGGGGACACTGGTGAACATGACGGGGACAGAAAGGATTAATTAGAACAGGAAGGAAAGGAAGATTCACAGGATAGGGATGTCAGGGGGAGTAGCCATAGCCCCAGAAGCCCTCTCATCGCATCCCTGCATCGCCCTGCATGACAATGCTGTCCCCTTCTGTCAGACAGGAGTCTCCATCATTTCAGCTTGCTAGCCAACCTGCTCCATGTTAATGCATTTCTGATAATTACCATTTTTCAGAACTATTTTGACTGTTAAAAAATGCTGTTTTTAAAATATAAGCTGATTAAAAGAGACTGCTTATTAGCATAAGCTCCTTGCTGTTCAGCCCTCTTCCTAATTAAAAGCACTCATCTGTGGAGACCTCGATTCTCCCCTGTCCTCTGGGCTAGCTTTTTGGACATTTTTCCCTGGCAGTTTGCTTCATTTTTCCTCATCTTCCTTTTTTTAGTTTCCTCTCCAGCAGATTTCTGGCAAGGGTGGAAGGAGATTCAGGCAGGTGAAGGCTTAGGTATTTGGTACCGGCTGAAAACTAGAATGAATATGCTGTTCCTTAAAGCATCCTCTTCTGTTTATTGCTGCTGGCTTGGGAGCAGAGCAGCAGCATGTTGGCTCCCAGGTTCTTGGAGATGTACCTCTCAGGGCAGCGATCTCCTCTGGTCTAAACAGCGTTAGGCTGGTGGCATGTTTGGATGACAGATCTGTAATTCAAATCTAGAGGTACTGGTGGCTGTGTAGCAAGTGTTGATTTCTCTCTCTTTCAGCACTAAGCCAAGGTCCCAGCAAGGGATCAGCTGCCTCTGTGTTGTGAGGAAGGCAGCATTATGATGTGCTGCAGAGGTCCCCACCACAGAGCCACATGATGGCTCTAAATGTCTATAGCCTCAGTACTTCAGAAAAGTTTAGCTCAAATAACTGTTTTCTGTCTTTCCTAGTGTTCCCCAATGGTCCTGAATTAAATGAAGCAACCTACCTCATTCCTCTCCTCAGTGCTGCCTGTTTCTAAGCAGCTGCCATGTTTAGCCCTGAAGTGGCAGCATTTTTGAGGCCGCTGAAGTCTGTCACCCAGAGGGGCTCTGGAACCTGCAGCAGAACTTGAAGGCCCTGCAAATGACACTCCACACTTTCTAAATCCTGGCCATTAAATAACTGAGGCAAGGATGTTGTTTAGGCTGTCCCAAGGCAATCTGGCACTCTAGCCAGCTTGATCGGTAGGAATTTACATTTGTGCGATAGATGAGTTGCTTGCTGGTCTTCTGCAAATGTTCAGAAAGAGGGGAACTTGCTGACATGTATGGATCCAGCGCACCAGCATGTGTGGAAGGAGGAGATTTCTCCAGTCAATGTTGTTTAGAAGTCTACTCACTGCTTTTATCTTTCCATGATATGGAATGATGGCAGACCTTGAAATACCCCCATTTGCTTCCCTAAGAAGAATTTCTGTGGTTCACCTGGGAAATACAATAGATGACTACCATCAGCAAAAATCTGGTTTTCTTCATTTCAGGAGGTCCTTCCTCAGCTACAGTCCCGTGTCACTTGGTGCTACTAAAGGAAAGGGGCCTAAAGACTCTGCTTGTGAGAATGGCTTGGACATAAATTTTTGTTGAAGCAAACTCAGGACTGGCTGGCCAGGGACCTGTAACCCATCATGGCAATAACTAGAAAATAGCAGACACATTTTCCTCGACCTTGTTTTCATTCTATCCTTGCTCAGGATGGATTGGATGGGAGCTGTGACTAGGTTTGGCTCAATATCCCTTCTCCCCATGCTTTTTCAGTGTCTTACGCTTAGCCCTGCAGGAACTGACACTACTGTGGAGAAGTGAGACTGGCGTCTAATTTGCGTCATGCCTCAGCAGCTATAGTCTGACTGCAGGCTCTTTCTTCCTGGGGTTCCTCTAAGAGCCAGAAAAGAACAGCTGATTTTCAGATCTGGAGGGGTTTGGGGATGGCTGGGAGGTTAGATACTCTGGGGTTAATGGTCATCTCTTTCGCATCAGCTCTGTGCTGGTGGAAGTACATTGATTGTAATGAAATGATGCCTGATTTACCATGACAGTCAGAAAAGCATCACTCTCAGTTTATTTATTTCCTTTAGGACTGAAAAAATGAAACCCATCTGAACTGAAGGGGAGAATGCCACAGTCACATGAGAGACTTATTCCAGTAAAAAGAGCTGCCCTTTCACACAAACTCTTTATACTCCACACCTCACTCTTGGCTCCAGCATCCTCCTTCCCTGCTTTCTCACACCAGTCTGTAAATTCCCTGTTCAGATGTACATACTGGGGGTGGATGATGTTGTCTCTTGCTTATATATATGGCACTTCAGAAATAACTTGACAGAAGTTTGTGGCATTGCAGCAGTCAGGCCCCAGGTTCAGCCAAACTATGGCTGTAAAATTCCATTTAAAAGGTCAGGAGCAATGTTCTTAGCACTCACTTTTGTGCCTTCTATGTATCTCTTTGACTTCCTTGATTGCCTTTTCAAAGCTGTCAGCCAAGCTATGGTCTCACTTGAAATTCTGAAGTAACCTGAAGTGGACAGCCTGAATAGCTGTAAAGGTCAAGACAATGCCTTGGCTCTGGTGAAGGGCCAAAGTTACTTCTGGTTTCATTCAGTTGCTTCAACAACATTACACCAGGATGACTTAGGTTTAAGGTAGTGGCTCTACCTTGTCAATCAATAATCCAGCCTCACCTTTGCAAAGCCGGATGCATGGTACTGTCCTGCTTTCATAGGCAGGGAAATTGAGGTGGAAAGTCCAGAGTGGGATGAGAGTTTGTATTGAACTCTCCAGGATGTCAGACTTGCTCTGGTATGGTGCTTTTCACCAGCAGAACTCCTGGTGTCCTGCAATAGTAGAATGATAGTCACTATCTTAATTCTGTAGCTGTAAAAATTGAGCCATGTTGAACTGGATTTGGAAGGAGTTGCCAGGGCCAGCACAGTGTGTCCTCTAGAGCTGCCCTGATGCCTCAAGGTGCCAGACTCAGCAGGCATTAGGCCAGGCCTGGAGTATGCCCTAGTTCTGAAATCCTGTAGGAGGGTCATGTCACCTCTCTATCCTTTTTCATCATGCTGTGGCCACACCACACTTGCAGCTAAGAAAACATAAAACAGGAGGGAAAACTTTAATGGAAAGGAGCTGGTCTTCCTCTTCCCCAGTCACAGAGGCTCTCCCTGAATGGCAACTCTAGCATCCTTCTCAAAAGTGGAGAAAACATATCTCCCATCTCTCTCCATGTGTGGGGCAACTGGGGATGCTGGTTTTTCATAGTGCATTGCTGTCACAAGTGGGCATGCAAAGCACCTTGTTCCTGTCAACCATGGTAGAATCAGTCAATCTTCATGGTCTTGTGGGTGCAGCCCTGAAAACAAAGTCAATTCCCCTGCTACCGGGTGTAGGTGGGTCCAGCTGCTCAAAATCAAGCTGAATTTCAACCTGAAGACAGAAGAGGCTTTAGGGCAAACAGTCAGGACTTTGCTCTTCAGTGTTGCCACAGGATCTGTCTGACTTTGTTTTGCTGTCAAACCATGTTTCTTTGACCTTACAGAGGCTGAGCAGGAGGGTTGGTCTTAAGGACTTAGTTCCTAGTGGGTTTGCACACATGTGAAACTGGCCATCAGTGACAGGGTGTTCTGGAGGTAAAACGGGAGAATGGCAGGCAGTGCTGCTTTGAAAAGCTGAAGAATTTTTTACAGATCGGGAGTTTTAAACTCAAGCTATAGGGTCTGAGTAATGTTAAGTCTTATGAGAACCCTGCAAGAATTGTTGCTTTTTCTCATAGTAACAGCATTTCCTCCTGACCCAGGGTACTTAAATATTCTAATATTAACTCTAGAATAGACAAGTATTTCTAGATAGATAGATCCTGAGAAGGATATTTATCCAGAGAAGGGTATTTATTATTTTCTATCTAGAGTCAGTGGTCCCCATGGGCATCATGTATTAATCTGTGATGGATGGGAAAGTAGGTTGCTCTCTGCAGTGAGGTAGTTTATACATGGGTAACTTCGGAAGTTCCCAAACTGAAGAGCTTAAAAAGTAATGGGTGCTACAGGGTAGTTGGGTGGGTAAGTGGTAGAAGCTCCTTATCACTTGGTTTGGGACAGATTGTTAATTTCTTCTTCCCTCATTTGCTAAATCCCTACATATTAGGAATAAGGAAATGAGATGGGCGTAACAGTGATAAAATTCAAAGTAATTTCCAAAGATGAATTTCAATTAGACCTGAACCATTTAGATATGTCCAACAAAGCTCTTCTCTCTCATGTAAGACTTAATGAAATGCTGCTGTTTCTCCTGTCTCGTGCAGTTTCTCTTCCCTTGCATTCAGCAGGGGTGTCTGCTTCCTCTGCTGCCAGGGGCTTCCTTCAGCTCTTACACAAGTTACTTCTTATCCTCTCTGGTAACAGCTCTCTCTCTGGTCTGACTAGAGATGAGACTCATATGAGGGACAGAAGGAGTTAAGCACTTAACAGAGAAGTCATCTAAAAGCAGGGAGAGGGACTCTGGTCCTCTACAAAAAAGTGTGCTGCAGTTGCTAGGACTGGCTCCCAGCATCAACTTTGTAAGAAATCTGCCCCCTCTTTCAGGCATCTACATATTTTCCTTACTTCAAGAAGGGAATAAAACCCCAGACACAAACCAAAACAAAAAGCCTGATGTCAGATCTAATTAATAATAATAGAAAAGCCAATTTCACAGCCCATTACCCCTCGTAGCCAGGTGGGGGGTAGGAAGGTGAGAAGGAGGAGGGACTTGAAGCAACATGGGCGGGTGTGTTTGTGGACCTTATGAAAGAGATGGGGTGATGGTGGCTCACACAGTTTCCCTGCCAGACGTATAGCTTTAGGCTCCATTAACCCAGAACCCAACAGAAGGTACCATAGCCAAGGGAAAAATCTTTTAAAATGCCGACAGTATCATTTTGCTTCATTAGCAGGGCTCCGGCGTGCCTCCTCCTCTCTTCGCTACCACTATGACCCCCTCCCTTCCATGCCCCCTCCTCTCCTTCTCTTTCCGTTTCGTTTAACTGAAGGCAATTCATCTCGTTTTAATTAATTTTTACTTGCAGCGTTATCACCCCAAGTATAAAGGCAAAAAGTTGTTTTTTTTAATTACAAAGCTAACGGCATTAATTACCAGTACAGTAAATGCATCAACGCATGGGAGCCAAGTGGCGTTTGGAGGCACTGAGGCAGTGAGCGCCTGTGACAGCTGCAAAGGGTTTGGTGGGATTTTTTTCTTTTTTTCTTCTGGCAGCCTCACCACAGTGGAGCCTCACTTTGGGTAGAAAACAGCCTGAGATTTTTAAAACCACAAATCAACTCGAGCCACCCACTGGAATATGGCATCTGGAAGGGATGAAACAGAGCATCCTTAAACTATAGGGCTGGAAGGGACAGGAAAAGATCTTTGTCCCAAAACAGATGCCAGTAGACCTGTTTCAGTCTTGTTGGATGTTTGTTACATCTCAGCATGCACAGGGAATCCAAGTCCCATTGGTCTGGTAGTTCATCCAAGTGTCACCTTTGTTTCCTAAATTAATCCTTGTGCACGCAATATTTGCAGAGCTTTGATCTGGGCAAGTGGAGATGACTGTAGGGAGCTGACTGTGGGCTCTGTCCAGCCATGGAAAGCGAACCCATCTCCAGAGGATGAAAGTGACCCTTTACTTCAGCTCTGAATGGACCCTGAGGAGTGACCAAAAATCATAAACCCGAGTACTTTGTGTTAAAAAGAAGGGATTTGGTAGAAGGGTTGCACTTTCTTCTGACATTCATGGTGGTACAGAAGAGGCACATCAGGCGCCACGGGAACCTGATGTCTCAGGGAACTGGGCATGGAGAAAGAGGTGTCAACAGCATTGGCAGTGGTAGGAGAAGAACTCTTGGCTCTTCATCTTGAGCTATTAAGAGACATCTTGGCTGTTCTCTTTTACTTTATTTCTAAGAGGAAGGTGTAGAATCAGTTAAGGAGAGAAAGCTGGAATGTTGCATCAGTGCTTGGAACATGGAGGTGGCTTTGCTTTTGCCAGACAATGGGTAACCTTTGGAGGAAGGGAAGGATGGTACAGGAAAGGCACCTCTGCAGTCAGAAAGCAGAAATGGTACAGTGTGAGAGTTGCTTCTGCTACTCTATTATTCCCATTAAGTTAGGAATAAACCAGCAAGTGCTGAGGAGTAGGGGGGGCAGGCCCCAAACTTAAGTTCTTATATGTGTTTCCTGATCCACATTTTGCTTTGGCCTGTTTCTGGCTCAAACCTTGTCTGCTCCTGCCATGGCAAAACCTCTCTGCTGAGTTGTAAAAGAAGTTTCATTCTAACCCTCTCTGAAAGGGTTGGAAAAACCATCTTTGAATGGCCTTGCCTTTAAGTCAGAGCCTGACTGTGAAAGGACAGATACAAGGAGTGAAAATTACCCTAATAAAATGATGTCTATCATTTTCTTATTCCAACCAGAAATTCTGTAGAGCAGAACATAAAAAGGGGTTTAAAAAAAAAAAAAAAAAAAGAAAAAAAAGGAACTTATTCAGAAACATCCTGAAGGCAAAAAGTTATGAAATTGAAACCCAAAGAACCAGCAGGGAAAGTGCTTTAAAAAAAGTCCCTTATTAGAGTCACAGAAGGTAGCGCCATAGCCCCACATGAAAAACAAAATAAAAACCTGGAAGCAAAAAGGTAAGAGAAACTCGTGCACTTAAATACCAAGTTATGTTGGTTTATTCAAGTCAGATAAAGAATACTTTAAAAATTGGATATTCCATCCGAGTGATGCTAATAGAATGGAACATAAAATGGAGCACTGAGATGTGAAATACAGATTAAGAAAAAATTTGAGGAACAAATAGCCAAAGATAACACAAGCAATGATAAATTCTTTACATACCAAGAGTAGGCAGCCCCAGGGAGAGTCAGTTAAAGAGGTAATCAGGATGAATAGAGATTGCAGAAAAGACTTGGTCATTAGTAGAGGGGAGAAGAGAACCCTGAATACCCCAGCATGCATTTTGCAGAGAAAAAATGATGACACTGTCCTTGGGTGATGTGTGAGTAATAATGAAACTTTGTGCAAAATGGGGCTGTAACAGATCTCCAGGTTATTGTAAAGGGACTCCATGCTGGCGGGTCCCAATTTTGATTTTCAGTGCTCTGCAGAAAAATTTGTATTCCCTGATCATCACCCCAATACCACCACAGATTCTGGGGGAAGAAGCAACCTGAAAAGAGCGGGTATGAAATGTGAACCTATCCAAGTAGACTGCTACCAGATGAAATACCTTAATAGGTTCATGGGAGGTCATACCATGTTCAAAAATTTAAATCAAAACCTTAAAACAAAAAGGAAATATGAACAAGTGCAGTCAAATGCCAAATTTCATGGGCTTATTCACATTTAATAAAAAAAAAAAAAGGTAAAAAAGAAAAAGAAGAAACGATTACACCAGGGGCATAAAATGTCTGGGATTTTTTGTTTGTTTGGGGGTGTTGTTTTGTTTTTTTGGGGGTGTTGTTTGTATGTTTAGTTGATGGAGTTTTTGTTTGGTTGGTTTTGGTTTTTGTTTTTGTTTTGGTTTGTTTTGAGTTTGTTTTTGGTTTGTTGTTGTTGTTGGTTTTCTGGTCTTTTTTTTGGTTTTCGTTTGGTTGGTTTTGGTTTTTGGTTTTTTGTTGGTTTTTATATGTTTTTTAATTATCAAATCTTTATCTGTACTATCTTAATCAGTTCTGGTATTCCCCTTTAATTGTTGCTGTTAGTTCTGCCCATTCCGAAATGCCCATTTTTTTTGTCACTCACATTAGACTTTGGCTGATTTATTTTTTCTGTTGTCATTTCCAAAATGAGGGGCATTGCTCTGTCCTGTAGCCCAGGAGCCTAGCATGGCCTCTGCCCAGCATCCCAAAGTGCACATCACTGGGTGAACAAGTTGCAAATCCAATGGAGGAGCAGAATCTGGTCAGGAATCCATTGAAGATTAGAGTTTGAGGAGTTGATTCATGTTCATCAACATACTATGACACTTCAAAACATTCTGTCTTCTCTACCTCTTCCTTTCTTCCTTTTTTAAAAGCATTTTTGTGAGCATCATTGGGTTTCTGCTATACATGATCTTAGGTATGATTTTCAGCTCAGCTGCAGGATTGTCCCTCCCCTCTCTCCCCTTCAGCTGTCCTCCCATCCACCTCCAGCCCATGCCTGGGATCTGCATCCCAGTCACCTTGCATGCATTGTTCCACATCCTTCTCCCTTTTGCATTTATTTATTTATTTATCTTCCCTAGGGTTGGAAATGGGGAAAAAATAAAAATAAATATGCAAATGAAAGGAAAAAAAATGGAGAGAAATTTAATTAAAATGTGTGTGTTTCTTTCCCTTTGAGTGCTTTAGGGTGGAATAGCAAATTCTTTAAAAAGAGAGCACTCAGAATAAGGTTAAAGAGCTGGAAACTGATTGCATGCAATTGAAAATGAAAGCAGGGAGGGGGTGGTGGAGATGTAGCATATTGAGATAGGTAAAAGGCTCAGGGAGACTCTTGCTGGTGAGAGGGCATTTTTCACTGTGAGTTACAGCCAAGCAGGCATTGCATATGAGGTCTGTAACAGGATTTCAGACGTTTTGCATCAGGAGAGAGGCAGGGAGCAAATTTTACTTTGAAGAGCAATATGAAGAGGACACCTTGCAGATGAGAGCTGGGAAAAAAATCAACAGACAGGAAAGTCAGAGGAGTAGGGGAGAGCCACCACCTTTTGTGGTGGTTTCTATATATACCCGGTTTGTATCTGTAGATCTGCCATACCCCTATAGAGGACAGGACTTCTAGAATGCTTGAGGGTAGGGAGGGGAGAGAGAAATAAATAACTGAGTCTCATACTTTATGCAGGATCTGCAATCACTGGTTCTGAGCTTGATCAAAGCCATAGCTGTAATGCATCTGTGTGAAGGAGAAGGCGAGGTTGTTGGGCTGTGGAATTGTGCTTCAGCTTATTAAAGATTTGAGGGTGAAAGCAACTTCTGTGGTGGGGGGAAGTCCCCCAGCCTTACAGGCATGTTTGGACAGCAGTGGTCTAGCTAGGTCCCATGTCTGATTGACCCCTGAGTGTTCATAGGGCCATGTAGCAGCTTCCTAAGATAACAGAGCTCCCTTAGACCAACCACAGGACTTTCAAGTTTAAACCCCATACTCCCCATAGACCCACTATGCCAGTATTAGGGCCAGCAATAGATTTGTGTGCCAAGGGTGAGAATGTGTATATTATGTGGCCTCACTTAGGAGCAGCACTTTTCCACTGTATCTTCTCCATTCTGCTCTCAGTCCAACATGGGAATCATTTCTTGGCAGCCTGTTCTTTCAATTAAACGCAACCTTTGAAAGAGCACATCCCCACTTGTGCCCTACCTTGGTTCCAGGCTGCCAAGGCCTCTTCATTACTCAGAGCCCATGGGACACCTCGTGGATTTAATTTTTAAACCTTTGATGTTCTGTGAGGTGTGGTTTGTCCCTCTGCAGCCACTGAAAGGCACATTCCTAACAGCTCTTCCTTGGGGCCGTTGCTGCCTACTGCAGGGAGTCCTCTCTTCAAGTTGAAGCAAACCCCAAGCCTCCTTTACCTGCTTTGCTGGCATCCACATTGCATTGGCTGTGGGAGACACCATTTTAGTGCTGTTCCTGCCCTTCTGGGTCTTGGCTGGAATGGGGGAGGAGGTCACTGGGGAGAATTACCTTACAAGCACTTTGAATATTGCCCAGAAAAGCTTCCATATTAAACAGCCATATTAAATAACCATATTAAATAGTTCCTGATTCTGACTCGTCCATGCACTGTCTGAGTCCTCAATAAGCTCTCTTAGAAGGGGCTTAATGGCAAAGACAACAGCTTTGTTGTCTCTGTGTTTGTCACTCTGTTGTAGCAGGGATGGATGTTGCAGCTTTTTTAACCCACCAACTGTAGCTCTCCCTTTCTGCCCAGAGATATTAAGGGTCCAATTTGCCTTTCTATTTCCCATGCCTTTTAGAGTGAAAGAGAGAAAAGAAGTCCTCTTGCTGTGATGTGGAGTGATTGCTGCCATCTGACATTCACATTTATCTGCTTGGTCTTTTCATTATCTACCTCCCATTCTGCTCATTCTCAGCTGTTTGCTGATCCTCTTCCTTCCTCTGAGACTGGCTGTTGTTAAAACTCCGCTGCTTACCTGCTCTGTATATCTTGACTTATTTGCTTGGTTCACATCTCATTCATTGATTTTTTCATACCCAGCTGCTAAATGAGCACTGTTTGCATCTCTTCCACAAGCATCTTCTGCTTTGCTACTGAAAATTCCTTTGTAGTCCAACTAAAACAGTGTAGCTTCTCATTACAAACAGAAAAGCCAGCAGGCTTCCGATTTTTCTTACTTCTGCCTGTGTGCTGCTTGTTTTATTTCAGTTGAGAGGTCACACCACTGGTGACTCCTACTAGAGATGTTTCCCTAACTTTGAGCCCAATTTATCAGTCAGAATACAAGGCTCATTTTTCCCAGGTGCCCCAGACCAGGAATAGCCTCTGGCTGTTACACAGCTTTTTAACAAACTGTGTCAAGAAGCAGCAAAATCCTGCCTCCGGGAACATGTTCCCTTTCTTAGTTATACTCTGTATTGTTACGATCTCGTTTAGTGTCTCAATTACATATAGACAGGCACAAGCTGCAGATTCAGATCAGAAATCCAAGGATGTTTGTGTCCTATGGGCTTGTCTGTCTCAGTTCGTTTGTACCACTACAACTATATAAATAGATGAGAGATAAGTGACAAATACTTTTGTAGGAGTATCCATGTGCCCACATTTGAGGGTTATTCCATACCATTCAAAGCTGCTTTACTAGCACCAAAGTTAGTGTGTAAACATGAGAGCTATGCAATTGTCTGGTACAGGCATTTTCACATGCAGCCAAATTCCAGCTTAGGATTTTTATTCCCATTTGTATCTGCAGATGCAGCAATCCCACATTTCCTTGCCAGAAATCAGTGGGGTCTGTACTAACTTTGACATAAATCTTCAGACTCATCTTCAGCATAAATCTTCAGGCTTGATGTATGGGGAAAGAGGGAGTAATAGAACCAAGAGGCACAAAACACAGCTCATGATATGCACAGAACTTCTGTAAGATTGTGCTCTGTTTTGGAACAAGGTGTGAAGCTGATGCAGATAAAATAGGAAATGGCCAGAATTTATGCTGAAAGCTCATATCTCCCTGTTGGTCTGCTGTGTGTTCACTGCAGTCAGGTTTGGAAGTTTAGGGCTGTTGGCTTTTTAAAGTAGGAAAATGGTTCCATTGTCTTCTGCAAGTGAAGCACTTGTGTTATTTCAGAAGTGGGAATGAGTTTGGCTCATGAGAGATGTCCTGTGCTTGTAATTATGGGAAACTTGTGCTTCTGGAGGTCTTCTAATATACATCTACATCTGCCAGTCAAGCAAGAAGCACTGGCAGAACAGGCTTTCTTGAGACTATCTAGGAAGTCAAACATCTAATATTCATGAACTTGGAAAGGCACTGACATGTGAAGTAAAAAATTAGTCAAATCTTTCAAATATCAGGGCTGGTCAGTAGAATAGGGGATCATAGAGGGATTGGTTTGTCTAGGCTTAGATTTTGCCATGCTCTGCCCTCATTTGTTTGCAATGCAAGGCAAAGGATAAGTCTCCATGCCCAAGGCATACAGCATTTTGCTGTCTTGGGTTTTGAGGGGCAGCTCATGTCACCACAGCACTCTGAAAGGTTTTATCCACACCGTTCATGAATGAAAAAATCTGGATGGAGCAGTACAGTTGGGAATCCCATCAGAGTGCAGTGAAAACCCTCTGAGTGCAGGGGTCTGGGGGCTGCAGGAGTGAGAAAGGCTCCTGGGAAATGAGTGAGTCAGGAGGTGGGAGCCTGTAGGGCTGTTCACCCTGGCTCTGGTTCTCAACTTCACTTTCCCAGTTGTGAAAGGCTGGCAGCATGCATACATTGTTTTTAATCTTCCTTTTGCATCCCTGTTTTTGCCATTGTCAGAGCGCTGTATTATGTGAATTGGAATTAAGCAATTAAGGCAATAATGTTTCCCTTGAAGAGTTTGACAAAGCAGAAGGAACATAGACTACTTTTCAGACAAGCTTTTGGTTGCATATTTACCTAAAAGCAACAGGAAGAAAGAAATGGACAATGGTACACACACCAGCTTTGTGATCAAGCCACCCTTCCCCCCTGTGCATCCCTCCTTCTTACTTGTCCCATAACACCACTGAGGTCTTGGGTCCTCAGAGGGGCTGCTCACTTGCCACCGTCAGCACAGAGGACTCAAAGGAAGGGTCTGCCACAGCCTGTAACAAAACTGGATCTTGAACAGGTTCTAAAGGTCTAGCCCAACACCATACTTCATGCTTCAGAGCAAAGGGTTTTGTGACTGACTCATGGACTGCACTTTCACAGCTTTGCAAGGCTGGTGTGTGGGGATGAGGAGGGGGAAGGTTGCTGTCAGCTGCTGGGAGACAAAAGTTCACCGCTGCTCTCTGTGAGGAGTTTTTTGACTTTGCAACTTAGCCACCATCTTGTGTGAATTCTTCCCATCAGAGGTCATCTTGTTCTAAAAGAGACCTTCATTTAGATTTGCAATGAGTTTGTGAGAAAGAAGAGGGTTGTGCTATTGAACTGTTTTGCTACTGATTTTTACATCACAGTCAAAGATGGGCTAAACTGAAGCTGCAAGTCTCAAATGTCTTGGAAGCCAACGTGCTGGGAAGCTAGTCTGATGTCTGGAGAGTCATGCTGCTGGTGCCTCTGCACCTTCCCTCTGTTTAGCAAATGAGGTGGTGACTTTTAAAGACATAAAATTCACTTTTAACCAGTAACTGTGCTAAGGATCAGACCCAGGGGTACAAATGTAAGATTCTGCAAAATGGCATCATTTGAAATAAGCTTTACCCTGCGATCTTTCTTTCTTTCCTTGGGATGTGGTTGGTCACCCATGCTTTGAACCTGCTTAGCTGTTGTCAGGAGCTTAGCATTTTCTTAATTTCCTAAAGGTCTCAGGAGGGAAAGGAGCAGAGAATGGGGAGTTACTAGTTTGTTGCCAGTGGAGATACATAGGGCCTGCTTCACCACTGCTCCATTACACCCAGAGTCACACCAGCATAAAAAGATGAGTCAGAGGCAGTGACTCAGGCTCCAGTGCTCCAAACAGTCAGCAGAAGTGGCAAGCCTAGTCCCAAGTGGCACTAATGACTGAAAGAGAGTTTAAAAAGTGTGTGGCTTGATGTGGTGTATTCCCCAGCTCACACAGGCACACAGGGAATCATTACCAGATAGAGATAATTGGGTGATTGTATAACAGAGTGGTCACATACACTGATCTATAGAAGTGCATGGGAGGATTTGGTTCACTTTGAAACCTCTTCCCAAGTTATATGAGCTAAAATTAAGGCAGTCCCACTCAGGGCAGATTGCTGGAAGCTGAAAGGATATTGTGGGGATGGATAACCCCTTTACTTTAAGCATACTTCACTGCTCACTTTCAGGAAAAAGGATTATAGAGGCCTTGTTCCAACCCAGCAGGGCTCATCTTAAGCTAAGTTGCTAGGTAGGGGTGTAATGAGATAATTCAGACAGTCTGAGACCACTCTTTGCTTATGTAAAGTAGCATTCATGTGGAAGCAAAATTGTCCCAGTCAGCACCCTTGTCAAAAGCTGCTCTTTATGTCTCCATCTTGCCTGGTCACTTCCTAGGGAGGTCAGTGGAGCTTATTCTCAGTAGCAGTTGTTTGGCCTAAATTAGTACTCAAGGAAGCATTGGCTCAATCGATCCAGATAACTCTATCTAGCCTTTGTTTAAATAAGGCAACAAGTTCCCACTGCCTCAACATCATTTATCTGCTGTGTAGTTCTGCAGCCAAGCTGTGTTTGTGGAGGCAGACAAAAATAACCACCAAAAACCAAAAAACAAACAAACAAAAAAACCAAAAAGAGAAAAAAAAAAATAACCCACTACAGCTAAAGGTAAATACCCATTTCTTCTTTCATTCACGACAGTTACAGGAAATATTTTCTGGGCACTATCAAGCCGTGATCCCCTTCATCCCTTTGCCTTGCTTTCCTATAACTACCAAGCCCTGGTTTTGACTGCCATTGCTCTTTTTATCCCTCTAGCTGAGGGTTGCACCATATTCCCCTGCCTTTCTCCAGATGTTTTAATGAGCTTGCATTTTCATGAAAGGCCAGATCTGATTGTGCCTTGAATGGCAGCTGCCAAACAGAGCTCTTAGTTTCAAACTCAGCAAGAAAATGGCTTTGCCTCCCCTCAGAGCAGCTTATGTACTTGAGAGGCTCAGTCATTATGAGCAATTTCTATTAAGAGCTGAGTGCCTTTTGTGTTCCTCGGGGTCTGCTCAGCACCACTGAGGATTGTGCCTTCTCTGTGGTTTGAACTAACATCAGCAGAGCTTAGACAAGCATGCTGGGAAAAACGTGACTACAGTTGTCACCCTGGAAATCTTGTTTTTTCTGCTGGTTTGCTAGGGTATTCCCCCTCCCTTATTAATATATTTATCAAAAAAAAAAAAAAAAAAAAAAAAAGTTGAGTTTTTTACTTCTCCTGAAAAGTGTCTTCCATTTTCTTTATGCCTGGCAGACCTTCTCTGTGTGCTGGGCTTTTCACTTTTGGAAAAGTGGAAAAGCATTCAAAGGGTAAACACCATGAAGGACATGAGGGTTTTTTCAATTTTTTGAGGGGGTGGGGGCTGGTTCCAGGCTATGTAATTATTAAGATGTGAGGTGTCATTACCAAAAGAAGGCATGCTAAGGTGCCCTGATGATGAGATTGGCTCAAGTCCTGACAGCAGAGCAGGTCTCCAAGAAGAGGGAGAGAGGTCGCTTTTCACACCAGTTGAAGTCAGTATGTATGATGGGAGGTGACAGGAGAACCCACAGTGAATGAGTGGGACTTTTTCTGCCTCAGAGGACAGGGAAACTCAATCCAGTTCTGCAACTTCCTCAGCCACAGCACCTGGGCAATCTCAGAGGTTAATTTGGGCACAGTGTGCCCTCCAGCAAAGAGACTTAGGAGAAGACTCTATGAGGAAATGCTCCCAAGTACCACTATTGTTCTGGCATGGTCCAGTGACTCCTGTGACTTCTGAAAGGCAGAGAATGATTAAGATGTGCTGCAGCACAGAAGGAAAGATTGTGTTTTCTCCTTTACCCCATGCCTCAAGCCCCACAGCTGAACCTGTGGCTTATGGCTGCCCCAGCTTTCAAAGTGATAAGAAACGAAGCAGCTGAGGGAAGGAAGGAAACAAAGACTACCAAGTTTATCCTCTGCCTTTTTAATATGGTAGTGCTTTCAGAGAATTCACAGGTGCATGAGTTCTTGGCAAAGATAAGGTACATGTACAGAGGCATTTCTTGTCTAAGGTGTTTTGCAGTTGTGTGTATTGGAAAAGGGAAGTCGGGTAAGCTACAAGAGACATCTTCAGTAAAGAAGATGGTACTAAAAACATGAGAGAAGAACTGTGGGTGAATACTCAAGGGAAGTATCATCTATGCTTCTTTACTTCTAGGCATCCCTTGGCATGAGCTTTTGGTCACTGTGGGAGGCAAGACACAAAGCTAAACAGAATATTTGTTTAATGTGTACAACAGCTTTTCTCTTCTGTGCTGTGTCAGGCTTGGCCCCCATGGCCCCCTGGGAAGCAAATTAATCTTTGATTGCTATTCACATCAACGGGGAATTCATAAATGCCTTTTTTTTCCCCTCAAGTTTAAAGTAATATTCAATCGCATTTGAAAAACTAACACTTCAAATTCACAACCTGAGTTTTAGCTCTCTTATAATTTCTCTGTGCCTGGCATGTTTCTTCACTCCAATGTCCCATTCCATGCATAGTTGTTTATTCACATTAAGGCAGTAAAATACAGATAAGGAAATCTTACAGATGAAAAATGCTTAGATCCTCTTTTGGTGGTTTTTTCATTTGGCCGCAGTAAATGATGACGAAAACTGAAAGACTTTCGATTTTGGTTCCTTACCTTTGATTTTTGCACCTAATCTCTGCAGCTTCATCTGATCAGGCAATGTAGGAAATCTCTCCTCTAGGCCATTTCTCGCCTTGTATGAAGTATTTTTATCACTCTCTGATCCATTTTATCAACATGCCAGAAACGTTTAGGCCCTTGTTCTTACCATGTCCCTGGAATAGCATGGGTCATCATCCTATTACTCCTGAAGTGTTTTGCAAGGAAGCAGCCAGAGCACGGGACCCTAAGTAACCTGACCAAGCCAATCAAGTCTGTAGCAGAGCTGAGCTCTGATCATGCATCCCCAGGGCCTGTATTTGTGTTTCTCTCCTGTGCAAAATCCATGAGCCCTACAGCCTTTCCCAGCATTCACTTAAGTATGCCTGCTTCCAGCAGTTCCTCCAGCATTTGAAGCCTGTGCATCAGAAAACTAGAGTGGCCCCATTTATTCCCATTAACATGCAGGCACACACTGTTTGTCTCCCTCTGGGAACATGATAAGAAGAGTTTTAGTGTCAGGAAAAATAGTAATAATAATAATAATAACAACAGCAGCAATAATAATAAGAAAACCTTCTAGGTGTCAACTCCATATTTTCTGGGGCCTAGTTAAGTTCTCTGGTGCATAGCACTCCATCACTTTTCTCAGCAGGGTATAGTTGCTCATAACTTGAAGGTTTTATCTCTGGGCTTCCTGTACTAAAAAGGAGAAAGGAGGCAAATCTTCCATTCCATGGAAGTATAGATGTTTAATTAAGTATCACATTTAGTTGTTCCAGACTCGTGCTTGACAGTCACTGCATTTTGAAAATTGTCTCCTTATTTTTTTGGTATGGAAAAGATAAAAACCATCTGACTTAAATGGTGTATGTCCTGTGCGCCCCTCTGCACCTTGGAGTGACCTGTGCTCCAGGACTGATGCACAGGTCCTGCTGGCTTGCATTTGCATGACTCTGGTGCATGCTGCATTTCACACCAGTCTTAGGCTGAAAGTGCCTCCTCTGTTCTGCTTCCAGTGGCCCTTTCTGTCATCTTAAGTCCAACCTGCCTTCTGTCTGTTCTGTGGCATTTGTCTTTGGGTCTCTCGTCTTTCTTTTTTTCTTGGGGAAAAAAAGCAAACTGCACCTTGGAGAAATTAGTTTTCTGGGCTTTTCTTACACTGCCTTTCTTGCAAGGATCTCAGATCACTTGCATCTTGCAAGAATTAATAATATAAAGCTTGCTGCCCCTCTGTGAGACTGACCAGTTTTATTATCGTTGTATTAAATTAGCAGTCTCTTTGAAGTCTACTTAATCTACTTTGGGACTGTGACACCTTGCATACAGATCCTAAGCAACACGCTCCAGCAACTAGAAAACCAGAGAGACTGGTCAGAGTGCAGTAGCCTCAGCGCAGAATCTGCCAATCCACCTGTCATTCCCTCCTGTGCTCCCAGAGTCACACATCCCATGCCATCAGGGACATAGAGGTGTGGTTAAAACTGGTTCACCCAGAGGCCTGCTGTTGACAGAACTTTAAGTGCCTGCCTTGTGTGTGCCAACCACTCTTGCCTTTGCCAGTCCCCACCACAGGAGCTCCTCTGGACAGTGAAGAGCTGGGGTTGCCCAGGGTCTTTTTGGAGCACACCCACCCCAGCCAACACCAGCCACACATCACGTCCCCACTCAGTCACTCAACATTTGCCACTCTCCAGATCATAGGTCTGTGGCCTTGGAACCTCACAGGGACATTTTGCTGGTTTTGACTGGAGTATAGTTAAATTGTATTCTCAGTGCATGGTAAGAAGCTGTGTTTTGGATTTGGGCTGAACACAGGGTTGATCATATAGAGATATTTTTCTTAGTGCTGAGCAGGGCTTACACAGAGCTAAGGCTTTTTCTGCTTCTTGTACTTCCATGCTGGTAAGGAAGTAGGGGGTGCCTGGGAAACTGGGAGGAGACACAGCCAGGACAAGTGGCCCAAACTGACCAGAAGGATATTCCATTCCCTATGACATCATGTTAAGTATATAAAGCTGAAGGAAGAAGGGAAGAACATTTGGAGTGATGGTGTTTGTCTTCCCAAGTAACTGTTACATGTGATGGGGCCCTGCTCTCCTGGGGATGGCTAAACACCTGCCTGCCCATGCAAATGGTGATTTAATTTTTTGCTTTGCTTGGCTTGTGTGCTCAGCTTTTGCTTTCCCTGATAAACTTTATCTCAACTTATGAGTTTTCCAGCTTTTACCCTTCCACTTCTCTCCCTGATCCCAGTGGTAGAGCAGTGAACAGACGACTGCCTGGGGCTTGGTTCATAGCTGGGGTTAAACCATGATAAATGTTTCTGGGGATAGGGGTCAAGTATGACTCAGGCTGGAAGAGAGTAGCATTTAGACTCTGTCTTGTGATTTTGAAGGGCCAGTCTCTGGAAGGGGGAGAGAAGATAATTTCCCTCCAACTCTGCTTGCCAGTAGTGAGGCGTCATGGCTTGGTCTCTGATGGGGTGTGACACCTGGTTTGGATACCACCAGAGCCAGAGGTTTGTGCTGGTGTGTGAGGCTGTGCAACCTCTGTTGGGGAGAGTCAGGGGGAAGCATGAAGGCTGCTGGGAGAAACAGGGTCTGTGTAAAACTCTTCTGCTTGACCAAGCCCAGGAGGCTTCAAAGGAGGCAGGCCTGACATTTACATCCACTATGTAGAAAGATCACAGATAATAAGCTCTGTGTTTGTGTGTGTGTGTGTGAGAGACAATGAGAACTGAGTCACTCCTGCTGAATGTCATCATAAACAGCACCCAAGAGCAGTTTTTCCACTGGAATTGCTTGCTGGGGATGTCAAAACTATGACTGAAACAGAAGATTGTGGTGATTCTGTTTCCTTGTCTTTCTGCTCTTCTATCAAGGATAAAAGGCATTTCTGGGTTGCTTTCCCCCTACCTACCCACCTACCTACCTACCTACCTACCTACCTACCTACCTCCCTCCCTCCCTCCCTACTGCAACTTCTACACACAGCACAGCAGCTTTTCTGTGATGCCTGTATCCCACCGCTGTACCAAAATCCCCTGGAGACCAGGTTCCCACTGCCTGTGATTGATTGCCATGCCTTGTTTATAGCTCCAAAAGACTGAGAGGAGCCAGCATCCCAGCCTGGCTGGAATCAGGTGCATTTTAGTCTCTTTGAAGGGTCTCACAGTGGCAGGTACCACCATGGCCTGTTGAAGCACTGACTCTGCTATCCTCAGCAGAGGGAGACTTTATAATTCTGTGGCCACAGCAGCCCTACAGTTCAACTATAAAGTGGGACCTATGGCAGGAGACCACAAGAGGAGAGGCAGGATAGAAATGCAAGGGGAGGTGAAAGAGAGAGACAATAGTTAAAACAAAAAAGAAAGATAAAGAGTGACATGAAGACTTTACTCTTCATTTATAAAAGGCTTCATCTATCAGCTGGATTGCCTTAATGTGTCTCCTAACAAGGCTCCCCCATCACACACACCCCCTTTCCTTTGGTTTCACTCTTTGATATTGTCACATGCTCTTCATTTTCCAGCACGTTGCATTCATTCTTTGCCTTTAAACTCCAAGGATTAAAGCAACTGGATTAAATAAATAAATAAATGAAATTAAAAGAGCTGACATATCATGCTGTTGTTGGCAGCCTTTGATTTTCTTCCAGAACAAGATCATTACTTTTTTTTCTCTGGCTTTGAAAAAAAGCAGTGGACAGATGACAGACTCCTCATCTTACAAATTCTTTTATCACTTGTGGGCTGTGGTAGGTGTGGGGAGAGGCTGAAGAATGAGAGGCTTGTTTCTGTAGTATAGGGAGCTGTGAATGACTGTGAGAATCAAGCCAGGTAGCAGCCAGTTGAGCTCTGGACAGGAAATGTCTTTTTGCTAGAATTTTATACGAGCCCCAGGACAACAACTTCACGGTCCCCACTGAAGCTTAGACAGTGCTCCCACATAGAAACAATGAAGATTAGGGCCAGCCTGATGAAAAGCAACCTCAGGTGTAAAGTGTTGAGTCCCAGACAAATATTTCACAAACTTTTGGGAGGAGACACATGACCACTGTAGTTTTTTGGTGCAACCCAGTTATAAGCATAAAACTTGTAACATGAAGCATAAAGAGCTGAGTTACAGAATTTGGCACTGGATCTGAATCTATGTCTGTTTGTAAGTCTCCAGGCCCAGGAGTTTTGCTGACAAAAGTTTAGGTCCATCCAGGAAGTTTTCCTAGGTTTGAAGCTGAGCCCAAGTTTTTTGAGTCTCTAATACCTTGGAGCAGACTGAGTTGTCCCTCCCTATGCACAGCTGCAGTAAGGATCAGAGAATCTGACACGAGCTGCTTGGGAGACCACTGGAGGCACGTTTCCCACAATGAAATTTGGAGGATATGTGGCTGTTCAGATCCAACCTTGTTTGGGCTCTGAATGTATCATAAATCTCTGGCACTGGGTGATGCTTTGCTGTGCAAATGAAGTCCAAGGAGAGCCGAGAGCAAAGAAAACGTGTTTGCACTCACAGTTCCAGCCTGACTGAATCATAGAGTGGCTATAAATAAGGAGAAGGAAACTGTGGCAAGGAAGCTGATTACTTGAAATTGTCCCTTTCTTTCCTTTGCTTTCTCCAGGATGGTTCAGTGCATCATCTGTGTGTTTCGGACAGGAAAATTTTGCTACATCCTAAAGCGGAGTCTCTTCCGGCTGTGGTCATGTCATTATTTTCTCAGCATTACTCTGCAATGTTGCTGAGAGGGTTTCTAAAGCTACCTCCTTACCTATACCCTTCTGCTAAAGTACAGGTAGTTATGTGTTTGTCCTGAGCAGAAGGCAGCAACAGACATAACAAAAGGGATTCAGGATCTTCTCCAAACTAACTTGAGCAAATAAGGCAGGACACGCTGATGGGACTATGTGCAGAAGGCTCTGTGTATGTCCTACAAATGCTAAGTACATCACACATGCTTTACAGTTAACTCTGATTGTGTGCTCTCAGTCCTCCTCTTTCCAGGACAATGTAATTCCTCTTGTCAGGACCTCTTATCTCAGTGAGTGTATTGACATGGAAGGGAACTCAAAGACAATGCATTCAAGATCACCTCATGAAGGGCCAGAACTGAATGATGCAGTGAGGCTGTCTGTGGCTCTCTATCATGTGTTGCTCTTTCCAGCCAGCAGGCCTACAGTTCTGTTTGGCATGCTGGGAGTTAACAGCAAACATCATGGTCCCAGCCACACTGGCTGCACAGCTGTACCAAAACACAAATCTGTTTTCCCAGCAATTGTCCAAACTGAGTCTCCTCAGGGGCATCGCAGCCATGACTAGAGAAGCAAATGTAGAACATGTCTCTTGGTTTCAGCCAACCCTGAACTCCGGTGTACTGTGCAGCTGTTGCTTTAATCAGATATAGAGACTTAATTAGGTTAGAGTGACCTCTAGAAGTGTAGCATTTAAGAGCAAAGTGGTGGAAAGCATTCTGGGTTCCACTCTGCAAATAAGAGTTTAGTTCAGTTGTTCTGTACTGCTCCCAGAATTTGAACATTTTGGAGCTCTGTGACTCTCCATCCTCTTTTCTCTTCCACCTCACACAGGCTAAAGAATCAGCTTTTATGTGCTAGAAATATTCAAGGCAAAGGACATTTTCAGTACTTAAGCCTCCAAGTGAACAGGTTAACCTGCACTTCTCTGTATCATTTTATAGGGAAAGGTTCAGAAGTAAATTCTTCTGCATGCTCATACTTTCCCCTCTCACACCAGCACAAGCACTTGTTCTGCCTCACTCTGTGCAACTTGTCCCACACAACCACCACCCTCCACATTACCCTCACCTGCTCTCATTCCTGCTGCCAGTCATGGGAACGGGAATTCCCTTACCTGAATTCAGTGATCCTCTGGACGAGTTTGTGTGCATCTTCGCAGTTGTGAGCACACCCTGCTGCACCCACTCAGCATGCTAATATTGCTGCCATTCCCCCATACCCCCACCTGCACTGCCTTGCAGGTGCTCTGCCACACAAATGAGCACTGTCCTCTCCCCTTCCCTGGTATTTATTTCTGTGCACACAAGATGGCCATCCCTGGGGACTTGCTTCTGTATTTGCCTTTGCAGTGATCACAGGCAAATTGAAGAGGATATGACAAATATTAACCTGCAGCTATTAGTATGAGCTATTCCTGGTTCTGCATGGCAGCAGTTACAGAGAGAGGTGGTTCTAATGTCCTTTTTGTAATCTTTCTGAAAAGCCCCCTGAAGAGGCACACAGAGCCATGAGGCATTTGCAGAGAATATGGTGTTGGAAACAGAAGGGGGCTGCTGCCCCGGCAGAACTTTTGTAAACATGTGAGTGCTTGCTGGTCCACGCCAATACTGGAGATACTGGGCAAGGGCTTAGATTTGGAGCCTCAGAGACTAAACCCAGCCATCTCCCATCCTTGGCTTTTTCAGGCAGTGGGGATGATCATCCAGCTGGCTGGGACCACATGACACAAGGAAGATGGTTCTAGAAGAAAAACACCAGTTGTTGTTCTTGTGTTTGACACCAGTTGCAATGAACCCACAGCATGTGGAACACATCTGATTTGCTCGCTACCCTAGGATTATCATCTTAAATAGCATTTCATTCTCCTTGTAGACTTAAGGGGAGTCTTCTCCCTCTCCCACCCTGCTTTGCTGTTCACAAAAGTGGCTCATCAAAGCTTTGGAGCTCAGTCATTAGCTGTGAAAGTGCAGAGATGGGCTGCTAGCTCATTTGTTGACCAGAGCAGGTGATGCTTAATAGCCTCTAATGCAGGAGAAGAAGCAGTGAAACACCAGGAAAGCAACAGAAGAATAAAAACTAAGACAGATGGGCTGATGGAGCACTGTAAATCACAAACTCAAGAAGGAACCACTGGCAAACTAAGAATGAGATTCTCCTCATGAATTCTTCTGGCTGTGGAAGCACAATGAACTCTTGTCTTCCTGCAGCTTCTGCACTGAGGATTGTGGTCCTTCTCATTTCCCCTGCTGCTGGAGGTCGGCTCCTGAGCACATATCATTTGTTACTCAACCCTCTGCATGAATAGGAGATGAAGCAGCAGTCTGAGGCAGCAGTGGCACATATAACTCCAAGCGGCTTGCTCAGCAATCCCCACATCACATTTAAATGTGTTTCACTCTGACCAGAAATAGATCAGCAGTGCCAAAGATGGAGCTCATTTCATTTTCCTCAGCAGCCAGCAAGCATCTTCCCTATGCTACTCTCAACCTAAACCATTCTGCTTCGACATGAGAACAGGGTCAAGACTCTACAGCCTGTCTGCCCACTGCTTTTTCTACTGCATCCACCTGTTTAGCAGACTGCTGGGTCTCCCGGATGGGCACTTATCCATCTAGGAACTGGCTCATCCTCAGAGGGTATTTCCTCTGAGTCGATAGGCAGGTCTCACACAATCACTGGAGTCTCAGTCATCCAGAAATTAGACCACTGTAATTTTTATCTGGAGAACCAGTACTTGTATACTTGCTGCGTTAGGGGCGATTCAGCCTTTTGGTAGAAGGCAATTGCCCAGCTCAAGCTGTGTGGAGAAGACTGAGCTTCCACAGCAGTTTCTGAAGTTAGAAAGCATGTGATGTGTCCCAAAACCTGTTTTGTGCCTTGCAGTACAGATGAACATTCTTGAGAAGACATCCTCAAGGGTGTTGACTATCCTGGTAGCCTGAGGCCTGGGACATCTGCATTAATTTCCATGATCTTACAAGCATCCTGCATGAGCTGGGGCCTTACTCAGATGTTCACTTGTCCAGACATCTGAGGCATGCTTAGCCAAGGAAGGATTTATACCAGACCCTGACTTTCTACACAGCCATCACAGAGAATTAGGTGTTTCACTCAGGCATTCTACTGGTGCTCTGGGGATAGCCTCATCTTTCCTCTGATTCAGTAAAGAATTAAGCTTTGCTAGTCATAGATAACAAGTGATCTCTGTTCCTTCAGCTGGGATGAAGCAGCAAACAGTGAAGCCTGGTGCTTGCAGGCAGTTGGGGACTGAGCACAGCTTCTTTGCTTCGGCACCCTGGAGCAAGAAGAGTATTTCATGTATTTCCAATGGGTTTCACAAACGTTAATTAACCACTGTTCAGTTTTACTTTGTACAATTGGCATTTAATGGCCAGAGTAGTGTCTGGCTTGGGGTGTGTGGATTGTGGTATGAGGTGTGATCTTTTAGTATGTGCTCTGAAAGTGAGACTTCCCAGCTTTGCAAGCAGTGCCTGGGATAATAGTCTTTTCTCAGCAGCATGACAAAATCCCTTTGCCCATGCCCACAGGCTGGCTGGCAGCTCCATTTTAGTGTGCACCACTTTGTCTCTTTCTCTTCAAAGACCAAGGGTATTTGTTGTGCCAGACTCCCACGGGAGTGGTGTTAATTGCGAGACTTGATCACTGGAGTCAGGGTAATGCATGGACTGATTCGGTAGCATCAGTCTATCCCTACAAGCTACTGCTGACCCTCTAGCCCAGTGGTAGAGAAACCTGAAATATTAGTTACAAATCTGACTTGTCAGGGCCAGGTTCTGCTGTTGTTACAGCGTGCAGCACCCGATACAGGGGAAGATCTCACTCAGAGGCAGTGGTGGGAAGAATAAGGATATGAGAAAAGCAGAGAACTGTTAAAGCATTGTCACTGTGTCATAAGCAATTTGCTTGTAAGCAGCTTCAGATTTTCTTCCCGTGCTTTAGGGCTTGATAAGTACTCACTAAAAAGGAGTAATTTTTAGGCTTCCAGCTGTTCTTTACAACCTGTTTGCTTCAGTGAATCATTACTTGCTTAGTATTTGCACTCTTTTATCCGTTAACTGAATATCTATGCTAATTGTTGTCTTTCTCAACTGAGTAACTAAAATACTGATCAATTTTTTTTTTCAGCTAATTTGTTGGGGTATTTTTCCTTCTGAAATACCGACACGTCAAAATGGAAACATTTCACAGAAACTTGTGGTGTTTATATGCAGTGATCTTCAGTTTTTCAGGCCCCGTATTTAAATTTATGGTGAAAAGGTGAGGCATAAACAGGGTCAAAATGGCCAGCAACTTAAGGAGTGGGGATCTTGTGTGAGATGCAGAGAACTCCAGCCAAGCACTTGTATAGAAATCAGGCAGAGACTTGTGCCTGTATCTTGCATGTACCAAACAATCTAATGACAAGACTGTTATCTGCTCAGGAGTGGCTCTTTCTTGCAGAAAAAAAAAGAAAAAATGAAAAAACCTAAAAGGCTGTAATAAAACATGGGAATAGATTACAGAACTTCAACATTTATCATGCACTGGATTTAATTTATTTTAATTATTTTGGCCAGTCCTATGAATAACAAATAACTTGCTGTCTGGTAAGAAGCAGCCTTAGCAGTTAACAAATTTTCATGTGACACCCAGCAAGTTGACAAATGCTCACAACTAACAAGTGTCATGAGAACATGAACTACAGCTATTCAAACTCAGCTCTTTTGTTTCTGTAGAGGTTAACCAATTCCTTTTACTCTTCTGTTCACCTAAGACTAGCAAATACAGTATTATCCACCAATACAGAAGTAAAATCAGAGCCCTTGCCAACTGCAGCTGTTACCAGACCTCAGAAACCTCACAAAAAGGATGACAATGTCAGAGTAATGGGTCTCTTGCTTTTATGTGTCTTCTCTTTAGTGCTTTTGGTTCTTAATCTGAATCACCATTGGTTCTTTTGATGAAAATTATGGGCTGTTTATCATAGATAAGGTGGATACATTTGGAAGCAATTTTGAATGCTTCTTAACAGAAAAAAAAAAAAAAAGAATAATTTCTTATTTTTTAAATGGCTAGTTGTGGAGAATCTACACTTGATGCCAACTGTAGTTACAAACTGCAGTCTCAGATACTAAGCAACAGTCTTTTGAGTCTTAAAAAAAAGTCTTCAGACAGCTGTCCAACTCTGGAAAATAAATGGGAACAATTTGTTTTTAACCATGACAATGCACAATCTGGCATTTTTTGAATCAGAAAAACTTGGAGCCTGGAAATTAAACTGTCAGTACTTAAAAGTATGAGACTGTGAAGACCAAGAAGTGTTTAATCAGTATGTTAGGCTCTCAAAATGGGCAGGAAACATTGTCCTGGAAGGACAAAACTCTACAAAATGTAATTGCAGTGTAAGTACAGATGAAGGTGTGTGTGTGAGGGACAAGAGCTGGAAAGACAGATGTAGGCCATTAGAGGAAAAAAATTGTTTGCTTTTTCCATCTAGTAATGCAGGAGAGGAAAGTCTTGTTCTCCCTAAATCCCGTCCACACTACTGTCCTTAAACTGTACCCGTATGTTCAGGGACAGAGCAGAAGCTGCCACTTCAGGCAATGTTGACCACATGGCACTGGTGCTGTAAATGCATAGTCACAGATTCCCTTGTGTAGACAAGAAAAGATGCAAGCACTAACCCAGGCTGCAAGGGCAGCAGTGGCATCTCACTGTTAGGCATCATCACACAGACAACCATAGCTCTGATAGACACCCTGACTCTGCGCTTTTATGGAATGCAGAATGTTGGGTCTTCACTTTGCTGTTGTTGTTGTTGTTGATGTCCCTGACATCACTACACATTCTACAAGACAGACTTTGAGGTGGTGGAATGTGCTCAGGGAAGGGCAACAAAGCTGGTGAAGGCACACAAGTCCTATGAGGACAGTCTTGAGAGAGTTACAGTTGTTTAGCCTGGAGAAGAAGAAGCTCAGGGGTGACCTTGTCATTCTCTACAACTGCCTGAAAGGAGGGTGTATCCAGGTGGGAGTCAGCCTCTTTTCCCACTAATAATAAATAATAGGCCAAGAAAAAATGGTCTCAAATTGGGCCAGAGGAGGTTTGGAAAGAATATTAGGAAACATTTTTTCACCAAAAAGGTTTTCAAGCATTGGAACAGCTGCCCAGGGAAGTGCTGGATTCACCATCCCTGGAGCTGTTTAAAAGACGTGTAGATGGGGCATTTGGGAACATGGCTTAGTGGGGGTTTGGCAGTATTAGGTTAATGGTTGGACTCAATGGGCTTGGAGGTCTTTTCCAACCTAGACTGCTTTGTGAGCCCAGCAGTACCCCTGCACAGGCTGGAGCTGTATCATTCATCCAAGCTTTACTGTAGCAGCAGATTGGACAGTAATGTTTGCTCCAGGCCCAGGGACAGTGATTGCATCTGCTGTCTAGTAGGATGCCCAGTATTTTCAGCAGACTGAAACCAAACAGTATCTCTGTAGTGATGAACTATGTTTTGCCATTACGAACTCTACATGCGTTTGAGGTTTTAACATCTCTATTCTCTCTGGTCATAGCCTTGTTTCCTTCAATCTTTCCCACAAACAATAGAGAAGAGCAGATTAAGATACCTGTGCCCAGAATATTGTGTTGTTATGGGGTCCAAATATTGATGTGGTTTAATCTTTTAAATCTGGTGAAATTGAGGATACCAGGATGAATTGAAGGGGCAAGGGCTGAATCTGAGATGCTTTGCCCAAGGCTGGTTTAGACACAGCTATACCTGAGTGATGCCCCTGTTTCTTGCACGTTCAGTGACAGCTTGTTGGCTGTACCTTATGATCTGAGGGGAGTGTCCCAAACTGGTCACTCCCAAACAGTGCAAACTGCACGTTTGTGTGTGAATGTAGTTCCCCACATGTGTGTCTGATCAGCATCTGCAATTGATGTCAGGGAGATTGTTACAGTGCTGGGATGAGGAACCCTGGTTTCAAGTCAGAATGTGTGACTCTGCTGTGACTTTGTTTTTTTGCTTTCCTATTGGTTTTTTTTATTTGTAAAGCCCTTTCCCCTCATCCTCTTCCTCCCTGTCTTTCAGTTTGTAGCGAAAATAGGCAGAACTGACACATAAAGGTGCCCTCTGAGCCAATTTGCAGCAACTGGTAAAGATCACACTGTATCTATCTAAAAATGCTTATCCATAGGGAGCTGTCTCTGAAGCTGAATGTAAAGATATTGTTTTAAAGAGGCAGCTAAAGCAGGAAAATACACTGTTTTTAAGTAGGGAGGGGCAGATCAATTCAGAAACAGCGAGGTTGTCCTTAGCCCCTCACCTAAGCCTTCTCTGAGAGCTGACAGTTTATTTTTCTTTTAATTTCCATATACTTTTGCACTTCTTCATTTTAATTCAAAGAGCAGAAGCACTGAAGTATTGCTAGACATGCTGTATTAGCAACTCTTTTGTATCCACAAAGTAGAGAGACATGAACTGAAAGCTCTAGACCATGCCTTTACAGATCCAAATCCCTTGGCATTTGATCTCCTGTTTGCAGGTTAATAGGTTTGCCCTTTTTCTGGTTTCCTGGGATTTTGTGGGGAGTTTTGTGCTTCCTCTCTTAGTAAAGCTAAGGCCTATCTGCAAAGTTTGGCTCTAGATTTTGGCCAAAAATATTATTATTTCTTTTTCCCTATCTACCTAGCCAAACTAATTTGGAGTTTTGTTGGTTATGCCAGCTGGAAAAAGAAATTGGCAGTGAAGTCAGGTTTCTCTGGCAAGGTCTGCTTGTTCACAAGAATGTATCAAGTCTTGCTTTCTGTTGTGCAGCAGGGTACATACAATCAGAGCTGTTTCTTCATCCACTGCTCCAACTGCTTTGCAGAGAGCACCCTGATGCGAGAAACCTTCTCTCTGGATACTGTCTACTGGGTCATCTCAGTTGCTCATCAGTGCTCTCCTCTCTGTTAGCCCCGTAATGCTGTCAGGTTTTCCACCCTCACTGCTCCATTGCCATTGGCATTTCCAGCAAGGTTTCCAAGCAATTCCAGGCTCATGTGGACTTTAACTGCTATGGTGACAAACTCAAGTAGCTTTTGCAGAGCAATTAAGCCTATGAGTTTCAGAAAGGTTTAACTTCTGTCCTTGGGGTAGTTTGCGTTATATTCTAGATCACACCTGATGAGCATCAAGTGGGGCAAAGCATCTGCAGTTTTTTGGCTTTAGGCTGACAGGTGATGGAAGGCTCTATCAGTTGTTTAGGAAGCAGCATGAGCCTTTGAGTCACCTGTAAGGTTTTTATTACTAAGAAAAATTATCTGATTCTCTATTCCTTCTGTGGACTTCTATCTCTCTCTCCCTTGCCCCTTATGTATAAGTGTTGTAAAGCTATCTGTAGCTTAACTACTGGTTTATCCAGCATTAATCGACCTCCCTAATTATACTTTGCTATTTTCTCTCCCTTTATCCTTAAAATGGTCTACTGGGCAGGGGGTCTAGAGGGCAAACACACTCATTATATTACCAGCAAACAAGATATGAATTGCACTGCAGGGGACAAAATTAAATTTACAGTTTCCTCTTGTAGATGTCATAAACTATTGATTTAAACCAAGAGGGGACGCAGCACTAGAGCCAGCATATTGACTATGTTGCATTCTTCTCCTTGTGCTTTGCCAGGGGTATTTGCTGCCAGTCCCTGTGTGGCTTTCTGGAAAAGAGTGGCTGGGGACAATCAGGGCAATGGAAAGAGAGAGGGAGATTAGGTGGAGTCTGTTTGGTAGGTCCAGAGGGGGATTATTTCAGGCTGTCTTCTTGTTTCTTGATCTTAATATCTTCCCTTGGCCCACTGTATTCAGTGGAAGGGACCCCTTTCAGAACCTACCTTTCCTTATCCCACATATTGTCTGCACTCAACTTTCCCTGCCCATTTTAGGGGGTTTAGAAGTGGCATCTTCTTTGCGTACCACTCCACCTCTGCCTAAACTTCCTTCATTATGCCGGACATGGCATTTTGCCCCTACTTAAGTGCCCTACTTCTTCACTGTGTCACGATTTCCTTGTGGAGAGGATTGTTCTTTCTTCCCATACATGGAGCAAGGGAACAAAGGAAGGAAGGGATTCTAGGCACCATTTATCCCATTTAGCTTGGTGACAGTGCTTACCCTGAATGGCTAGCTGGAGAGACAAGCTAATGGCTGGAAAATTCACCAAACCAGAGTGCCTTTGTAGTGCACAGCTACAGTGAGCCCTAGCAACTGGCAATTTGCTAAAGCACAGCATTTGGCTCTGTGCCCTCTTTCCTTCTCATATAATCTCAACTAGGTTGGAAACACTGATGTGGTAGGAAGCCGGGAAGGGACATATAGAGAGTTCACACAGAAGAAATGTCCTACCTGGGTAATGGTTGTCACCAGTAGACCCCACACTGTGCCCCTCTGCTGCTGCTGGGAATGGTTTAAATGGCAGGAGCAGGCATGGGGCCAAATGTGATGTCAGGGCTTGGTGACTCGTCATCTATTCCACATTTAATGATGTTAGAGAAGAATTTAGTCCCTCCTGTGCTGTCAGCCAGTTCTCATTATTGGTTAATTGGACTAGAGATGCAGTCACTGTTGAAATCTATTGTTAGGAGCAACCTGTTATATTAGCGTAGGTGTGCTGCTTATATCCCCCTGATGTGAGAGGGTCAAAGGCTTTAACTAAATATACCATTTGCCTCTTCCCATCCTTTTCTGGGGACCACTTTGGTTAAGGTGTATCCTGGCAAGTCTAATATGTTTGCTGACCAGGGATAAGACCTGTGCATTGTCCAGACAGCACATGGATTTTGTCACTTATCAACACCAGAAACTTTATCATTGCTTTCTGACAGCTGCCAGAAAGGTGGAAAGATCTGGGTGGAGAAGTCCTTCCTTGCCAATCTCTGCCTTCTTGGAGCAGTAGGGAATCTGACTGGGTCTACATAAAGAATTAAATGCAAGATTCTGCACGCTACCTGCAATGGAACCTAATCTAACAAGTGGGCACAGATAAGCACTGGCTGCTGAGATCTGATGTAAAAAGCCAGACAGAGAAAGCTGTGTGCAGTTACAAAGTTTTATGAGCTCCCGGATATTGACTACATAGACTCAAGCACTGTCTCCTTTCATCTTATCTCTTGCTTATCTATGTGCCTACCCACTGACCTCTCTCTTCCAGCTCATTCCTTTAATCAGCTTGAGGATGTAGGAAAATATTTTGTCAGAGAGTATTTCCGACTGCCAAACTCAGTTTATTTGTATCTCACCACAAAATAGACCCCAAGAGGTGAAATGCCATAATCACTTGCATTTCTGACTCCCTAGATCACTTGTCTCTAAATAACTATGATGTGCTTTGAGGACTGGATACGAATTTAATGATGTTATCACAATTAACCTGCCATCGTTGTATTTTACATTTTTTCTTTTTTTTTTTTTTTTTTACAACTACAGAATTAGCTTTAATTTTGAGCCAAAGGCTTTGTCGTCAATAACTTTATCTGCTAGTTGCCAGCTCACCACAGAATTCTTTCAAGCACATAAAATGAGAAGGCACAAAACATTCTAAAAATTGAGGACAGCTTTATTTGCACAGTCTCTCCTGTTCATTTTCAGAATGGTCTCGTAGACTTTGTAACATCTTATTTAAATTACTCACTGCCACAGCAGCCTCACCTTTCCCTGACATCATGAAGTGTGCACATCAGCTCTTCACACACTGGGTCACAAAGGGGGAGTGTGGTACACCTGTGGATGAGGAGCTTCATTTAGTGGGTGAGGAGTTTCCTTTGGTGGTGTTTAAGATCAGATGAGGAAAAGCTGTCCCCTGAGATCACTTATGCATAGTTGATTCTGCTGTAGAGTTGGGGAATGTGTTTGATGGTGGCCTACAGTCCTTTCCACTCCTCTTTTATTGATTCTGTGAAGACCTGCCATGTCCATTCTCCCTCCTTCCTTGACACTGTGTTTCATTGGGCCATCAAAACCTATGTGATCAAGTAAAACCCACCTAGGTGGGCTCCATACATTCTGCTGCCTTGCAGTACCTCTTCTGGAGATGGCTAAGGATCACATTAGGGCTTGTACTCTTTCTCCCCACAGAAGATGAGAGTTTTCAATCCTTGATAAAGCATTCAAGCTACAATGGTGGGTGCTTTTCAACTCTGGGGTCATCAGTCCCTACCCCAGTATGTCAGCTGATATGGGGGCTCCCACCTACCTCTGGACAGAAGACTCCAACTTCAAATCATAGAATATGGAATGGTTTGGGTTAAAAGGGACTTTAAGGATTATCTAGTTCCAACCCCTAACTTGGTGCAGCCAGCTGTGAAACAATCTCATTTCCATCACTTCTTCAACAATATTCAGGGTTTTTTTCTTCAAACAATAGTTCTATGTGCCACATTGAGATGTTAAAGTGACTTTCCTCCCACTGTGGGCAATTTAAGACTAACATGAGACAACTAAGCTATGGTGCCATTAGTCAGTATCTGCTTTTTCATATGACACATCTTCCTCTCCTTCCTTGCCTGTTCTTCAGCAAAGGCTTTTTCTACCTTTCTCTTTCCTCTGTGCAAGCCGAAGTACAAAGCAGAGCAGCTGTCTTCTTTCTGCCTAGCCTATGGGTCGGAGCATCTGGATGGAAGTGCTGACTCTTCTCTTTTGTACAGCACAGAAAATGTACCCTAATACCCTTCACTTCCAAGCAAAACTGGAGCTGGTCCAGCCTAGGAAATCTGCTTAGAATCTCTATTTTCCTCTCCTTACCTGCTGTCACCAGAGAAATCCCAGCTACATCAAGTGCTTATTCTGGTCCTTGCCTTGTTGAATTGCTGGGGAAGGTGACTCAGGAGAATTTTGGGTACCTGCCAGTCATTCATAAGCCAATAGCAGCAAAGGTAATTGTCACTCACAGCATTTAAGCCAAAATGTGGGCATGGGGCTGGGACATTTCAAGAGCCCTTGAAATGTCCTGTTATGTGGCTGTTCAGGGGTATTGAAGGGTCACCTGGTTTTTCCCTATCTGCCCCTATCCATGGATGTTCCCTGGAAGTTGTTCTGCTTCTTTTCTTTTTTTTCCTTTTTCCTTTTTTTTTAAGACATATACAACTGCAGTCTGACCTAACCAGAGATGATTTTAGCTCACTTCCAGGAACCAATTTTAGCCTTCCTCCTTCTCTACAACTATCTCTGAAGGGTAGGTGTCCCTCCATGGCACTTCTGTCAGTGCCCTCCATCCTGGCTGGGTGTTCTGCAGAGGGCATTGTGTACGTAGGAATTAGTACAACATATGGCCATCACTGCACACTTCGTATGTTATTATCACATTAGAGAGTCCAGCCACATGTCCCTGCTGCAGCCAGGGGAAACTGCTGGCCCTGCACCTGTCAAGCAGTCCTCCTAATCTCTCTGCAGGCAGCTTCGTGGTCATTTGCAGGTGTTTCTGAGATGTGGGGGTAGAGCAAAAGAGTTTGCAAAGGATTAAGCAACAAGGAAGCAACCTGTGGAAATCAGCTGCAAGGGACAGTACAGAGGAAATTGAGGACAGAGGAGGAGTTCAGGTTTGTGAATGGAGTAAAAAGGCAATAAAAGGAGAGTAATGACTTGAAGGAAGCAATAATGGACAGCTGTGTTTTGAAGGAGACATAAAATCAACAATCTCGCCTCTCTCAGCTATTAAACATCTCTCTGAGTTTGTTTAAAATCCCAGATTGTTGTCCCAGGAGTTAGGACTGCATTCAGATGGCTAATTGCAGGCTGACCTACTTGTCAATCCCGTTCTGGTAGCTTTAGGTTCTCACTTTCTGAACTGTTTGTAATGCATTATGTGACTGCTGTGATCTAACCCAGAAATGACTCCTTCTCTGTGCTAAGTGAAACAACCATAACATAAACCTCTCTGGGTTTGGAAATTGGTACACAGTTTCTATATTCCCATCCCAGTTCCTTCCCAAGAAAATCCTCTGCCTTTTAGAGGGGCATCCTTCCACATTTTGGGAACAACCTGTACCTTCAGAGGTGCACAGAAATCCTCTGGTTGCACAAGCAGATTGGGCCTGGGAGTTTCTAGCCCATTCACAACAGGTTCCTTGGTGAGAGTGTGTGGCAGAGGGGAAGGTAAGCAGCAGGGTGAACAGACCAGCCCTTCTTGTGCTGTGCATTGGCCCGTGCACACACAGAGCTCTGCCAAGAGATTTTAAGGGACTGATATGGGACAAATATCCCATCAGACCCTTCCAAATTCAGCTTTCAAGCCATACCTGTCCCACACAGATAAAAGAACTACAGCATCCTCCTTGAAATCAGAGAAAAGTTTCAGGGGAAAGGAAATTTGGAGGTCTCTTATCCAAGTCCCTGCTCAAAGCAGGGCTAACTTCAACATTAGATCAGCTTGCTCAGACAAAATCTGGAAATCTCCCAAGACAATGATACTTCAACCTGTCTTGGCACCTGTTCCAGTGCTGATCCACCCTCATTATGAAAATATTTTTCTTTTATGTCCAACCAAATAATCTGGGAGCCCAAAATTGCTTTACATACAGCATCAGAAGTGCTGAGTAGAGGGGAATAATAATTTACTTTGGCCTGCTATCTACACTCTCATCATTGCAGCCAGGCACGCATTTAGCCCTCCTTGCCGCAAGGGCATGCTGGCACACTCATTTTCAACTTTTGCTCACTGGGAACCTTTGGTTTTCTTCAGAGCTACTCCCCAGCAAGTCCTCATCCTTCAGTGTTGCACAGAGATTATTTCAACAGGTGGAAGACTCTGCACATATCTTTGTTGAACTACGTGAAGTTCTGTCATCCCATTTCTCCATGTCCTCAAGGACCTTTGAATTGCAGCTCTGCTCTCCAGTGAGTCAGCCACTTCCCTGAATTTGGTTTCTTTCCTGAAGCTGTTAATATCTTCTGTACCATCCTGCAGGTTACTGATGATCAGGTGCACCCTTCTTTCTGATTGCGCAGAAGAAAGAGAGAACTTTAGGATACTTCTGTTATTGTGATTTTCAATGTGGAAAGCAAGATGTCCTATCCAGCCTGTGAGGTACCAAAATGTATGATAATCCTTATGTCTTGAAGAGGATGCAAATTAAATAGACACAACTTAGAAAGGGCAGGGTAAAATTGAGACATTGGGATGTTTTGACCTGCTTGAGTTGAGATTTCATGCAGTTTCAGTGCTGAGAGTAGAACTGTGTTTGCTGAGTATTAGGAAAACATGGTGAACATGCCATGGGCTGCCCAGCTCACTTTGTTATGATATTATCTATCCTGCACATAAGCTGGGGAGCTTGCTTTTCTCTCCCTCCCTTCACCTGGCTTTTTGTACCCAGAAAGTGCTAGTACTGAGTACTTGTGTCACAAAAAATGTCTGGGGTGGAGGTTTGCCAGCCATTTTCAACCCTGCTCTTTGGAGGGGTTGTGTGAGTCAGTGCATGGCACATTCCAAGGCTGAGAGCTGCCCAGGAGGGCAGGACCCCAACCCACTCAGTTCCCTCCTCAGTGAGCAGAGGGTTTCAGCTGTTTGAGAGATTAAGGAAGCAGTAAAATCTGCCAATGTAATAATAGTAATTAATAACAATAATGGGTTATTTTAATGTATTTTGGCATGAATTATTAGGCAGAGAGTACTGTAGGAGAGCAGAGTCTTTGCAGGCAAGAATAAAAAGGCAAGGTGACTGGGCCCTAAAGTGCACATCTGGGCATGATTTGGAGAGGAGATTTATCGACACCATAAATGATGGCTTTTTCGAGCAGCTTGTCTTGGTGCCTATGTGGGAAGACGTAACTCCTGATTTAGGGCAGTGTTCAGCAGTACTTACTCTCCAGGTGGGACTCCTGGGGTATCTCTCCTGGCAGAGAACAGCCAGCTAGGCTCCTGTGAGCACATGTGTGTACAAGACACAGGGCACACACAAAGTCCTGAATGGCATCCCCCATCTTTCCAGTCCCTGTGTGGTCTCTTACAGCCCCTGCCATTGCTGGTGTGTGGTGTCCACACCCTTGGCAGCACCAGGAGAAGCCTGCCCCCTGCTTCAGTGCCTCATGCTAAGGCTGGTGCCTCTCAAAGGCAGCCATGCAGCTCTGTAGACCTCTCTGTCCTGGAGAGATCTCATCCTGGCAGCATGAGGGCATGTTGCCCCAGCTCAGATCAGGCCAAAGCTGTCAAACCACCAGGAAGGGTTACCCTCCACTCCTAGAAAGAAACTGTTTTTGCAGGGGTGAAATGTGAAAGGCAAAGGAGAAGACTGTCCTTTGCAGCACTTAGTTGATGTTTTCATTGATCTCAGTGATTTTGTGTCAGCACAGTGGTAAGAATTGGCCTCCACTCTAGAGCCGTGTCTTGGCAAGCGGACATCTCTCAGTGGGTTTCATTACTATTATCATTATTATAGGGCCTGCAGCATGTTAAGAGCCTGCCAGGACACAGCACTCCCTTTCTCAAGGCTGCAGCCATGTCAGGGGAGACATCAGGGAGCAAGTGGGTGCGTGGGCAGTAGCAGCACATCTCTGAGGTGTGAGTGCTGAGGACTTGTCAGCATCTTGTCAGCAAGGGCTGGGGGGTTGGCTCCTCGTTAAGTGTGCCCCCTACATGGCATGTGCAGGGTAGGTGAGCCTCAAACAGGGCAGCAGGAAAGCTTGAGGAGAAGGATGACAGCAAATGCAAGGCTGAAAGGCAAAATAAATTAAAGCAAACAAATGAGAAAAACAATCCTTAAAAGCACTGGACATGGCTTGGAGGTCATCACTGCCTTGGTGTGCAAGGAGGGTGTAGGAGGTGTGGAAAGGGGACAGAAAGGATCTGCAGCTGCACAGCAGAGAGTGGGCATTTATTAGGGTTCATCAAGCACCTTTTAATGAACAGCCAAACAGCCAGGAGTCAAATGAAACAGTAGGCAAGGTGTAAATGAGAAGGAAGCTGAGGGGAGTGAGAGGAATGACCAGGGCACTGTGACTATGCAATGCCAGGAGCAGGATGAGGGGAGCCACAGGTGGGGAATGCAATTAAGGAGCTGAGCCAAAGCCAGCAAGCTGAATCTCTGGCTTGTGCTGATTTGTTTGCGTGGCCCCCATCCCAGGTGCTGAGCATCCTTCTGGGATTTTTAATTCACGAAGGGGCCCCAGATTTTTAATTCAGAGGGGCCCCATCTGTGGGCTGGGACAGGCTAATGAGGTTCCTCTGCCTGAGTAGGTCTGTCCTTGCCAGGGGATGCTGTGCAGGGATTGCTGAACTTTCCCTGGAAAGGGGGAAAGCCCCTGGATATGGACTTTGACTTTGAAGGGTTCACATGTACTGGACTTGAGACAAAGTATTCTAAAACTGGGGTGTGGAAGTCGCATCCCTGTGAGGAGGGAACTGTACCTTCAAATGGCTGATGGTCTGGTACCTCGGAGCACCCTCTCTTCTGGCATCGTATGCTCATCTCTGTGTGGGTTTTTGCTGACTAGTGTGATACATGCATACAGAGTATTTTGCCATTGTTATTATTACACAAACTTATGGATCAGCTTGAGAAACTCAAATACAGTAAATCACTGGGACTGAGGTAGCATTAGTCTCAAGGCTCTGAAGTAAATAATGCATGAAATATACTGACAGCAGTGTCTGACGGATCCTTATGAACAGCATCTCTCTAATGAATGCAGAGTTGCTAATATTGCAGGGTCGGATTTGGGGGAAAAATGCTGAAATCTCTCTGTGCTCAGGCGAGATGATGCAGATGGGCAAACACCACCCCTTCCTTACCCCTGAGAATCAAGCAAGTGATTTTAATGACAGTTGAGAGGGTCAGGAACAGGGTGGCAGCTCCATATCCAGCTGTGGTGTGGACTTCATGGGCAAGTTGTTCTCCCTTTTCTCCTTCCCCCTTGCAAGGTGAAGGTGCTGAAAGGCTGTCTCCAGCCTACTTTGCCTCCACCCTGGTGTGGAGTGCTATGAGATCCTCAGAGAGGGAGTGCTCCAGGCATGCTAAGTACTATTATTATTTTTTTAATAATCAAAAGACATCCAGGGAATTACAGATCTATGAGCTTTCTTTCAGTTCCAGACAAACTGATTGTGAAGCTAATTAAAGACAGACTAGTACAATGTTCAGCTAAGTATAACATGACAGGGTCAATCCAGTATGGCTTCTGGAAAAGAAAATTGTGCCTTTTTGAGCTGCAAGTAGGTTTTGTTGTTTTGGGTTTGTTTTTTTTTAAGTTTAATAAAATAAGATAAAGGTGATCCCCAGCAGACATAATGTACTTTGATTTTCATAAAGCCTTTGATAAGGCCTTTCACAAAAAAAATATGAAGGGAAATAAATAGCCATGAGCAAAGGGGCAAGGTCTTGTCACAGTTTAAAACCCAGTGGATTGTTAATTAGTAAAGAATAGTTTCTCTTTTGCATGGAGACAAGTTAATAGTGGGAGTCAGTACACACTAGAGAGTTGTTTAGTCTGCCCTGTGTGCCATGGCTGGCGTGTTGGTGCTTTGATGACGACTCCTTGTTTGGTTGGTGAGAAATGCAGCAGAGATGCCAAAAGCCACAGGAGATGTTACATTGCATCCTCTGCTGGCTTGGTGCCTGAGCTGTGGAGATCCAATGGGACCCACTCCCAGGGCTTGGCCTGGCTGCTCTGGAGTGTCCTACCAGAAGCTGGGTCTTCTCCCAGTGCCCCTCACCATCTTACCAGCCAAAAGCAAGCATGGGCTGCCATCTCCGTGAGCCAGCAGGGTTTAAAGGTGCCACGGGGACAGAGCAGCAGGATGACGGATGAACATGGATGAGTGTATGGTAATGCAGACTGCAAAAATAGTCTCCACTTCATCTGTACAGTGATGAGCGCTGAGCTCCCAGGCTCCTTGGAGGGAAGAGATTGGGAGTCACGGTGAGTAACTCAATAAAAGCTTCTTCAGTGGGTTGCGTCAATTCCAAAAACGTGGAAGATGCTTGGTTGCCTTTAAGGGACAGGGAAACAATAGGGAATATGTTATAAAAAATGACATTATCTTGAACACTGGCTACGCCCTCATTTATGAAAGTCTGTAGAATTACCAGAGGGCCATGAAGCATGGTTAGTAATCTTGTGAGATTTACCTACAAGGAGGCAGTCAGTTGGACTGAACAAGGTTTTCTTTTTCAGCGCAGCAAGCTTGCAAAAATGCCATTTCTCCCTCCCAGTAGCTCTCCAATCTTCCTTCTTGCCATCGTGCCGTCTACTGTCCCTGAGCTCAGGCTGGCTTCACTCAATCTTGGCCCGCTCCAATGGGAGATGGCAAGCACCTGCCATCCACAGCCTCCCTGAAGAGACACACTAAAGGCTTATAATTGAGTTATTTACAGTAATGAAGTGTGTGGTGAAAAGTGATCAGTCCCTCCTTTTTCTGTCCTCCTGTAATACTAGAACAAGAGGTCACTTGGAGATGCTAATGGTAGCTTAATTTAGATCACATGAAAGGAGACACTTTTTCACACAGCAGGTAGTCAGTCTGTGAAATCCACACTACCTCCTGAGGTCAGAGTGTCAAACACTGCAGAAGGACTTGTCAAGTTCCTGGGTAATTTTTGGAACACCAGTAACTGTTACTGAGGATGTATTAGCACCCCAGGGACTCCCATCAGGAAGGACCCACTCTGCATAGCACAAAGCCTGCCCAAAGCAGGAGCCAGCCTGACCTAGGTTGCTTTGGTCTCCATAGCCAAATAAAGGTTTGTTTGGTCAGATCGTGGGGGGCTGATGGTGAAAGAGCTGCACCCAAGCTCAAGCACCCTAGTGTGACATTTTTTGTTTTCCTGCACCAGTTCTGTAGCCCCAAAGACAAGGTACTTGGTTGCCTTCCTTTGGTGTAATGAGAGTTCTGTTTTTTAGCTATAAATCAGCGCTGTTCACTCTGATTTTAAATAGGTGAGGATGGGACAGAAAGCCTACAGCTGCCTTTATCTTGGAGGAATCTTCCCATGATCTGGGTGAAGCTTGGGTGAATTGCCTTGGGATAGAGCTTCATCTGCACTTCTGACCCTTCTCCTGGATCTCTTCAACACAATGTCATTGGTTCAGTGGTTTTGCCACTCTTACAGTCAGTTCTTGGCATGCTCCTGTCTTCCCCTGCATTGCCTGTGGCATTGTAATTGACTTAGCAAGTCTGACTGGACATGGGTATTGGTGAATTTTGCCTGTGGGCAGCATAGGCCTGTGGATTATGGTAATGTTGAAGAGCCTTAAACTTATAAAGGTGTTTAAATTTACCAGCAAAACCAAAGTGCAACAGAACGGGGAAAAATAATTTCAAATGCATCCTTGTCTCTGAATTCATGTTTATCTGACCTGCAGTTCTAGAAAGGCCTTTAGTCCTTTCCCAGTAGGTTTGGGACTGAATGTGTTGTTACTTTTTTCCTCCTGTCCACAAATTTAGTCCCTCCATTCCAATTTTGACAAGCGGTGTCCAGACTCAATGTAGAAATCTTTGCAGGGGATTGAGACAGAACACCAGCACTCCTTGCATTGTCTTTTGACTCTTTATTGCAAAATGGCTGTAAGCAATAAGCTTTTAAGTCTGCTCTCTTGTAGCTAGCTGCAGAGCCAACACACTATGTGTACAGTAAAATTGATCATAATCCACTTGAGGGATGGTGTTCAGAAACTCTCACAGGCATCTCTCATTCCAGCATCATGGCAACAGCTCTCCAACTATCCCACCTGTTTTTCTCCTTGCTTTGTTACTGCCGCAGTAGATGGCAGTGTTTAAATATGTCAACCTGGGTTTTTTCCCCATCTTCTTGTTTCCTGCATTCCTCTAACAAGCAGCTTGCAACAGAACAAACAAGTAAGGCAGGAGCGCTCCAGGCAAAAGGAGTGTTTTGTGTTTGATTTGAATACATACATATTTTTCTTGGTTAAAACTTGTGATACTCATCAAACACATGCAGAAAGGCTGTGAATAAGACCTCTTTCTTCCTTGCTGACATGCACACCGTCTAATACGAGCACCTTCTCATTTTCACTCGATGTCTGATTTTTTGAGAAGCGCACTCTCTCTCATATCCTCGCACACACGTTTGATAGTCTCATCCTCACTCCTGCTCTGTCGCGTACACAAAACCACCTTCTCATCTCAGCAGAGCCTGGCACATGCGCACTCCCACAGGCGACATAAGCACACATGCACAGCTACCCACACGCTTGCAAAGGCTTTATTATTGCAGGGAAAATTGCTCTCAAGTATATGAGACTGGATGTAGCTATGGCAGAGATGGGGAGAGAGGGGAGCAGGGCTGGGAAATTGTGCAGTCCCTTCACTCTTCAGAGACACAAAGCACTGCTCAGGTGGAGGGGAGAACATGTCCCCAGAGTCCTCATCCCATCTGCCATGCACAGACAAGCATCAAGCGTCACTTACTCACCGCCTCTTGCGCACAGACTCTGACTGCTCTCCCTGAAAGTTTCTCAGTCACCCTTTCTCATGCATCCTTCCCTCTCTTTTTTGACTGTCTGTCAGGTCCTGATCACATCACTGTCACAGTTGCTATGATATCAGCATTTTCTGACAGGTGTATATGCTTCTGTCACTCCCAGCGAAGCTCTTTAGCACCCAGCCTGCTGCCGGATCTGAGCCAGGGCGGCACTACTGGAAAGCATGGTCAGTGGTATCTCATACTGCTGCATGCAGAAGATACAATCTTGATAGAAAACTGCATGTTTTCAGGGGATTCCACTTTCAAATAAGCCCTTGAAACAAGTGTTTTCCCTTCATGAAGAGTGAGGTTCACTGCTATTCAGAAAAAGGAGGAACACTCTGGGCAATGCTCTTCTGAATTCCCAAAGATCTTCTCCCTCATCCTCTGAAGCAGGCTCTGCATTTGGCCTCCTGGAGTGAGCTACTGCCTGGAGGGCACTAATTTCAAAAAAATTACTTAAACTTTCTAGAACGCCCAAGCTTCCAGTGCAGCCTGAAGCACTGAGTGCTTCATTCCCAGCTGCGTGGCAGGGTTGGCCTCTCCTAACAAGGGAGTAACAAAAACATATCATGGATGTGCTTCAGAGCAAGTCAGTGTAGGCTCTTTGTTCGAGAAATGGCCACACGCCTCTGCAGGAGGGGCTGTGAGAATCTCAGCTCGTGCACAATTTGGAAGAAGTTTCAGGTTTTCCAATTACTGTAGCAGTGGCTGGTAACCTTCCAGCAAAGAGGCGCTGGAGCACAGTGTTCCCATGCCTCCTGCTGGGCTCAGCCGGTGTTTGTGTTTGAACTGGCACCAGGAAAGCTAGGAAGCGAAGAGATTATTAATAGGGAGCGCAAGGAAGAGGAAAGGTGTTTAAACAGTTCTCACTTTGCATGTCTAATTTGGGAGCTACCCTTCTGTAGTTCCCCAAACAAGCACCCAAATCCAATGTCAGACTTCTCAGAAGCATAAGTCGTTAAGCTTTAGCACATTGTAAGATAAGGACCTTGCTTGCATAAGGCCATCAACCATTGATATTGACTCTCCAGGACATTTTTAAGGCTATTTATATCACAATAAAGCCATTTTATTAGCGTCATCAATCAAGAGAGACCACATTTTGGCCTGGAAATGATTCTGCTTGAGTTTCTAGAAAGGAGAAGGGTGAGTAATTGTGGGATGCATTATCTTCGATCTCATTTGAAATCTCCTAATTGAAACCACATCTGAGTGTCATTTAATGCTTATAAAATAGATGGTAAGTCAGTTGCTAATGTACCTATGGTAAGCACAACTTTCCAGTAACCAGAGGTACAGACTGGTTTTTCAGAAAATAACACGGCTATGGCAGGAGCTGTCCCTATCAACATCTGGATGAGAAGCTGGTTCCTGGCACATGCTTCAAACTGAAGCTTATACCCCATGCTGGGCTGAGCTCGTGCTACTTGGCATCCACAGTTCAGCTCAGCTGGCAGCATCTGCTGTCGGGTGCCTGCCGATCTCACTGGCAGCATCAGGGGTCTTGACAGGGCGAGTCTGCTCCTGCAGCGGGGCTGGGGTGTGTATGGGTGGCTGACAGCTGGGAACTGAGTCATGGTCAAGGGGCATGGTAAAGCTTCCTGGCTCCTGGCACATGCATGGCTGGAGTTGCTGTTAAAGTGGAGAAGGGGATGTTTACAGCTCTCCTCCAGGGTTTTGCCAGCCCCTGTGCTGCTATCAGCTTAGGGAAAGGGAGCAGACGTGGAGGAGCAGTGGTTACTCAGGTAAGGAGAGTGTAGCTTTGCACTGCCTATGGGGGCCTCTGAGAATGAGTAATGGCAGGGCTTGAAAGCTGTTATGGATATTTGATAATTAATTGGCTGGGAAATCAGTTTATTTTAACAACTCTAGTTAAATAAAGAAGAAAGCTAAAAGGGCTGCACTTTCCTGCAGTGCCACACTACTTTCAGGGACAGGGAAAGACCATTACATGTCTACTTTTATAACAACAGGGACTTTCTTGTGAAAGGTAGTTGAAATCTTTATCTCCCCTGAATCCCAGCAGCTTCAGTTTAAGACAGAAAAGCCTGAAGGCTGGTTTATTACCAAGGATCCATCAGGCAGAGGGGACAGGGGAGTGGAGCTGCTGCTGTAACCTCATGCTTCACCTCTGGCCAGATACTTAGTGCAGAGTGGTTCCAGTTGTGGTTTATCACTGTTTTATACTGCTCTAGTGGGAGCAATGCATGTAGCTCGGTTAACCTCACTTGTCTTTCCGAGTACCGTCTGATCACACACACACACAAGGTTGGGAGAACACTGGTAATAATCTAGCATAAACAAGTAATTTTGGGTTCTCTTCCTGCTTCTCTTTGGCTGTCAAGGACCAACCCTCTTTTCTCAGCCTAAGGAAGAAACAGTAAGTATGAAATCAGAGAGGAGTTGGTGTCAGGTCCATTTTTGTTAGGGCTCTCTTATTTTCCAGGTTATTTTAATATCATTGTATCATTGCTGTTCAGTGGGCAGAACTATTTCTTAGAGGGAAAACAATGTACACCCTGGTCCTGGCAAAGAAAGAGAACTTGACTGGGATCTCATACAAAGGTTTTTGATTTGACTTTTATATCTCTCTTTTGGAAGATGTTTTGTGTGTGACTGTACATATTAGAGACCTCAACAGCAATGCTGAAAGAGACTTGGACCTATTCTTTACTGCGGACTGTTCTTTGGATGTGAACTTAGGTCTCAAGCCAGTGTATCTTGTCCTGAGGGTTGTACGGCAAGTGTGCATATATGAACAGTGTTCCAAATGCAGTCTTATTTGTCAGAGTCTGCAAAGAGCCTGCAACACCATCTGTTTTAGTGAGTGGATAAGAGATTAATCTGCAGGAATCATGGGTTCTGTACAATACCTGAGAGCAGGCCAGACCATCACAGCACATCTTGGGGGTTTTTTTTGAACATGAGAATAACTTTAATATCCCTTCATTTAGGGTTTAATGTCAAAATTACCTACCATTTTACTCTTGTCTCAAAAATCCCAAGCTGTTCTTCCTGTCCCAGTGCTGTTGCTTGCCCTACTGCAGATTCAAATTCAGTGCAGACACACATCCCACATCCCCCAGTGAAAACTTAAAAGAATTAAAGGAAAAAAACAAGCCCTTCAGTGTGGTAGAGATACTGCAGGACCTCTCTTCTGCTGCCCTGTAGCACTTTGAATTGAGCCTCTTCATGACAAGGTTTGAGGCTAGGTCTTCTCCCTAAGGCTGTGAGGTCCTGTGTTAGTGTCATGCTGTGTAAAGACCTTGGGTATGCACAGATAAACACCAGGTGGGCATGATGTCATCCCCTCTGCATGGCTGATGAGAGCCTACCTTTAGCCAAGTGTAAACTCAGGGCAGCCTGCAAATCCTTACCTTTAAAAGAGTCCCTGGATGTGAAACCTCCTGCCAGCTGGAGCTACTTTTAGCTGAGCAGACTGAAGTGCTGTATTTAATGAATTCACTTAGAGTCTGGTAGAAGGAAGCAGGATTGATCCTTATTCAGTGTAAATCTAGGCTTCCCCATTTACTGCAATGGTGCCTTGTTGGCCCTTGATTTATGCCAGCTCAAGCCACAGTTTGGCATCTCTCCATGCAGTACAGTACAGAATTCTGGAAATTATTTAGAGCAAATGACCTGTCAGAAGAACAGAAATAGGAACCCAGCCTTAGACCAGCCAAAGTCTGAGTGCACAGCCTTAGACCCTGCTGTGTAAGAAACTCTCAGTAAGACAGCTGTACAGAAGGGAGCACCATGGGGAAATGGTTTATCTATACTGCAGATAAGCTGTGCATGGGGGAGAGGTTTCCTTTCACAGCAGGCTCTTGGGAGAAGAGGCAGGAATGTCAGTGGATCCAGATAAGATATCCCTTGGTAAATGCTTCCAGTAGGATTAAGGAACACTGTCTTCACTAAGAAATTAAAAGGGTTTATGTTCTGTGTTCCAGCCAATTTGTGCAGCTTGTTTTGCCAGTGCCAGAAGACTGCAGGTGAAGAGGTGCAGAGGCTGTCGGAGCAGTCCCTGTAGTTATGCCTGTCCTTCAGTCAGTAGCCAGGCTGGAATTTAGGCTCCAGAGCACAGACCCAAATGACCCAAGCTAGTTGCCTTCAAACTATGGGGAGGAGCTTGTGCTTCAGCCAGACCTCTCTGCTGTGGTTGTATATCCCTGGGCAGACCCCAATTAGAGAGAAAAGCATGGTCTCTTGCAGTACTGCTAAGATAGTTGTGACTGGAGGTGACATCTGGGTTTATGAAGGCTATTTTGCAGTCATCACTACCCCTCTCTTGCAATCCTCATGCAACTGGTACACACCAAACCAAGTTTTTTATGAGACAGGTCAGGTCTGTTATGTTTTGGTTTTGAAAATAAAATAGTTTCATTGTATGAATTTGCACAACCTATTTCTTTCCATTTCCACTGGCTCCCTGTGTGTAAAAACACGCATCACAACATTTCTCCTCTGCAAAGTTAAGAATTTTAGTTCCACAGTGCTTACTTCCTTTGATAAAAACACTGCATGCTGTTCAGCACATGCTGAATTGCCTTGCAAAACAAAGCCCTGCAAGGGTCTCAGAGGAAAAAGAGTGCCAGATATAAGTATGATTAGTAGGATGGCAAGAAGATCTAGCTGTGGGAATTATTCTTTCCCCTTTCTCAAGGAGTTGTACCTTCTCCCCATTCTATTTCTGACCATGAGGTTTTAAACAAGCTTCTGGCTTTCATGTCAACAGCAGAAGCTCCATCAGCTATATCTTGAAAATTTCTTTTTTTTCCACTCTTCCTCCTTTCCTCTATTTATTTATTCATAAACATGTCCTCCTCTGCAAGGCATATTGTGCATGTGGGAATGAAGGTAAGCTGAGATCAAAGCTCTTGGGAGCTCTCTCTCACAGCATCTTCTGTACCTTCCCTGTCAGTCTTTCAAATGCCTTCTTTCACAAGACCTGATGATGGACAAAAGTGAGGCATTAGAGAAAGGCAAAATTTAACAGAGCTCTAAACAAAGGAAAGAAAGTAGAGTTGAGCATTGCCTTGCTGTAACAACTTTGCTGTGGTTTCCACATAAAGGAGTTCTTCAGCACAGGATAAAGACAGCATGGAAGTTTGAAGTTTGAAGCCTTATATTCAATGATTGTAACACCCATGGGACGGATTTTCAAAAGTATCTCACTTTAGGCAGCAAGAAAACGGAATATATTGGTGAAAAAGCTCACTGTGCCAAATGCTGCTTTGAAGATTTGGTCCTTGTGTGTTAGTTTGGCAGCTGGTAGGCCCAAAAGTACTTTGACAAAGCTGGTTTAGATTTTAATGCTAAGAATTTAAAAAAGTCAAATCTCACGTGTGACTTTTAAGTGCTGGACAATTTTACTCACAGCATATTTGGGAATACAACCATATGCCAATGTCTTTTTGAATTAATGAGACTGTTAGTGTTTGTATCAGTAGTTTTTAACCTCTTCATGTATGATTTCTAGAAGATCCAGTTTTGGAAACAAATCCAAACCTGTGGCAGGTAACTCTAGTGTGATATATAGAGGTCTAAGGTATTGACGAGAAATATTTAGCTGTATGTGAAGAGAAAAAGCCTAAAAACATTGCTTCTTCTGAAAGAAATTTGTAAGAGGAGCTATCTTCTCCTGACATATTGCTGAACTCTGAGGTAGGTGGTAAAAGTAGTAAGACAAGGTCACTGTAGTTTAATATCACTGCGGCCCCTGTGAGGCTGATCCTCTGGTCCACAGCCCTTTTTTTTTTTTTTTTTCCAAACATCTGAAAAAACAGGCATGTCCTTCCTTTCCTTGGGAGGCTTTTTACAAGACTATCACTTGTAGATGACAAGAAGTTTTTCTTCAAGTTTGAACAGACTTTTTTCTCTTTTTTTTCTGACCTGTTACTCCTTCGTAGACCTCTATGCATCTTGCTAAATAATTCCTCTCTTCCCTCGGTACTTTCAGGTTTCAAAGAGGTATAGCTTGTCAACATGTCGCTTTTAAGTCCTCTCTTAGTCAAGTTATACATATTTAATGTTTTTAAGCTTCTCTTAGATGATGATGACTTTCCAGCCCTTGATGAATTTTGTTGTTGCTTGCCTCTGAATTCCATCCAATTCCCCCATATCTATCTGAAAACAAGGTGCCTAATATTGACTGCTCCAGTCCAGGTGCATTTGGTATTTGGTGGCTGTTGCTTTTGGACGGAATTAAAAAAAGAAGCAGCAGAGTCTCTCAAAGGGAATCTGCTTCGTGGTCTTCTCTCTGAGAGCATTATTTCACGATGGTATTTCAGGACTAGCTTTAGATATGGAAATGAGAGCATGTGTCTAGCTCAGAAGCTGTTCTCTGCTTTCAAGTGGGAGAGAGATGGAAAAGGGGAAGAGGGGTTAAGCTCCTCAAAGGCTTTGTCTACCTTAGGCTTTTTTCTTCACATTTCCCCACTGTTGCTTGCACGGGTGTAGCTCAATCCACAGTGGCACTAATGACAGCTCTGGCACAGGCAAGGAATCAAACATGTTCCGCTACACATTGTCTCCACAATTTCAACAAGCCCCAACTGCACCAGCAGTGCCATGGCAGCGGGAGCTGGAGAAGGAAAAGGTCAGCTGTAAATAATAACTAGAGTGTTTGCACACAAGAAGGTGTCAATCATTGAAATGCAGTAGCTGGAAGTGAGCAGGCAGGATGCACCCAGTTTCTCATTCATCTTGAAATACCACCCTTCACAGTCTGCTGCTGGCTACCTGAGGGCAGCACTTGGAAGTGAGGATGGTAGCTTGGTTGGGACACCTCTGATACTCTCATGACCTCAGAAAAGAAGGAAAAGTTAGGATTTATTTTCCCTGCTGTCACTCCCGTTTCCTCTTTGATCTGCCTCCAAAGAATTTCAAGACTGATTTCTCCTTGGTGTGCATCCTCTTGTCCCACCTGCCCAGGACAAGTGCTAATCTTCAGATGTGATATTCCCTTTCCCTTGATGAAGAAGAGACAGTATGAGATGAGATTAACATGAGGATCCAGATAATAGAAAGTGCATTACTATGTCTCAGGTAGCATGCTCCTCAGGTATTGGAAGAAGCTCTTTCATATAGTACAAAACACAGGAGACACCTGCCAGTTTCCCACAACATTTAAATCTGACATTCTTTCACAGACTTGTACCAGTTAATGGTTAACTGATGAAATTCTCAGCCAGAAAGTATCACCAAGATGAAGATGTTAATGAGTTTAAAAAAAGAAAAAGGGGGCAGGGGGTTGAGAAATGCCTGGGGATAAGAAAGCCAGCGTACAAACTTACAAGGTGGATTGCAAGCTGTCACTCGGAGTGGAAGCTAATTTACACAGAGGCTAAATTTAGGTTGGATATTAGGAAGAAATTCTTTACTTTGAGGGTGGCAAGACACTGGAACAGGTTACCTAGAGAAGCAGTGCATGCCCCATCCCTGACTGGCAGTGTTTAAAACCAGGCTGGATGTGGCTTTTAACAACCTTATCTGATAACTGCTGTCCCTGCTCATGGCAGGAGTATGGAACTAGATGATCTTTAACATTCCTTCCAACCCAAGCTATTCTGTGATTAGCTTGGTGCTAGATTTATAGGTTTTTATGGCCAAAAAAGATAATGAAATTATGCATAAGGTGATTTACCTTGTCATTTTAGGAAATGTTCTGCCTTTCTTTGAAATGTCTGTCACTAGACATGGGAGGGTTGGTCACTGAAATGTGTGGCCCAATGCTCAGACCTTGATACTGTTTCCATTTCCTTTCCCAAATGTTCATGTGGGGACGGACATCTGAGCACTTAGCTCTTCTTGCCTCCTTGGAGATTCGCAGCCATTACACATCTACTTCGGTTACCTACCCCAATAGCTGTTGGGACTGGTGGCCGGCATTAGCCCCTGACAAGCTGATGGCCCTGACTTGATTGTCTGTCTGGCTGTATTTTCTCATGTCAGAAACATTCCTAGAGGTGGTGTACAGTTTCTTGCCACCTGGCAGTCAGCTCTTCCTGACCCACTGGAGGCTGCCACCAATCCTGTGGGCACAGACCTTGTTTCTGAGAGCCCCGAGAGCTGGCGCTGTCACGTTGCTGTGTGGGAGGGCACCTGAGGTGCCTTGCTTTTGGAACCAGGCCATGGTACCATGGCAGCAATCACGTGGGCTGTTTTGCAGGCTTACATGTGTCTTGGTGTGTGCAACTGTGTAAGGGAGAGTCAGGGAGGGAACCTCCCTCTTGCCTCTCTGCCAGACAAAATACATGAGGTGATGGTCCAAAGCTCCAAGTTTAATTATTTGGATCTTAAGCTTTGTAGTCTCCTTCCCTGAGCAAACCACTGAAATCCACAAGCTGGAAGGTGTTATTTGCAGTGCCACATCTCTCTTCAGCTGTGAGATGCTGATTTTCAAATCTCCCCTTTGTTTTGTGACAGCCTGTGGTGATACCTCCTGCATTTTTAGCCTGTGACTGGGGTGGGAGGAAGCGACCCTGGACCACACAAAATGCTTTGAAGCTCCCTCTAGCATCACTCTCCTATTCCCTCTTGTGTTTGCACTGTCCCTTTTGTGCACCCACTCTCTCCTGACCTGCCCTTATGCTCTTTCTTTGTGCCCATGAATCGCTAATCTGTGGCATAGTCTCATTCCCCAGTAGCTGTGCCGACTGCCTTAACATTTCTTGCCAGCTTTTGCCTCTCCCCATTTTTTCTCTTCCCTCTGCTTGCCAGCCCACGATGTAGCATTGCCTTTCTCCATCTGCCTGATTGTCTCTCAGCTTTTATCTGGGTGCTGGAGCTCCAGGTGCTGTCATTCTCTGCGACAGCACAGAACGTTTCAGTTTCCCTCTGTGGCTGGATAATTACCAGATACAGAGTCACGTGGACTACCCAGCGAAACCCTCCCTCCCCTACTGTCAGAGAAGGAGATCACATCTCTGAAACTCATTTTCCCCTTTTTGTGGTGCTTTTGTTATTATTATTTTTTACTAGAAGAAATTCAAGGGAAAAAATTGGATTAGCTTTTCTGGAGTTACCTAGTTGTGTCCACACAGAAATTACCTACAAGGCACTGGGAATTCAGGTAGAAGAAATAGGTGATTTCCACAGCTGAAGTTGTGAAGGAAACTAAAGGGACTTATAGTCTGTATGGGTGCCTTATTAGTGCTCCTATTCTCAATTTTTGTTGTATCCCCAAAACAAAAAAAAAAAAGTCACAATGGTGCAGAGGCCTGCCAGAAGTTTAGTTTCCAGTTTATTTATAAATTTGGCATAGCAGCCAATACCCAGTTCACATAAGGGACTAATTATCAGTGTCTTCTGATGAACTTCTGTTCCTAAGTGACCCCAGATACTTTTTAAATATTAGCCTGTGTCTTAGTGCTCACAAAAGCACAGGATCCTTAGTGTTAAGTGCAAAGCAACAAAAAGGCAAATCATTGGACAATGTTCCCCGTTGCCATTCTGTATCAGCAGAATGCTGTTCCCGGGCTCCCCCTTTTGATAGTGCAGGAGCCCTGGGATGCTAGAGGAAGCTATGGACAGCTGAGCAAGGCATACATTCCTAGTGGATATTTCACTAAGGCCAAGTGATCGATAGCTGATGAGCATTTCCTAATGATTCTGGATCAAGACCAGAGCTAGGTTTCTGGCTGAACCAAAAAGGAAGAGTGGCAAGTCCTCAGCTAACCCAAAAGGAAAAGAGGGAGCTCAGGGTCTGTTTCCTCAGCAGCCTGAACTTCCTGGCAGATTTTAGTGCAAGACCCTGATGCAAGCTGTCGTAGCATTTGGCATTTCTGCAAGCATCAGCCAGAGAGCAGTTTGTCCCCCTGTGCACACTTAGGGAGCAAGTCTCCTCTGGCAGGAGGCCTGGGACTGGAGTCAATCATTCTAGAAACATACCTTGGAATGGGAAAAGACATGTCCAAGGATTTCCTGATTATGCTGTAAAGAAATGGAGGGCATTTCCTGGGCATGGTGGATTATAAGAAGAGATGGTACTGTGGTGGTAGGTCTCGCTCTGAGGTTTTTCTATATTTTGAAATCTTAAACTGTGCTGGGATATGTCTGGGATGGAGTTAAGCTCATAGCAGCTCATAGCAGCTCATTTGATATTTTTAAGAAGGTTCCTCTGCTGGAGTGGATGTGGACTGAAGTTGTTTATGCAGGTATACTGATCCCCAACAGATGGGAAGAGCAATAAATCATGCCAATATAAGTTCTCTTACTCTGATATAGTTACATCCACCCTTTGAGAATACTGGCATAAAAATCACTATATTGCAGGCTTGATTTCTGTTGTGAGTTTGTGTTTTTTCCCTACACAAACAGGAACCTCTACTCTTAAACAGTCATTTTAACAGAAAGAAAACCCATGTGAGACCAGCTGTGTGTCTGCTAGTGTGAGCCAGGGCAGCTAGCTGTCTTTTTAGGCCAATGTATTTTTTGTAAATTCCCTTGGGTTTCATTTTCCATGTGTACAACATGGACTGAGAGACAAGGATGTTTACAGCACATGAGCAGTTCTGCACTGATGCTCATATTTTCTGGTTGCAGTTCTTTTTAATTTCATTGGAAAGAGTGGATGGGAGAGACAGTGAGACAGAAATGTTTCTGTACAAGGCACTGGGGACTCCTCTTCTAGAAAACTGGGTACAAATACTGGTCACAAAAGAGCAATTCAGGCTGGAGCAGGTGCTGAGAGGGGCTACTGGGATGTTTAGGGCAATGGAGGGTCTATCATACAAGAAGGAACCAGGAGAGTTTGGCTCGTTGTATCCAGCAAAATGAAGGCTGAGAGGGAATATGATTGCTCTCTCTGAACACAGTGAAAGATAAACACCCAGGAGAGAGAAGAGCTCTTTCAGCTAAAAGATGGTGTTGGCATAAGAGGAAATGGATATAAGCGAGGTATGAATAAATCTAGACTTAGAGTTAGAAAAAAAAAAAGTTTTAATCAACAGAACAGAAAGGCTTTGAGCAGTCTGACCTGCAAAGCAGGGGGAGGATATTCCCCCATCAAACACACTAGGCTAAAGTAGGAATGAGGTACATCTCTGAAAAAGATTATAAAGTACAGCTGGCTGTGTCGGCAGAGGTTGGAGCTTCACGACCTGGTAAGCCCATCCTAGCCTCCCACTCCTAAAGTGGCAATTTACTAAAGAGGATATAGAGAAGTGCAGGCGTCCTATCAGTCATGCACCCTCCCAATAGGTGGATGGCCAAAAATTGTCACCTGAGTGCTGAAATACTCAGGGAGCTGCAGACAGGTGTGACAACCTAGGTCACAGCATAATACAACTGAGGGAAAGCATGGACTGAACAGATGCAGCAGTTTCCCCCTCCTGCCAGTTTTCCAGCACAGGACTGGGTTTAAGCAGTAGTTTACTAAATCCCTCTGAGGGCCTGTGTTATCATGCTGGCAGTGGTTACTCAGGAGCTATTTATGCCACATTTTGGAAATCCATCCTGCTGTGGCACAGCTTTCACTCTCGAACAGTGACCCTGCTGTGTATCATGGCTCATAAGGAGAGGAGCAGCAGTTGTACTAGGCTGGGGAAAGAGAGGAGCAGTGGCAGTAGGGAGGAGAATTTTGAGCAACAACTGATGCCCGTGTGCATTCAAATTCAGCAAAATGAAGCTCTTGGTGCTTGGCTGAAAGGAGGTTTCAGATGCTCACTTGTTATGATCTCCCATGATAGTGCCATCCACTTAAGGGGCCTTGCCTTCGCAGAGGTGGAGATACATTCAGCTGTGGGTGTCTTCTGTGGCATCTCCTGCTGAGGGGAACCTGATCCAGAGCAGTGGGCACCATCCAGGGCCAACAGCTCTCATATTGCTCCTCCAGACTCTGTGCTCCTCTGTGCTCTGCCACTGTACTCCTCGGGTGGGGACTGCAGTGGCAGTGCTGCATTGCTCTTGAGATGTTGGCAGGATCCAGCGCTGCAGTGCCATTGTGGAGCCTGGCTGGCCTCTTCCCTGAAAACCCTGCTGGGGAGGTCAGGGCCCACATGGTTGTGGTCTGTCCTTAGCCCTTGCTGCCCATACCCCCACCAGGGCATAGCCGAGAGGCCAGACTCTTGCTGCCGCCCTGGCTGACCATGGCTGTGTCTGAGTCCTTGCTTGCCAGGCAGGGAAGGACTGAAGAGCTTGACGAGACAAGATGAAACAGCATGAGCATGATTTGTTCTTGAACTTTCCACCCCAGGCTGGGAGCAAGGCTGTGTTTAACCACTGCATTAGCTTTCCAGGATCATATTTTGCAACACAACAGAGAATTTGTCTTGCATGTTTGGAGCTGGCAGCCAGGAGCTGATGTTGTTTTGTGCTGAATGAGCCATGTTTGATCCCTCTCTCTTTTCCCTCTTGCCATTTTGCTGCTGGGGGTAGAGGGCAGTGGGGGAAGTTGTTAGCTAGATGTTGTAAGAGTGTGTGTGAAATGAGAAGATTAGAGCAGTCTCATCACAGAGCTGAGGCAAAGGCCGGAGATCTGATACAGGGCAGGTTGTGGCATCCTCTGGCAAAAAGGCACCACGTCTCTCAGTAAGTGCAGTGGGGTTAGGTTTGGGTGCTTAATTGTGTGTGCAGCAGGCTGCTGAGTTTTGGCCTGATGCACAGAGATTGTCATACAGAAGAGATGATCAAAGGGTTAATGGAGAAAAGATGATTAAAAAGGAGTGTGGGAATCGTGTCACAGAGCTGTCACCACATGCTTTGGAGAAAGAAGGCAGAAAATGCAGTCCATAAACTCACTATTTATTTATTTTTCCCCAAAATTTGGTAAGAGCTGTGGCTTGCTGGTAAAGCAGTGCAGTATATTTCATTAATCCTAACAGCTTGCTTCTTCTCACTAGTGGGGTTCTGGCACAGAATTGTGGGTTTGGGTCTGATATTAAAAAAAAAAAACATTAAAAAATTGGAATTACAATGGCAATTTAAAAACCCCAAATAATTATCCCAGCTTCAGTGCAACCCAATACATCATTGATAATGCTGTAAAATCTCATGTTAAAGCAATCATTTAAACAGCAGCTTTACCAGGCCCTGAAGGGCTTCCTTCTTTCTTCTTGCCTTTTCATCACTCCAGGCTCTAAATATCATCCATCCCTTCCCGAAGGGCTGAAATACGCCCAGTCCATCTCCACGGCCTAGGCCATCGCTGCTGTGCTGCTTTCTCTGGGGCAGAATGGGAAGCCCATTGCTGATATCCCGGCTCTTCCATATCCCCCTCTTCAGCCCGTGCGTCCCCAGCCTGGCAGTGGTTGCAGACAGCCCGGGGAAGCCATGCTGGGGCTTTCCAGGCAAACACCTCCTCGCAGCAGCCGGGCCCGTCTGTTCGCCGGGGGAGAGAGAGGGCGGAAAGCTTAGGGCCGAGAGCTGCTGGAGTGACAGGCACAACATAAACTGCGATGAGTGTTACAGCAACACGCTGGGAAATCAATGCGTTGAGTGGCACTTCCTCCACCGGAGGAGGAGCAGGAGTCACGGGTGCTGGGAATCAACGCACTGAGGCCTGAGTGAGGCAGAACTGGTGGTGAAATCTCCGGGCTTGTGTCGCCAGGGTAGGAGATGTGGATGCCTAAGCCTCACTCTCCTTTTCTTCACTCCCTCTCTCACCTGTCAATGGGAACAAGCCCAAATACTTTGAAGAAGAGGGAAAAAAATGCGTCTCCCTCCAGATGGAGTGTTCCTTGTAGCTTACAAAGGCGGGTTTGCAGGAGCGCTGCTTTGGCCCAGCGCTGCCTTTTAGACTGGCAGGTGATGGAGGAAGGAGGACAAGCAGCAGGACTTGCTCCTGCCCTCCCCCTACCTGCATGCTGCCAGATGTCCAAGCCCATCATGAAATCCAGGGACCAGGAATGATGGTGGGCAGCCCTCTATCCCGTCTAAGGCAGTGGTTCCTGCTGAAGGTTCGAAATCATTCTCCTGCAGAAAAGCATCAACACATCCCCTCCCTCCTGTAGCAGAGCTCAGCCCCATTGTCTGCATTTGCATGTGGGGAAAATGAGACTGGGGGAGGAGTGCAAGGATGACCTGGGTTTCTTTCTCCACATCCAACTGTTGCTAAAAAACTTCAGGTGCCAAACTTGGCTGTGTTTGTTTACAAGGAGGCAAGGAGGACTAATGGGGCATGGCAGCAAGATCTTTTGTCCTTCTGTGTCTCTGATTTGAAATGGTGCGAGATCAGTAATTCCCAGGTTCTTACAGTGATCATGCAAGGCATGCCCATCACCATTCACTGGTCCTCTCATTAGCCACATCAGAGATATCAAGAAATCAATCCTGCAACTGTAAGGAAAAGAATAATGTATGGATCACAAATTGTTTGTTAGCTTTCACTGAGGCTGATGGTAATGCTTCCAATAAGTCTAATAAAATGTTTAACTGTCTCTGTGAACTTGATTATTGATTATTAGTGAACGATAAGAGTCCATTGATATCTGACTGATGCCATGCTCCTATTGCTTTGCAGTTAAAATGTCAGTTAACATGCCATTTAATATTCTATTAGTATTGAATTAGCACTTATTACACTGTGAAAATCATCACCATAAATCCTTATTAAAGCGTGATCCATTCAGCTGGGTGGCATCTCTGACAGACTAAGGGGGGTGTGTGTGTGTGTGTGTGTGTGTGTGCAGACAGACATACTGAGATGCATCATCCACGTGAATGTATGTTCAGAGCATGCCAGGACTTGGAATTTCCACATTTGTACATTGATTTTCCCTGACAGCTTGAGAAGAACAGGTATGGTGAATACAGGGTTCAAATCCATTTCACTTACTCCTCCCATTTTCCTCTTTTCTTTGTCCTCTTTCCTTTATTTTGGTAGCACCTGCTAACTTATTTCAGGGGCAGTTGCGAGGTTGCCTGACTGTAGCTATTAACCACTGTCCTAGGGCTAACCTGGATGCATATAAGACAGGTTATGACACATTTTCTCTTCCAGGGAGAGGAGGGATGGTGTCTGGTTGAAGCCTGCCCACAGGAGCAAAAGCTTTGTGCAGACCATATCACTGAACTGTTAATGACAAGACACCACACAGGGGCATATTTGCTACCTCAGAGAGTTATAATGATCAGGGGCAGGGCAGAGTTGCTGAGTGCTCACTGTAGTCTGGTGGGGATGGGAAAGCAGCATGGTGGAGGTGGTGCAGTGCCATGGTTCTGCTGGAGTCCAGCAGCATTGATAGTTTTTCAGGGGATTTTCAGAAGTGACTGAGAAACTTCAGCTCCCACTGACTTCAGCTTCCACTCTATTAATCTGCTTAGCTTTTCACTACCAAAATAGCTGACCCTTGATTCTTGGTTCTGTGTACAACTCCTGCATTTGCAAGACGGCTCTTGACCCTAAGTCAGCCAGCTCTGGAGGCAGTCTGGGTGTTCCTACAGGGTGACTGCTTTCAGCCCTGGAGCACACTGTGCTCTGTGGGTCGTGGTTTTCACCTCCCATCACGGGTGATTACTGCCTGGGATGGCCAATGGAACTGGAGCAATGCCTCATCGTAGTGGTGCTGATTTCTACCTGTAAGTGTCTGCTCACAGATTCCCCTGCATCCTTCTTTTTGACAAAGAGTAGCTTTTTGAAAACAACTCAGATCACACCTGAGAGTTAACCTTGGGGACACATGCCTGCCTTGCCAGGAGGGTGGCCTCTGGCCTGAGGGCCAAATTCTCATTCCCCTTCCTTGGCTGGACATTGTCAGTAAAAGACAGGACCTATTGGGCTGCTCTCTAAAGCAGATGTTTGTCAGATGAGACAGAGCTGCTTACAGCTTGGCCAGCCGCATGGCATGGCTCACATGGATGCCCACGCAGCTTGACTTTCCTCCTGCCCACAAGTAACCCCAGAACAGCTTGGACAGCATCCATGGGCTTGCTAAAAGAGAGTGGGTGTGAGGTGTCGGCCATAATGGTGGGTCACATCACAAGGGAAGGCAGCTTCAGCAGCCTTGAATGAAATGCATTCAAATAGAGGAACTTGGAAAATGTCTGACCCGTGCTAAAAGGCTGTATGAAAGCATACTGTCAAATATTTGTCTTATCTTGAAGCAATAATCTTCATCTTCTTTCTTTCTTCCTTCACATAGAACATATGCATGAATAGTGAATAGGACGCAATCCTGTGCAGTGTGATCTAGGAAGACCCTGCTCAAGCAGGGAGGTTTGACCATACAACCTCACTGTGGTCCCTTCCAACTTTACCTATTCTGTGATTCTGTAATAGCAGTGGCAAGAGGTGCTGAGTTATTTGGATGCTGGGACACTGTGGACAGAGCTCTGAGAGGTGAAGGAGCAACAGCTCTGGAGACTGAGCTTCCCTGTTTATCTGCAGGGCTAATGTGATGTGAGCTGCAGCAGGGCAAACCTGCTCTCAACCTGTCTGAGCCCAGCCCTGGGGGTGCAGCTGCCAGGGTGAAAGAGGAGCTGTCTGCCTGTCTCCTTCCACCCTGGTCCTCTTGAATGAGATGCAGCTGAGAGTGGGAAGGACGTGTCTCCTCAGTGGCAGCTCCTCATCTTTTCTGTGCAAGTCTCCTTCTGGTGGTGGGAAGTGGTACAGAGCAGGTGTCTGCCAAAAATGCATTTGTCTTCACAGCACCTACTCTGCTCTCTGTCAAGAAACAAAATACTTGTCAAGTTACAGTTGCAGTGGGGTTAGTTTATCCTCTGACTTGGGAAGGTTGGCACTCCGAGCCCTGGCAGTTTCTGGTCCTGCTTCTACTCCCTCTGCTTGCCACCCCTAGCTGTCATTCCTTCTCTCCTGTCCACCTGAGATGTTCACAGGACATGCTGCGTTTGTCACAGGGATGACAGTGACACTCCCACAGCCTCTCATTTTCTGCCTGAAATCTGCACTTGCCTGCACAAACAAGCATATGTGCATCGGCAAGTGTGTGTGTATGTGTTAGGAGGGTGGTGTTTGAACAATTAAATAATTCCACAAAATTATTTTTTTGTCAGAAGGATGTAGATGGGAGATACTGTATTGTTTCCTCCACTAGTGCTGCTGAAACTGAGGGATAGAGGAGCTGTGCCCTGGGCTGACAAAGCTGGAGCCCTGAACCTTTGCCCTCCAGGCTGGAAGGGGTCTGGGAGTTTATCTATTGTATATTCAACTTTTTGAAGGTGAAAGAGAAGCATGGGAAGAGCTACTTCAAACCTTTCTCACTGACAGAGATGGAAGGCATTTGGTGATCAAGATCTCTTGTGGCCTTCCAAATTAATTTTTTGGTGCATATGTAGGCCACAGGCAAAAGGAAGAGAGAACAGGAGGCATGTCTGCCCCAAATCCCATGAGTTTATGAACCAAAGATTCCTGAAACTCTTCAATAGAGGTAAATTGTTAAGTACTTGTCCATGGGACGATAATGATGAGAAGATTCTATGGTTCACTGGCAAGGCAGGAGTGTGGTGTGAAGTTTCTCAGCAAAGCAGTAAAGAGGAAGAACAACAGGGAGATGATAGAGAGTGTTAATCTCTCCCTTACCCGTCTCATCCTCTGCAGGTGTTATGTAGAAGACAGAAGCTCCAAGGTGGCCTGGTTAAATCGTTCCGGCATCATTTTTGCTGGAGAAGACAAGTGGTCCCTGGACCCTCGAGTAGAGCTGGAGAAGAGAAACCCCCTGGAATACAGCCTGCGGATCCAGAAAGTGGATGTCTACGATGAGGGGTCCTATACATGTTCAGTGCAGACACAGCATCATCCCAAGACTTCCCAGGTTTACTTGATTGTGCAAGGTAAGCAACATGCCTGATAGGAGAGCAAAGAGCAAAAGACACAGTGAGTGAAGGGAGCTGTATTGTTCTAAAAGAAACTCTAGAGCCTGTGTGTCCCTTATGTTTACACAAGAGCCAGCTGGACTCTTCCCTTCCACTGTGGCATAGCATGGTTTTACTCTGCTGTCAGTTTGTCCTTTTAAAAGTGGTGACAGAGCAGGGGACACCAGTGATGCCAAGCCATATTCTAATATAATGGAAACCTGGCTCCTGGCTCTGGTTGTTTGGCACTGATGGGAAAGCATTTGTTTATAATGACACTTTTCAGAACATTGTGCCTTATCTCTTTACAGAGAGCCCTGTGGTTTCTTCACTTCCTCCTTCCTCAGGTTTCATTTTCTTTTTTTCTTGTGTCAACAAGTTACTGTGCTGTGTTTTTTGGCCTTCCATAGTCAATTCTTTGCCAGACTAAGGAATTAATTTTCCTGTGAGTTTTTCGATGCTGGGTCATTGGTTTGCAGAGTGCGCCATCACTAGGCATGTGTGAAACCTGGTACCTGAGGGACTTGCCACATACCCTATGTTGCCCTGTAGTTGTGATATTTTGTGAAAATCCCTTTGCTAGGATTTTCTTCTCTTGAGAAGCTGAGAAGGCCTCAGCTTCAAGTGTAAACAATTTGTTATCTGCTACTGTGGAATGCAGCAGGTGCTTTCTCGATTGATTAATGTGGGATGTTTCTACTTAGTGGCCAATCGAGGAGGCAGCAGCTCTCAGACTCTCTAGGAGTCACAGAACTTTGTTATTCATTTCCTTTCTATTCCTGTCTCGCCTTCTGATGATTCCTTTCTCTCTGTTCTTTGTAGTATAGTTATAGTGTGGTCTTTTTTAATATAATATATGTCATAATATAATAAACCAGCCTTCTGAAATGGAGTCAAGATCTCTCCTTCCCTTCACCAAGTCCTAACTGCCCAGAAGACCCACGGTAATATTGCCCTTTCCTTTTTTAGCTACCCTTCTCTTGTGTGTGTTATAAGAAACAGGAAACTTGGCAAACCAGTATTGTCTTATCTGTCTGCCTGCATTTATGGCATAACAAAGAGTAAACCAATTAAAGAGTTCACCAGTTATTGGTAAGGTCATTAATGAGTTTACTCTTGTTCCGAACACAAAACAAGTGAGTTTACCCAGTTTTGTTTAGTTTTGCTTTAAATCTTCATGCCATTTTGTCTATCTACCTATTTATCTAAAATATTTACAGGGCAGTTTAGTTGATAGATATTTATGAATGTGTTTTATACATATTACAGATATGTTCAACTTCTATAATATCCTTCAGGAAGGAATTTGTTATTTCTCCTGATTTGTCTAGTTACTCATACGGCTGCAGAGTTCATTTCCCCCAACAAGTTTTTTAATTGCTCTGATTATAAATGCATGCAGGAAAGGACTTTTCCTCTTGCTGGCACTACTTGGCAAACTGTGGGGCTAAGTAGCATCCTAAGTGTTTATCTGCAAGGTGACAAAGTCCGGACATGTGGTCAGAGGTGATGTTTTACACACAGGTGTAGTGAACCAGAAGGCTCCTGGCTGCTTTTCTTGCCCAGAATCCTCCCACAGCAGCACAAAGAGCAGCCCACGCCTGCACATAGAGCAGCTCTCCTGGCCTGGCTGAGTGCTTGCTGCATGAAGTGCATTCCCCAGCCCTGGAGGTGTACCCTGCCTCGCTGCTCGCTACAGCAGAGCAGAGCCAGCCCTCTGTAGGTGGTTTATTACTGGTGAAATCTCACAGCACACAATTTCCATTTACCTGTCAAGAAAAATATAGGGACAAATGAATTCTAGAGCCATGCATATGTATTATTAATTTTATTTGTGCCTATTAGATATGGGCCTAAGCAGCAAAATTGAGTTCTCCAGCTTAGCTTTCACGTAAATATGTGGGTATCTGGCTCTGAACTACTGCCACCTTTCTGAGAATAAGAAAATTTAGGTTTTGACACTCCTAAATTCTAAATGCCTGTAAATAAGGCATCTGTGGGTAATCTTTGTTCTAACACCTGCCAAAGATTTCATAAAAGACCCATTGTGATATTGTACTTACTGTATAATCCTGTAATTAGGTAAAACTCATAGCTTTAATTTTTTTTAAACTAAATTTAATGTGGAAAAAAAGTGAAGGAAAATATAAATACAAAACCCTTTCCATTTTGGAAGAGTTAGTCTCATTTTAAACATGTTTTAAAATAATCTTAACGAATAAAACTAATTCAGTATAAAATAATGTACATTAGAAAATAATCCCTGTACTCTCATAGTATTATTTTCTTATATTGATTGCTATTTTTCCAAGATTTGCAGGTTGTCTGCCTGACAAATAGTCTGCTACTAGTACAAATTAAAGGAGTTTGGATACTGAGTCATACTAAACTATTTAGTATTATTTCTTTTATGTAGTTTATTTACTTATCTTGCTTTTCTATTCATACATTTCAAAACATTGGTTATTTGAAGTTGTGGGCATCCCAAATATAAAAATAAATTAAATGACAGAGTAGTCAAATGGTCTGCTTGGTAATCTGGGAGCAGAATTTCTGGAATGATGGTCAGTAGTCTCCTTTGAACAAGCTCAGGGAAACAAAAGCAAACCAGGATCAGAGACTCATTGCTACCTTTGAGCACATGGTTGATGCCTGGATTTGCCAGTGAAAGATACTGCAATGACAGCTGCTCCTGCCCTGGGGACAATGGTTCAGGCTTCCTATTCCTCTCAATCAGTGTTGCCACAGATATTTCTGCATCCCACTACCAAAGACAAATCCTTAATCTCTCCCTGTTCAACTCCCTCATCTGTCTGGCCCCTGTGAGACCACAACTTCTACTACCCCTAGACACAAATGGGATAGCTATATCAGAGACTAATAAGTGGGTAGGCAGATACTAGAGGGCTGTTGCAGCCCTTAAAACAGGAGAGCACTCCATGTCCACAATGGCAGCTGAAGTAGGCAGGCTTCACTGTATCCTGAATGTTTTCTGTGTTTAGATCATTGCAGTCTAATGGAGTTGCATTCTAGAACCAATTCCTTTCCAGCCTTGAGAAAATCAGCTTTCCCTGAGGTGAGCTCTGCTTGGTGAACTCTGCTGGACAGAGCTGCAGAAGTATATCGCAGAAAAAGGGGCATCACTTCTCTAATGTATATGCCCAAGTCCTTTAGTATTCACATGGGAAGAACCAGTTTTACTTTACCAGCAACAATCTCTGCAAAAACACCTTACTTGGTCTATTCCTTTCCTCTCTTAAGTGTGTATGTCTATGGATAAGATCCCTCTCAACTGGGATTGAAGATCCTTCTCAACTGGGCACATTGCAGAGGTCTAAAAGGGGCATAATGAAATTACACTAAGAAAAAAAATTCAGAACTTCATGGGCAGCCAAAAGTAGAAAAAATTGTCCTCATAATTCTTTTCATCTTTTGAAAAATAAACATAAAGCTTCTCTGCTAGTAGAAGTAGACATTTGCTGCCAAAATATTCATTAGTACAGCTGTGGCCATCTCTCCCATCTTACTGACCCAGGTGGGCAGCACTGCTCGCAGTCCTCTAGACTGACGGTGGTCGTCTCTGCCCAGCTCAGTTGCTACCAGGTGCTCTCTCCACTGGGGTGAATGCACCAAGAGACTGCTCTGTGCCACCACCTCACTCACAGCTTTTTGTGCTGCTTCAGTTTGGATATAATGGCCCATTGCAAAGCTTTCTGTTTACTACCCAAGTTATTTCTGCTGGTGTGTGATCAAAATAGTAAACACTTGAAAGGACCTGCAAGGGATGGTCTGGTCCTTCTCCGTGCAATGAGACAAGATCAGCTCTACAGTTGCTGCTCCATACATGTATTTTTGAAGATGTGCATGCATAGCTGGCGCATGTCCATTATTTCACTCTCCTTGCATTTGGAAAGCTTTTATTAACATATGATCTAAATTGATTTTGCTGCCAATTATTTCTGGGCCTTCCAAGACAGATAGTGGTTATTTCTCCTCTTCCTCAAAACTACCTTTTATCTGCCTGAAACCCCTATATTTCTGTGTCTCAGAGATGTCTAGTGCAGCTTAATAGGCTCATTGCTCTCCAGACGTCATATTTTTTCAACCCCTGTGGAATATATATTTCATTAGTGTTTGATTTGTCTACATGTTTTCTTTAAATGTACTGTCCAAAACCAAAACAAGAGTTCCAGTTCAGGATTCAGTCATGCAGATACAAGTACCCGACGTGTTTTGCATATCACACTTCACTTACCTAACCCCAGAATGAAATGAGATTAAGCTTTTTTATATGAGTGCCTCACTGCTTTCACTAATTTAGTCTTTCTGCCTTTCTAATCCTCTCTTACTGGTCTGCAGCGCATTCTTCACTGTTGTATTTGAACATTAATTGTTTTCCCCCCTTCCTGAGAATACTGCTTTGTGCTCACTGCTGTTGGATGCCATCTGGTTGGTCTCTCCATGGAGACCACTTCAGTTTACTTACCATCCTGGGCTCCAAAGCACTTGCAACTGCCCCAAATGTAGTGTCATCAACAAAAGTCAGGTGCCTTGTTTCTGTTCCATCATGAAGGTGTTAATTAAAATATTGAAAAGATTGGGACACAAAAGCAGCCTGTAGCAGCAGCCCACTAAACCCTTCGCCCCTGGTGGAGAGCGATCTGTTGATTGCAGCTCTTTGAAGCATCCTGATGGAGATTTAACATCCACCATGTTCTCTTAGCTTGTTGCAGACTGTCAGGTCTTCTGAAGTCAAGATATATCACATAATCACACATATTGCTTCTGCATTATCTGTTATGCGAGCTATCATACAAAAAAAGGGAAATGAGACCTGGGTGGCATGATATGTGTTTGCCAAAAGTACATTGCTTTTTTTTTCCCGTTACTCCATTATTATCCTCTCGGTGCTTGTAAATGGGATGTTTAATCATTTGCTCCAGTATGCTGAGTGACTTGTTCCAGGAGAATTGAGTCGTAAGAGGGACACAGTGGCTGCCCCTTTCCCAGCATTACCTTGGGTTCTTGTTCTTTTAGCACAATATCCTCAAGCCCTTCTCAGGCATTAGATAACAGTGGAGAAATTCCTATGGTCCTTATTTGTCTCATCAGGATGACAGGCACAAGGGCACAGAGATCTTGGCATGCATGGGGTTTAAAAATTTCTGCAATAAAGACCTAGGCCTATCCAAGTCAATTTGGAGGAGTAACTCTGCTAGGAGGAAGCAAATTGTTGCTGTCCAGAACCTTTATATATAGGCATCATTGTAAATGGCAGTAGTTGTAACTTTTCAGTGAAACAAAAACATTCCATTGTTTTTGAATTTGAATAAAATTTAATTAGGAAGGCTTTACAGGTCTGAGGTGCTTTTTTTTGGTCAAAACTATGAAGGCAAAAAGGTATAGCATTACCACAGCCCATCTAAAACCTAACCATACTCAGCTGAGGTATGAAGAGCTGCACAGTCACATTTTCACTCACAGCTTGGGATTCCTGCAGACTCAATAACATTTCTTGTGATTCCCAGTTACTGATTGTAAAGATTGTGGGCTCTTCCTTGGTTCAATGCTCATTTCATGGAAAAAAAAATATATTTGGGGGCTTTGTCATTCTGGCAAAACAAAAACAAATTTGGAAATGTCAGCAGCAAGTGTTCACAAAGAGTAGTGCTTGTTTACTGGCCAGCCCTAATCACAAACCCAAAGTCAAGTGCATAGCAGCTAAGGCCAAATCCTACAGTTTTCTTTCTAACTGATAGGCATCAGTATGTGGAAAGAAGTACACAGTGTACCCTTTCTCCATTATGAATTGCCTTTGTAGTGGTCCTTGCTTGCAAAGATTCAGACTCACTGGACATTGTTTTAACATGATATAAGGATGTATTTGTTGTTGCTGGGATTTAACCATAGAGAGTTAACTCTATGGGTAGATTAGCTGTGCACCCTCTCAGTCCACTCTCCTGAAATTAGGACTTTGTGCTGGTGACTGGAAGAGCACAAGGAGATCCTTTACCCAGACAGGCAGCTGAGGCCAGTCTGGCTTCCCCAACAGAAACTGCCCTGCCAGCAAGGCCCTTGCTTAGAGCTGGGTCTAAGGCTGATGTGGAAGGGTGTTGTCCGCCATCCCTGGAGGAATTCAAAAGGTGTGTAGATGTGGCACGTGGTTTAGTGATGGGCTTGGCAGTGCTGGCTTAATTTGATGATCTTAGAGGGCTTTTCAAACCTAAGCAACTCTGTAGTTCAATGATATGCCCAGCATTTTCCCTCATTTCTGAGGACAGAAATAGGGAAAGATAATGCTTTGGACTTTGGGATTGTGAAAAATATTTCTAAGCAGAACTGAGGCAAGGCAGAAGAGTATGTTTTCTAGGAGCCTGATGTCAGGTATCAAATGGAGGTAATTTCTGACAGCCACCAGCTTGGCGCCTGATACACAATGAGTTTCTTCTGACCAAATTTAGATGTTACTATTGCTGTGAGTTGTCTTGGACTCACTTTGTCATAAGTGAGGAGACAAGACTTTTATCAGGCCTTATCCAGTTCATCCTTAAGTAGCCATCCAAAACTGATCAGAGAGATTGACCAGTCGAAATGTCATTGTCTCTCCCCTGGCTGTAGGCAGGAGCTCAGTCTGAGCAGTCCTTTTGGAGCCCTGCATCCTTTTAGCCTTTCCACACTTCCTTCTGTCAATCCTCACTGGTGTTTATTCCTGCCAGAACACAGCATTGGTGGCTGTCATTGCTCGTGGTGGGTTGCCAAGAGACTGGAGCACGGCTGGTCTTGAGCTCAGCAGATCTGTGGTGGGAGCCTACCTTCCCGTGGCATTCCTGGCCTTCCCACCTCTTTGGCCAGCGCTGGAAGCAGAGAAGTTTGAAGAGAGCTGAAGCTATTTTTCCTTTGCTAGCTAGACAGCAAGGATGTTGGAGTCAGATGCTGTTCTCTTGAGAAATGTTGGCTTCCCTGCTTTGTGGGCGCAGAGCCCAGAAATCGGGGGGATCTTTCTGAGCACTAACACTGTAGCGTTTTTCATTCCAGAGAGCGTGCAGTAGGTAAGAGCAAGCACAGACCACTTTGTCTTTTTCAGGACATAGTGCCAATGGAAAAATGACAGTGTATTTGGCATACTGTTGCAAAGAATAATGAGATAACATGGGAATATGAATTTTCTGTGAGGAAGAAAGAAAGATCATTTTACTGGGAATGGTGGGGGAGGAGAAAAAAAAAGATTGAAGGGAGGAGATAAATTCAGGTTATTAGAGGAACTGGAAGCAAGAAGTGCAGTACACTTGGAAGGAAGTGACAGCAGTTTGGTGGGGAAAATAAGCTGAGAGAGCAAGGAATAATCTTGGGCAACTGAAGCATGTGAGATCTTGCTGCACCACTTTTGCTATTTCCATGGACTATACATTTCTACCAGAAAAGTAATTCCAGAATGTCAGGCACACAATAGTATTGGTGGCTGTTTTTCTAGGTTTTCTGTGCTGCTTTGTTTTGGCAAACTCCCAAAGTGCAGGAAAAGGCACCTGGTGTTTCATAAGTTGCAAAAGAATTTCCTTTCACTCTCCATCTAGTATTTTTATTGCATCCCCATGGTGTCCTGACACCTCTTAACTTCTGTTTTCTTATCTCCAGGCATGGTTGGAACGATAGGATGCAGCTTAGGCTTTGGCTCTGTTATATTGGTTGGAGCTTAGCACTTCTTAGTGCATAAATCAGGAGGTTTTTCTGGAAATATTTTGGTGCTGGCTTTGCAGGTGCAGGCAGGAGACAAAAACAGAATACTTAAAAAAATGCTTACTCATTTTGGAGACAGAAGTATAGCACAAAATACACTTCCTGTGGCTGGGAGGAAGGATCTTGATATGACAATCCCAGTCCTTAGTGATATAAATCAGCTTAGCTTGAGTGGACTCTTCAGAGTGGTATCAGCTGATATTTCTGTGATATTTCTGATCCGCTGATTCTAGAATCACACAGTGCTTTGAAAGGTTTTGCCATGTTATTTCTCAGTCTGATGGGTTCAGTCTGCAGTCCCAAGTCTTAGTTTGGACTGTGAGAGAGGGGAATAGGGGCAATATTTTTCTCTCAGCTCCTAACACAGCAAAAACTTAGTCCCACCACCAAGTCTGCTAACCCTGGAGAGAGCACAAATAACCAATAGCTGTGAGAATGCACATATCAATCCATTTTAAAGCCGTGTCTCCTGCTCCCACTGCTTAAAAAAAGGGCAACAATAGTTGCCTTGATTTGTTGTGAGCCTTGCAATTTGACCTTATTGGCTCACAACAAGGTATGTCCCCTTGGATGTCCTAAGTCATAGATTCCCCTTCCCTGTTCCCTCCATGATGGCCAGTGTCATATCAGTAGTGAATGAATAATATTTTTTTTCTGCCACATCCTCTTGAGATTTCATTGCAGAAAAGAACTGTTGGTATAATCGGGAATAAATATCTTATTCTTTTTACATGGCAGGCCTGTAACAGCTTAGTAGCTTGAAAATTAGCAAAAATCTGTTTTTAAAAAAAAATCTTCAAGAGATCTGATCTGAAGCTTCGGATTTCCAACACAAAATAATGAGAAAAGATATATAGCTAGTCTCCATTAGAAACTTTAGAGTCAGTTTGTCTCTTCACTTGCAATGTGGGTGACAGCTAAGGTTAATCATATTCTATATTTCTCTGACCCAGATCAGACTTTTTCTGTAGCTTTCCTGTCCACAGGTGCCCCCTTGACTTAAACCAGTCAAGAGGTCTGAAGGTAGGAGGCAACAGGACCTAGGGCATGCAGCTGTGGTAACCCAGGCCTTGCAATTCCAGCAGTCATGGAACAGTGTGTTCCTTTTGCCTGTTTTTCTTATTTAATCTGTTCCAGTTGAGTCAATGCTGCAAATCTGCTATGCAAAATCTGCAAATCTCAAAACTCCACATGGGAAAAAATTCCAGCTGGGGTCCACCAGCTCATATTCTTTGGTTTTGGCTGCTATGTTACCATTGACAGTCATCACAGCTATTTGTTAGTGGATGAGAACCTGGATCAAAATCTAGATTCCACTGAAATTAAAGGGAATTTTGCTCCACTGGAGCCAAGATTTCATTTGAAGTTGGAATTGGCTAGAAACAGATTGTAAAATAAACCTAAATTGAGCCAGAACTTCAAAACCAACATCAAGTCTTAGAGAAAGAAGCACATTTCTTTCCTACCTTAAAAGATTTCAATTTATTCTTTAATATGAATTAATTATGGAAATAAGGAAATTGTCAGTTCGGATAAGGGAATAAGGAGATGGTGTTTCTAAAATGAGAGTGTGGAAAAGCAAATGTGCATGGTCTCTGTGCTGTGCCTAGAAGCACATCCTTGTGTCTGCATGGTGCAGCTTGACCCCAGCTGACCCACAGTAACTGCGTTCTCCTGCCGTTTATCTCTATTCAATGCTGGCCCTCATCAGTCCTGAACAGATCTATGGTCTGTCCTTCCAGTGTGTATGCAGGTTGTGCCTTATCCCATGTAGGATAAGCTTCCCGCTGCTTTCCACAAAAACAACGAATGATAAATCATATTAGGTAATAGGTTTTCAGGGTTTGGATTTTGATGGTTTTTTAAGAGCTCCTGTTTTTTAAGAGCTCTTGTTTTTATCTTAAGAAACATTGAAATTGCTATCCCAGTACCAGCTCCTTACTCACCAGAAAGTGAAGAAATACTCTGAGAAAATAATTACTTAATATCACATTTCCTGTATAGCTGCTAAAATGTCAGTAGTTGGCTGCTTGGGAATAAGAAAAACACCAAGAAAATAACAGAATAGCAGTTTCATTTAACAAAGCCCAAGATGTGATAGTTAGAGGGGAAAAATAACTTGCCAAATGTTCATACAACAAAATAGACTAAAAGGAAACAGATACTTAGACATGTGGCTTCCATTTACGGATTATTCAGACAGAGAACACTTTCTCAAAACCAAACCACAGCTTTTGAAAATGTGCTTTAAAAAAAAAAAATCACACAAATATTAGGTTAAAAACTGTTAATTTCCAGCAGAAAATAGGAAAGAAAAAGGTTGTTGCTGGGAAGGGAACAAAGGTTGGTGTTAGCAATCTGAGGGTGCACAAGCACGTGGCCACTCTTGCTAGCAGTTCTCTAGGGTCTCTACCAAGCTCAGGCTATCAGTGAACAGTGCTCTAGTAGCAGGAGCCAAGCCCTGCTTGAGAAGTCATAGTGGTGTGTGAAAGTCTGAAAGATCCCATTGTTTCTCAAAAATGCATTGGGAGTGCCATCATTTGTCTGCCCCCTTTTCCTGAAAGGGCCTTTGGAAATCCCCAAATGAGGGTTGTGAGCTTTCTCTGTTCTGATATCAAAAGCCAGAGGCTACTGAAGTTTCAGCAATGCTGCTTTTAAATTTCTCTCCACATTTATGTATCAGATTTCCCTTACATTGTATAATTGATTGCATGATCTTGTGTGTCAACAGTCTTTCATAAAATCTTCTAGGAATGTCTTTATTATGTGGACACATATAAGAATGAGGAACAGTTCTTCAAAAATAAAACTTTTGGTGCTTTTCAAACAGAAAAGTAGACTATAACTGCTTTTTTTTCCCCATTCCAGGAAGGTTACCTTTAAGGAAAATCTGTGGAGAAAAAAATATTATTAGGGAGGTCATCTTTAATGAAACAAGAATTGGATTTTGGTGATAAGTTTTAATTTAGGGCAAATAATTTAATTGGAATGATTCATTAATTCTGGGGCACATAAATTTGGCCTCTGGTAGCCTATTTATTATTGTCTTTATTCCTTTCTGTGTCTTCTCTATCAGCAGTATAAGGAAATTTTGCCATTAAGGAGACACTTTCTTTGAATGTGTGCAGAAAGGACTGTCATTTGAACATAATGTTATCTCACCTTTAGGTGACCTCAGTTTGTGAGACAGGCTGCAGGAACAGTGAGTTTGTTTTCACACTGTCTGGGCATGTGGATTCTCAGCTTTGAATAGGGTGCTGGTGATGTGGTGGGACTGGGACATCTGGCCATGATTGGCTTGGTCATAAGAGAGGTTGGTACCACTGCCTGGTGCTTTGAGAAAATTCCCAGCAAGGAGACCAGAGAGATGTCACCAGATGTTCTGTGTTAGGGCTAGAGTATTGTAAACTGTTCTCTGAGTCAGGGGGTGACTGGGATATCTCCTTATGTTTTGTTAACTGGGAGGATCAGCTCTCAGCTTTGGTATACAGCGAGTATGCCATTAATGTGTGAAGTGTAGACAGACAGAGTAAAAGAGTAAGAAGCCTTTCGGAGAGGGAGAGAAGCCAAGGAGCAAGATCCTAAGCCTCAATTCCACATGGCCCTCACGCAGGTGCTGCAGCAGCAGCTGTATTCTGGAGAGTCTCTTCAAAATGATTGTCCCCTTGTTAGACTGATGGGAATGTGACTTTTTGGGTATGTTCCTGTTTTGAATTAAAAAAAAAAAAAGGAAGAAGTTTTTTGGAATAATTACGATAAATATCCCCAAATAGCTACAGAACAGACTGTGAGACTGTGCAAGGTAGAAGCCTTATAACCTTGACTATACAAATCCAGCTATGATTTTAGGGATTATGACTGCATAGAGCTCCTAATTCACAATTTTACCTGAAAGATTAATCCACTTGTTGACCTACAAAATGAGGTTAAGAACCAAAATTCATAGAGATATCACCTTTCATGATCCGGTTTGAAGGAATGTTATCAGGGTGGCAGTGACTGCTTCCCCTACTGTGTTTTTAAGTATTGTGAATGTATTTCACATAATTCATGCCATGTTTGGTTTCCAGGAGAATATTTATAGCTGTGTAAAGCCTGTGAACCACGTTCATAATTCAGGTAGACACCTTGGTTTTGCCTGTACATCCTGTGTGTATAGTATCAGAGAAAGCCCTGGATTCTAAGCTAGATGGCATAGACTGGCTTGTGTTTGTGCTACTTGATGACACTACCTTTTGAAATGGATAGAACATGTCCCCGCTATATTGGGGATCAGTGGGGAGGGCTGGTCTCCTCCATGCTTCCTGTGGTGACCCTGTGGCCCTGAGACATACTTATTTTTTGGTTGCTTGGTTTATTATATTTTCACGTTAGAAGTACCTAAAATGAAGCAAGGGCTGGGACACAGTCTGGCAGTCTGGTGCTTTTATAACATGATGCCAGTGTGTTTTCCGTGGCACAAGAACATATGGAAGGATTTGAAAGCCCAGAGTCTGTGGGGTTGGTGTTGGAGGACTTTCACAGGTTGAGGAGGCTGAACTTGGCATCATCTCCATGTTTGGAGTCTAATGTCCATATCAGCTGTGCTTGCTCTTGCTCTGAGAGGGGATGCACTTGTTCATTCTGGGAAAGAGCCCGAGAGTGATCTCATGGTTGTATCCATAGTAGTCCAAAGGACTGGAAAAAAAACCAGAGACTGTGGCTTGCTCTCTGGAGCAAAAGAGAACAAACCACATTGGCAGTATAGGCTTTGCCATTCAAGGTCATTAAAGGTTTATCTCTTTTTAACAAATCCAGGGGGTTTTGTGGTTCTGCTAAATAAATTGCACAGGGACCCTATCAGAGACAGGACTAAAACCCAAGTTCAGAGATAAACATCTGTCACTTAGTATTTTAAGTACAACTCTCTGAAGGAGTTGCATCTCTTGTCTGTATGGACACTTAGTCTTGCAAACAGAAGTGGCACACTGCAGCTGAGATTCATCACACTTAATCTTAGACATCTGAGTGCTACTGACACAAATCCAAACTAGTCATCTGGCTCTCATCTGTGGTCTGTTGTGAGAAGGTGGCATCTTACTCTTTCTGCTGTGTGCCTTGAGATAATGTGAAAGATCATCCCCCAGAAGTCTCTTTTACTCTGGACTACAAGTGGAATGTAAATTACTAATTTAGATTTACACAGCAAACTTCTCAATGTCTAAAATTTGGTGGCACAGATCCACCTTGTATGTCTATGCAGGAAAGATGAAACCATGTAAAAAACTAGTTCTGGAGACTCTGTCATTACCCACAGTCTGTGTTCTCAGCTGCACTGACAGATCTTGACTATTCTTGCCATATGACTCCTGCCATAACTTCCACTGTGTGATATTAAATAGTATAACAATAAATTTTTTTCTAGTCTATAATCTGTTCTTTACTGGACAGTGCTTTCTGTTATAATCCCTGACATATTTACCTGTCCTTGCGAAGGGCAGCTCCATTCCCCTCCAAATCTCTTTATATAAGCCTGAGATAAATTCATACAAGTTATCCCAGTGAAAGGTTGCAATCTCCTTGATTGTATACTCCTGCCTGCTCTCTCCCACTGAGCCAGAGAGTGAGGGACTCCCCTGAAAAGATTTCTGTACTTTCTGCCACCAGCCCAGCACAGCCTGAGGCACAGGCTAAATTTTTCACAAGATGATTATTGCTATTCTAGCCCAATGTGTTCCAGGGTACCTAATTTTTCTCCCAGATTTCCTGCTGCCCCATCTCTCTAGTCCTTGAACTGCTTTGAGATGTCACCAGTGTTAGACCCAAGTGCTTCTTACCTTCTTCTTTCTTGTCCCTGAAGGCAAAACTATATAGGATTGAAAAAAAAAACTCCAGGTATTTATTGGCTTGCACATGCAGTTCTCAGGAGCTGCAGTGCCTGTTGCATATCAGTGCTGGGTGCTGCCATGTGTCTGGTCCTTCAAAGTCCATTACTTTCTATGGTTTTCACAGTGTAATCCTCTTTTTCCCCATGTTCAAGGACACACTGTGGTCTGATCTCCCAGCCCTTTCCACTCCCTTAAAAAAACCCAGCAAACAAACTTTCCACCTTCCAAAAAAACACCCCCAAACACCTCTCCATCTCCATTTATCTATTCATATTGGATTTGTAGGCACGTTTCTGACAGCAATCACAGAAACTCTCAAGTCTACACCTGAACAGCAGAAACTCCTCTCTTTGGCTCCCACATCAAACCAAATGGGTGTTTGTTTCATTGCCCCAATAAATTTTTTATTAACTATGTTATAAGTCTGCGAGGAAGAGAGAAGGGGAAGAGAAGAAAAAAGGTGTTCAGGAATGTAGACTGGGCAAAGTGCCCACAATTAATGGGGTAGCAGCAACCAGCGGGTATTTGAAAATTCACCAGTGCCAAGTGCCAGGAGGTTTCTGCTGCCTGTGACAGCTGGTCATCATTATTGGATGACTGCTTCTGTGTACATCTTAGATATGTGTCTTTATCTCTGACCAAGTCACTCTCGGTTTCTGTTTTGCAGGAACATACTGAAGCAATTAGGGCATGTTGGATGATTGTAGGGATGAGTGAACAGTGTTGGGTAATATACAAAAATTACAATTTCTCTTCTATGCAAGCCTGTATCTCAAGATGAGCTTAAACCACCATCTCAGAGATGGGCCTCCCTCAACTTTGTATGAATTTGAATTTCGGTTTTGCAGCTCTATCCAACTACTTGGTTATTCCTTATTCATTGCTGCTACAGGGCACTTGGCCTCTTCAGAGATTGTTACAGCCCATTCTGAGTGATAGCCATCTTTAAGGAAGTAATTCCCAATGCTCAATGCACCATTTATGTTGCTAAGTGTCTGCTGTCCCACTAATGAAGAAGTGAGCACATATTCTTGGTCAGAAGCTGCAAACCCATTTGAAGCTTCTGAGGGCAGACTAAGACTACTGATATTGTGCCACCCAGTTTGAGGAAGAAAATCTATAAGGGTAAATTTCTTGTATGTATCTGCCAGAAAACCACCTAAGAGGCATTGTGTCTCCTCGGGAATGTAGTAAATCCAGCAGATAAGCCAAAGCAGAATAATTGATGTAGAGAAGGATCTCTGAATAGAAGGGTTAAGTACAGTGCAGGCACATTCTGTTTGGAGAGAAGTGGCAATAGTATTCATCAGTCTGGGGAGAAGTCTGTGGAGATAAAAGCTTTATATCAATTCTCCTTGAATTTTTTGATCTGGAGCTCCCTGCAAGGGGCAGTTGCTTGACTACATTTAAGTTTTACGTGCAGGAAGACTTCTTAAGGATCTAGAGGGCACCCAGGCAAAATACATGGACAGTGTCTGACATGAAGGGAACACATGAAATAGAAAATTGTCTTGGATGCTATACCTTCCAGTTTTTTTGTAGTTTCTGTTCCTCCTTTATCTAGGACATTCAGCCAGTGGCATGTTCTGGAACGGGAAGCTCAGACCACTGATAAAAAGAGGAGTCTTGAGCTCTTAGGAGGTGTACAATCATGGCTTCTCAGGAGCTTTCCAACCCAGTACTATAGTGCTAAAAGCAGAGTGACCTGATTTTTTTGCAAGGCATATCTGAGGCACACTTGACACCATGCAGGGAGGGAAGTTTTTTTGTTTTTTTGGTTTTTGGGGGTTTTTTTGTTGTTGTTTTTGTTTTAGGTGTTTTTTGGTTTTTTTTGGTTGGTTTTTTATGAATACCTTTTCCTTTCATGGCAGCCTCAGAAATCTCAAATGGGAAGAAATTGTGATTCTTGAGAAGGATGTGCCTTTCAGTTGGAGTGGAGACTGAAGTGTATCTTTAAGAAGATAGTTTAGCCAGGAGTATTGAGCTTGGGAAATAAAGAGAATAGTGAGTCCTCCAGACTAAGGCTCATGTGGGACATAGCACCTCACCAGGGAAGTACAGTAATGGAATTGTTTACTTTCTTTAGATATGAACAGGTATCCATGCTGTGAACATTTTTTTTTTTTTTTGCTTCCACATCTCTGCAGTAAAAGGTAGTAAAAATTACTGTGCCAACACCCAAGTATCAGAGGTAATTCAGACTGTGTCCCCATAAGCCATTGTGAGGCAGCATATGAACCTCACAAGGCACTAGTTGGCAGAATAACTCTTTAATTGGATCCCAGACTGTTGTAAATCAGTGGGAAAATACTTCTCATAACTTGACTGGTATTTTAGTTTATCATCAGTTAATGTTGCCTCTTAATATCTGTCTCAAAATATGCCACAGTGCAGGTTCTTCAGTGAATTCATTCATTAGAGGACCAATCACTGCCAATGGCAAAGCAGGCATTCATCAGTTTTCTTCTCCTTGCCTTTTGCTGCTGGTGAGTTCTTGCCATCCCATCGTGTCTTCATTTCAATTGTTCACAGTGACACAAAATGTCTTCTGCCTGAGGTCAATCTCCCTGTGATAAAAGTCTTCCATAGAAGCAGTCAGGCTGGAAGACAGACAGGTATCAAAACATTAGCCTTCAGAAAACGGTGGCAGGCTGTCAGTTCCCATTAGCTAATGCTACCTGGGCAGCCTGCTGACTCTTCACCATTGTAGGTGGAAGAGAGAAGTTTTAATGAGCAGCAGAGGGAGTGGAGAAGGGAAAAAGAAAGTAGTTTAGATGAGAAGTGATACTTCTGGTAGTGGGTGAGAGACATACATGTGTGCATGGGTATGTCCACATAGTAGTTGAGATCTGGTTTATATCAGTGCAACTTCACTGACTTCACAGAAGCTGCTCTTGATGTTTTCCGAACCAGTGTTGGGGTGTGTTGGATTGGGTCTTGGTGCAAAAACACCCTCAAACATCTATCAAACTCACCAAGTAAGACAGTGTGTACTCCTCTGTGGAGGTCATAGCTAGGACTAGCAAGAGCAAATCAGGAATGGGATGTATTCAGCTGTGAAATAGCCTCCCAAGGGCAAAGGTAGAAGAGTCATTTCCCAGAAAGTTTAGAGACTAGTTGGCCAAAACACTATTAGATATGCAGCAGAGAACAAACCTGCCTTTCCGAATGCCCGCAGCCCTGGAAGGTAGAATAAGTGCCAAATGATTCTTCTGTCTCTAGAGTACATGAACATCTGAGATCTGAATTGCTGCAGGTCCCATTCTTCTCCCTAGCATTTGACCTACATTTGAATTCTAATTGACTTAGAGTGAAGACTTGTAAAGCTTTCTCTGTTTTGCCCAGATGCTGAATCCTCAATGAAAATATAAACTGTGTCATTACATGTTGGGTGGATGTTGAGCATAAAGGAGCTGGTTTAAGCTGAAAATTGCACAGCTCATTCCAATTAGTCATTCTGCATATAAAGTGCTTGCGTTTACTATACTTTTAGAGAGGAAAGACATTAGTATAATTAAATACATCCCCACTGGATATTTTTATTCCCACAAAAGTTAATGTTGGACTGGCAATGGAGATGTTATGTGCCTTGTTTGGCTTTCTGGACAGGTGCAACATCTTCCTTCCTATGGAGAGCCATTTTTACTTCTTGGGGAAATACATTGTCTGCCAGGACCCTGAGTGCACTAACTGGACCTTGACCAGTCTCTGCCGAGGTATCCACCTACTCTCCATGTAAGCTCAGGTCTGGATCAGCTTATTAGGTGTCCCTGTCTTCAGCTGGGTCTCTGGTGGCACCTCTTGGATGGACCTTGGACCTGGGTGCTAGGTAGCATATCTCTAACTTTATCCCTGGCCTCATTTTCCTGCACGGATCCTGGGTCTGGTTCAACATATCTGGGGCTGTTGATGAACCATGACACCAGCATCTGGCCTTGCCCACGCTCTTCAGGTCCTAGGGGACTGTGCTGAACTGGTGAGGACACAGCTGGGGTCATCCCCAGCATACTGCCAGTACAATCTATGTGACTGCAAATTTTGGCTGGGATTTACCTCACTGAGCTGTATCCTCTTAATAGGTGTCTAACCTGTGGAAGTCTTGAAATGCTTGGAATGAATCTGCCTCTCAAAATCAATCTCTATTTATTGACTATGGGGTAAGGTTAAAAATAATAGAATCATAGAATCAAAATGTTTTGGGTTGGAAGGGACCTTAAAGATCATCTAGTTCCAACCCCCATGCCATAGGCACTTCTACTAGACCAGGTTTCTCAAAACCCCATCCAGCCTGACCTCAAATACTTCCAGGAATGCTTACAACAAATGTTTTATTTTGGGAGAGTAAATTAACTGAACCACCGTCCTTACCAGTTTAAAATTTATGTGTAAATTCTTCTGTAGTTTGTTTTCTTAAGAAAATTGTGTTTATGCCTCTACCAACAGCCTGATTCTGATTATCTCTGGAAGAGCAAATAGGGTTATGTTTGTGTAAGCAAGAGGAGAGCTGGATCAGCATTAAAGGTTTTGAGTAACCTGAGACAAAATAGCTTCTTTCATATTACTGTCTGTCACTAATAAGGTTCTTGTGGGCCTCCCAGTCTTTTTTTGGCTGAGCACTAAAAACTCCAGTTCAGTTTTAAGCATCAGAGGGAACCTTGCATATTGGTGCAGCTTGCTTCATGTATTATAAGAAATTATTAGAAGCATTTTTCTCTGCTTTGCTGTCCATCCTCAAGGGTTTCCCCACAGAACATTCAGCACAGGGAGGGGATTCTAGCATGCTGTCAGGATTTTATTCAGTGTTTGACATTACACTGTTGAAGGTCAGGGTGGAAATTTGGATTGTAAATTCTGTCTCTTGAGTTTAAAAGGGTTTTGACTCTTTAGTTATGAAGAAGTATCCCCTTTCTTAAGCAAATAGAGCTCTAGGCAGCTCCTGGCCAGAAGAAGAAAGATGTCTCCAGTCCCTTAACTGGAGCTCTCTGCATACAGTACTATAGTGTTGGCAGTAAGGCTCAGGAATGATTGGGGAGATAGGTCTCTGAGCATCTCTGCTAGCACATTTCCACTTCCCTAGGAGATGTGGGATTGCTAATGCCTGATCTTCTGGTGTTTGACAATGCAAGGCACTCGGTCCTCTTTTGCTATCCTTTGGAGCTGGACTTCTGAGAGGTTTGACTTTTTCCTTGTTTGGGGTGTAAACAGCACACATTCAGAACTATTGTGTTTGCTCCCAAAACTGCTGAAGATCAACAACCAATGCAAAGAAGAGAAGGAAGTAAGTATTTTCTCATGTTAGGCTTGCCTTGACCTGTCTAGGGCCCAAAGAAAACTGTGGGTGACTTCCATGTTACTGTTGACTGTTGTGGAAGATAGTCAAATACTGTGACAGACAGTAGAATCAAAGTCATTAAATAGGTTAAAAAAATAGGTTGCACCGCTTCCACAGGGCATAAAAGGAAAGGAAAGAAAAAAAGAAAGCTGCACTCTCCCTGTTCCTCCAGAGCAAGTAGCTGGTTGTTGGCAGAATTTCTCTGCCTGAAGGCATCACAATATAGCATGTCTCATAATGGCTGCACACCTCCTGCTGTGAGCAGTGGGATTTGAAAAAGAGGTACCCAGGCTAGCCAGGAGAGCAGCACACACAGCTGGCTTCCAGGTGCTGTTGTCATCCTATTATCTGGCACTGCATTCTCATCACCTCATGAAGGTGAGGCAGAGCTCCTCTGTCAGCCAGGCTGTCCCTGGCTCATCCCACCACACCATCTGTGGGTGAGATCTGTCTCATCTCTAGGGCAGTACAGGAGCAGAAAAAACTAAATGTTTGAGATAGGCAAACAGTCAACACTCCTCCTGCTAAATACTCAGTGGGGAACTGCTCCTGGTACAAAGCAGTAGGAAAGCTGAGGCCAGCCTGACTGAGTGGATCAAAGGAGGCAGGAGGGAAAGAAGAGTTTACCATCCTTTAGAGTAGAGAGGAAGGGCACTCCTGTGTTTTGTACCTACTGGGGATATCTAGATCCAATACTGTGCTGTGCATCAGGCTTCCAAGTAGCTTTGGTGGTAAATTCTCTGACTCTCAACTCTTTGCTTGTAAGGCTGCATGCAGAAGGCTTGCAGACCTTGCAAAGTTGGGGCATGCACCTGTCAGGTTCTCAGAAGTGATCTCGTTTTATCACAGGTAATGAACATACAAAGCCCCACTGCACAAACAGGTGGTGTTTTCTGCCTTAACTGGAAATCTGCAGCAGAAACAAAGGGGCTTGATGGCCAACCTCCTTCCAATTTCAGCCTAAATACCACCCTCTTGTTCCTGACTATCTTTATCTCCATCTTTATCCTGACTTTCCTTATCTCCAGAAAGACTCAAATTGGGAGAATATCCCAGGGAAGAAGTGCTATTGGTACTAAGGCTGTTATTTGGGTGGTGGGGACAGGGAACCAGAGGCTGTATGATGATGTGAGCAGGGCAGTGATTGTTCCCCTGTATTTGGCACCGGTGAGGCTGCATCTTGAATTCTGTGTTCAGTTTTGGATCCCCCACTACCAGAGAGATGTTCAGGTGCCCAGTCATGTCCAGAGAAGGGCAATGGAGCTGGTGAAGGATCTGGAGCACAAGTCTGATGAGGAGGAGCTGAGGGAGCAGGGGTTGTTTAGTTAGAAAAAAAGGATACTCAGGTGAGACCTTATTTACTGCTATCTGTAAGGAGGCTGTAGTGAGGTTGGGGGTCAATCTCTTTTCCCAGGTAACAAGTGGTACAATGAGAGGAAATGGCCTCAAGTTGCACCAGGGGAGGTTTGGATTGGATATTAGGATATTATTTCATGACTGAGAGTTGTCAAGTCCTGGAACAGACTGCCCAGGGAAATGGTTGGGTCACCATTCCTGGATGTATTTATAAAACCTGTAGATGTCATGTTGAGGGACGTGATTTAGTGGTGGGCTTGCCAGTGGTGAGTTAATGATTGGACTTCGTAGTTTTGGAGGTTTTTTCCAACCTGAACAATTCTATGATTCTGTGGTGTAGCTAAGGAAGGGGTGAGGAGCTAGTCTGCTTTGTGTACCTGGGAAACCTAGCCAGAGTCCCTGTCATGGGGACGGTGCAGGGGTAAGAAGCAAGAAAATCACCTTGAGTGCAGAGGGGCAGTGGAGAAAATCTCTGCATTTTACATCTTAATTGAACAGCGGGGGAGTTACACCAAAGATCCTGTGATGTCACTACTATGCTGTAATGCTGTAAAGAATGAGGAAAAACCAAGTACTTTTCCCTCTCTCACTGATACAAACTCTTGGCTGTGTAGGAATCTATTTTTCCAGGGGAGGTTAACAGGGAGAGGCTTGGCTCTTTACCTCGCTCTGTTTCCTTTAATGAATTGGGGTCTTCCTCCACCGTACACACAGACAGAGAAACAAGGGAGTGTGTGCAATCAGTTCTCACTCAGCTGGCCAACGAGTTGTGAAATAGGTTCCAGGGTGGATGATACCCTTGAACGAAGTCACACTGACTTGTTTGCTGTGATAATGTATGGATGCTCCTTCCTTTAAAGGCTCCCATGTAATTGAGCCCTGGTGCCTGGTAACTGGGAGCAAGTGAGTAAATCGTTACTTCCTAATGCAGGTTAAATGCTGCAAGCCTTGTTCACAGCATCTTATCCAACTGTCCCAACTGCTCTCCTTGCCAGTGGAAGCATGCCCTTCAGGGAAGCCCTGAGGCATGCAAATGTCAGAGGGACTCCTGCCTCCTCTACAGGCATCCCAAATACTAAGTGTTTTCTACTGTAGAAGTCATGGTAGGCCACTCTGGATATTTCCCATTTAGTCTGGGGCATTCTCGCTCTGCAGCTCAGGCTGTCACTTCCATTTTTTGCTTGGCATGCACTGAAGCAGCCTTTTTCCCATTGACAGCTTTTCTCGCTCTGTGTGTTCTCTCCTTCTCATCTTGCATTTATTTCTTCCTTTTCCTTCTCTCACTTCCTGTTGTCTGTTGTCCATTTTTATTTTTTCACCTTCTGCTGGAGTACAAGCCTGGGGGGTTTGCTGCTGGGTACCCTTCCTAGTGTGTCAGTCATTCATATTACCTACAGTAAGTCACTTTTCCCACCCTATCTCATTAATGCTTCAATTTCTGCATGGATATATTTAGGATGATAATTAGGTGTTTCACCAGTGCAGGAATTACAGGGCTTGAACAGCACACTTTGAGGTCCTTCATAAACACTGATAATGAAGCCCATGCAGTCAGGCTGTGGGAAGACACACAGTAGAATAAAGGCTGCCCCTGGCACAGACTAAAACAAACCCCACTTACAGTTCCCTTTCATGATGGACTTCAGAGACTTTGGTAGCCATGGTGTCCCAGTAGATAATGTAAAGGGGAGGAACAAACCCCAGACTTTTCCTCACCTTACTGTTCTTTGAGCAGCCACATAAAGCTTCCTCTTGTCAGTACCAACTGGTTCTCAGAAGCCAGCCTGCGGGTTGGGGTGTGCAAATTAACTTAATTTAATTTAATGTCCATTAACACAAACTTTTAATTTAATTCCAACTGCTATCCTAGACTCAGCCTCACACCAACACCTCTCCCTCTACCTCTAGACCACTCTTGCCCTCTTTGACCACTTTATGTTCAGTCCCTGCAAGTCCCTTGGTTGACACAACACCCAGTGCAAGAGACTGAGTTGGTGTGTGATGGTTTCTTGTTGCTGCTCCTGGTTTCCTACCCTTGTTTTCCCTGCTCCTTCCTTCTTACCCTTTTCCTGCTCCTGTCTGGGTCCTTCATGGGCTGCAGTCCCTTCAGAAATGTCACTGCTCCAGTCTGGGTCCCCCAAAAGCACAGTATCTCCAAATTCACCCCCAGCACAGCATGCCTACATCTATGACCTGTTCCCAGCCCTTTCCACAGCAACATCCCCTTTCACATGCATCCTTCTAAATCTGCTTCTCTGTCCCCTCCTCTGTCTCCTTGTGTGCATTCTCACACCTTCTCCTATGCTTCCTCTTGTTTCTCTTGTCACACTTCCCTATATGTCCCCTCTGGAGTCCCCTGGCCCAGTGGTGCCACCCTCCTCTATCCCTGCTGGGGCAATAGGGCTGGGACTACCCTGGCTTGCCATGGAATTGGGGTGCAGTGGATCAGTGCTGGCTGTTGTAGAGCTGATGGGACAAACTGGAACTGCTGGAGGGTGACCTGTTTCACCCAGGGCACCTGGTGCCCTCTCCCAAAACCAAATCTGGACTGTTAGGGCCAAAAAAGGGTGTACAGCAAAAAGAAGGACAAGATTCCAGCCCACCACTGCTTACCCCAATGCTGCAGACAGATATCTGTGTGCGCTGTGCAGCTGCTGAACAAACAAAGCAAATCTCAGTGGGTCACTGGCTAATTGCTCAGTTCTATGGTTCCTCTTGCAGCTCTTCCCATGTGCTTTCTGTCTCATCAGAGAATCAAAACCAGGGTGCTTTTGCAGCAGCTTCCTGGACTGAGAGCTGTTTGCTTTGTATTTTGCAGGCAGGCACTGTTTTTGGCTGGGAATATCAGCTTTTATTTTCCCCTTTTGCCACCCTGATCACTGCTTTGTCTAGTGGGATGGAGTTTCTCAGCTGGCAGATGCTTGCATGAGAAGGGCGGTTTTGCAGAGGGCTGTGCAGATGTTAATGTGTCAGCCCCTCTCCAAAGTGGAAGTGACATGCCTGTCAAAGTCAGGCAGAGCACGATGCCTGGGAAGGTGTGGGAGCAACTCTGCTAATGTCAGCTGAGCTATGCCAAAGCAAAAGCAGTGCAAGAGAACGGAGGATGAGACACACTGAGATGAAGGAGAGGTACTATACACTAGCTGGGAGATGAGAGCTTCATTTTTCATCCTATGACTGACAGGCTTACCTTCATCTGTATCATCCCTATAATAGATGTTGACCTCTTCACTCCATCAGTGGAGTTTCAGTTGACAAATCCTGCATCTCCCTCCTTCCCAGGCAGCGAGTTCAAGAAAAACAAGGCCGTTTCATCAACTTTTGGCTTGTTGTTTCAAAGAAAATTAATATTGCATGGTCGTGGTGACAGTCAGTCCTCTGAACTCAAAAGCCTGTTGGCTAATTTCCACCACAGTTGGTGGAGAAGTTAAAGCCTCAAGGCTACTAGGGCTCCCATGCGTTTTGTGCAAAGTATGACCCAAAAGGAAAGAAAGCCTCTTTTATTACCTTCATGGAGCAAAAACATGAAAGAATGAGCTCAATTCTTTTTCAGACACCAGCAAATCAATATAAAAACTCCATCTTTCACAGGAAAGCTGTGGGAAACCAGAAATATGCCCAGAGAAACTTCATTATGTTCTTCATCTTTACCTTTGCTTCCATGTACGTGAGCAAATATAACTCCAAATAACTCCTTTCCCAGTTATGCAGATCGCTGGTGTTGCCAGGGTGGGCTGCCAGCAGAGTCACAGCACCTGGTATGCTGTGGAACCTGGGATGACTGCAGCAGCAGCCACTCCTGAGGGGAACATTGCACTGTGGGACTTCAGCTGAGGAATTGCTTATGCAGGCTGGACTTGGATTTGAGTGCCTGCAGGAATATGGACATGCCTCCATATTCCTGCAGTGACAGTAGGCAGAGGGTTTTTCAGGATTGGTCCTGAAAAAAAAAAAAAAAAATGGGTAGGAGGATGTTTTCTCACTGGTGGACAAGTTAAGCTGTATCAAGTGGTGTGTTTGGTGTGCACCCAGTTGTAGCTGGGCTGAAATTATCATCTCCCTAACCTGTTAGTGTTAAAATGTCCCATGCTTCTAGCCGGTACCTTTCATATACAGTTCTGCTTCTCTAGTGGAAGGACTCATCATATCCGTAAAGCTTTAAATGTAGAATATGTCCAGAGCAACCTCACACCATGCAGGAGTCAGATGAGAAAGGTAATTTCTCTTGTCTCTTTCTTTTGTCTCTGAGACCTCCAATCATAACCAAAGAACCTGCAAACAGCAAAAATGTGGAGGAGTACACGTTTAGGGCTCCTCATGGGAGCTCTGGCTTTATTGCCTGTGTGCTGGTGAGGACCAGGCCCTTTGAGGCATGCCTGTAAATGAAACAGGCGTGCTTGTAGCTCGGGTAAGTGAGTGGAACATATGTGACTGTTTGGTGGGAATGTTCTGAGCGAGCCAAGTCCTTCCCCTTCACTCCTAACTCCTTCCAACTATTCCAGCCCTGCACAAACATCTTCTCCCTCTCGTCCTTTCTCTTGCTTGTTCTAGCATCCCAAACCAGGGCCTTTGAGCTCTGCCCCTCCATCTGATCTGTGCTTCCCTGTCTAATGACATGCACTAATGTGTGCTAACAGATGTCTGAGCGAAAATTAGCTGTGGTGTCCAAATCAATTAGACTGGAGAGGCTATGCAGGAACAATTGCTCAATAGGCTGTGTGGGTTGCTTTTTTTTTCCCTTTTCTTTTCCTTTCTTTACAAGGGCTGAAATTCTGCAGGCAAGCCCTTGCCTTTGTGCCTTGCAAACTCCACTTCCAAGCAGTCTCCTACCTCTGTGCTTAATGGGTTCTGATCTGGTCTCCAGATGGAGCTGGCTCCGCCAGCTGCAGGCGAAGAGCAGCTGCTCTCTGAAAGGAGAGGTACATGCTTCTCCAGAACCTCGCAGCATGGCTACAGCCGGCACGTCAGAGGCGGCTAAATGATCCTGGCGTTTTTCATGTGTTTGCCTGCTTTGCAGGAAAAGCAAATTAGTTTTACAGGATCAACCACTTGTGGAGCAGCATTTTGCAGCTCTAAACAGGGTATGGCACACATAGGCGTGTTGGCTCAGAAGTGCTTGAAACGGCTGGGATTCACCCTCTGTGGGAAAGGTTCTTGGAGAGGCTGGGAAGCATATGAAATATAGTTCTTACACTTCTTGGACAACAGAAGATCTGCTGTTGATGCGTGCTTCTTTGTGGCATTATTGTGTGCTGTGACAGAAGTCTGTCTTTTCAAGGACCTCTCAGTAAAGCTCATGACAGGTAGTTACAGATGCCCCATGGAAGTTTTCCCTTTGGTTTTAATTAAACATGTTTCTCATGGTGCTTTTCAAAGAAATTCAAAGTCACAGGCCCAAAGTAAGCAATGTTTTTTGCCAGTGAAATACTGAGATGTATAGAGATTAATTTAGGGGTATGTAGGGATATATATTGATCTTCCCCAGCATTCACTGTCCTATCTAGATTAGCTTCCTAGTAGCTATTGATGAATCAGTCCACCCTGGGTGCTGGCCATAGTTTTGAAGACCGGATCTGGCTGTAGTGCATATTCCTGGCCAGAGATGTCTGATTTCCATAAAATTTAAATCTTCTGGGTATGAACTTGTAATTTCACAGAGTTAAAAACAAACAAACAAAAAACCCCAACCAATCAAAAAAAAAACCAAACTATTTCTTTTAATTTGAAGGCATCTCAATAGCAGTGTGTATATTCTTGCACTTCTCCAAAGACTGTGGGATATTCCAGGCATTGCTGAGTGCTTCTGAAAGCTAAGCTGCATTTTTGAGGATGCCCAGCAATCTCTTTTCAGACTGTACTTACCTTGTGCTTGAAGTGGAAATACATGACTTGCACTCACCTATAGAAATAAACAATGGACTCTATTCCTTTTTAGAGATGTCCAAAAGCACATACCATCAAGAATAGTCATGTACTTAACATATTCACAGAGTCTTTCTGAACTCCTTTCTAGTTTCAACCACTTTCCTTTAGCTGCACCTTCCTTTTTGAGACCAAATAGTTTTTAAGAGTTCATAGGTAAAGTTTTGACAGGTAATTCTTCATCTCAGCTGCTGATACCTCACAAGCGCATTTCTGCTTGCTCCTACCTCTTGCTTTTCAATACATTTCTTGTAAGATGTTGCTGCATGAGGTTGCCAATCAGTGAACCACAGAGGTATTTCCTTTAAGTGAGTAAGTAGATCGACTAAAGGAAGTGCCTTCAAATAATTTGTGTGCTCTGCTGAACTGTGGCCTAGGTACATTTGGTCTCACTCAAGCCTTTTTCATTTCTCTGGATGCTTGTGTCTGGTTTCCTGCCTTGTGTCACCTTTAACTCCATTTTGCTATCACAGTTTCCTGGCTTTCTTCTCCCCTCTCTACAGTTAAAAGTCTGTGTTTCAAATGATGTTTCTCTATTTTTTCCAGTCTGTTTATTTTTCAAACTGCATCTCGTTTTTCTTTTTCTCTCGCCATTCACATCTCACTAAGCCTGTTTTTCTCTTGATCTTTTGAGGAGCCTATGCTACAGCAGTATAGCTGTCCTGCTGAACAGACCCCCTGCCTCTTCTCTCCCTCCTGTGTGGCTCACCCCCAGCCCCTTGCTGCGCCCACCTCTTGCCTCCTTCTGTGTGTGCAGTGATGGGCTGTGAACGCACACTAGAATTGCACTTGGTTCTGCCAGCCAGGCTTCCCAGTCACATTTATCAAAATTATCCCACAGTTCCTCGCAGAGTTGAGTATTTATAGGGTTCATTTAAAACCAAGACTGTGGGTAATGCTTTTTTTCTTATGGGCTAAATGGGAGGAGACAAGAATTACCCAAACAAGCATGCACACATAAAGTGGAGCTGTTGGGAATAGTTAATAAGGCAAGTGAAATTGTTGGCAGAGGGGACACAGAACAGTACCAGCAGGACACAGCTGTGTCAAGCACCCAGTTGTTTTCTCCAGACCTGGTATTAGGGCTGGTAGAGTGCTCCTCTGTTGCCAAAGGTTCTTCCTGTCCTCTGGGCTCTGCTTCAAAGCTGGGAGAAACCTGGTGCTCCTCTTGCTGTAAAGGCTGAGGGGTGAAAATTGGAGATGAACTCAAGGTGGAGATGAGAAGGGAAGCTGGATGGTTAGGTAGACAAATGTGCAAGAGCAAAGAGATGCCCCCATGTCATTCACTCTATTGTCAGACAGTCTCTTTATTCAGAGCTCCTACAACACTTTGCTAGTCCCCACTGACAAGCTCGAATGGAAGGAGATAGGCAAGGGGAAGAGAGAACTGGACTTCATGGCAATACTGAGAATTCCCCATTGAGAGTTCACACAGCACTGCTTTCTGCTCCAATATCTCCAATATCTCACAGACCTCTCTTATGGTTGGCCAAACTCATCTACAGCAGCCCCAGTGACTTAAAGAATCAGTGTTATTTCCTATGGCTTCTAGGAGACAGCTGCTTCCCATGCACCCTCCCAAATCAGGAGGACACATATTTTTGTGTCTTAAGGATACTCCACAGTTTGAGAAACTTCTTAGCCCTTTGGTGCCTTTATCTTCTCCCAGGCAGCTGGTGTCAGGCACCGTGGATTTTTTCTCTTACCTACCCTTGTTAAGAGATCAACAGTGGTCAACTGGTTCATAAAGCATTTCCCTTCTGTTCCTTTGGTTTGTCTCCAAAGGCGGCACCTGAGCGCTTATTTAGTATTGTGTTATGCAGCAATCAGGGATCTTAACATTGTTCATGCTGCTATGTTTAAGGGCAGACTTTGACCCCCTGCCTTTTGGGAATGGCCAGATCACTGTGCTGGAGAGAAATCCTGTGATGCTCTACACTGTTCATGCTGCTATATTTAAGGGCAGAGTTTGACCCCTGCCTTTTGGGAATGGCCAGATCACTGTGCTGGAGAGAAATCCTGTGATGCTCCACAAATCCTTCATGCTGAGCTCTCTCCTCCTTTTTTTCCTTGCTGTCTTGACCTTTGCTGCTTGGCCAGCTGTCATGCTTAAAACAGCCCAAAGTGCTCTGCACTTCTCACATGGAGATCTCCAGAGAGAGGCAACTTAAGCCAGCTGCTTTACCTAAGTTTTTCCTCATTCTGTTCTGCTTAGCCTGGGGAGCTATCCCTGGCTCAGGGAAGTGGAGGATCAGAAAGAACATCTCAAGTACATAAAAGCATGATGATCGGTACCTCTGTGCAATTAAAAAGGCTGGTCCAGCCTTTCAGTGCTGTGCTTTATAGTGGCTCTAGCAGTAATGAAGCCATAAAAAAGCTGGTGTTATGCAGGCCAGCTCAGTCCCGGAAAAAAAGCATTCATTCCTAGGAAAGGGTAATATTGCTTCTACTATCCTCAGCTTTTGACATATTCAGTGATTGGAAAGGGAATGGGAACTTAGGGAATGGCAAGGAAGCCTAGAGAAAAGTTTTTGCATTTAATTAAAGTTCGTGTGACAGCAAGGGCTTATGAAAGGTTGTCCAGTTCCACAAAACCAGAAATGTCATACATATACGACATATATGTGCTAGCAGTCCTAGGAATGAGTGAATGAAAGGGTTGCCATAAGTAGTCCAGAGGAAGGTGGTCTTTGTTTCTGGGGAGAAGAAAGCAAAAAGAAGGGAGACATGAAGATTTGGCTTTAAAAGGGGTAACAGCAAAGGAGTCATTAATGAAGGTTTCTGGGGAATTGTATGTAGGGGAGGAGTGGGATGAGTGGAAACAAACAAAAAGCCATGCGGAGCTTTATGAAGCAAAACCAGATCTAGAGCAAAGTTCATTTAAATTTGCAGTTTTATAGCTGTTAATGTGATTCCCAGGGAAAAAAAAAACAACAAAACAAAAACAAACAAACCACAGAGTGTTAGCAGCAGTGAAAATAAAGTAAATCACTTAAATGGGAGCAATCATGCTCCCCAGTCTTCCTGCCCATCAGTGGGTTTGACTACTAGTGTTTGTAAAGGGAACGATGTGATGATTTTGATGCTTCTCATCTCAAGATTTTCCAACACAAAAGTTCTATGGTCTCCTTTCAAGCCATCTTCATGTAAATCTCCAGCAGCTCCATGGTTCCATCAGATTTATACGTCTTCAGCTAAGACTAAGTGGCCTCCAGTGTCCCCATTCCCTCTTCTTTTTTGAGATTAGTATTTTAGGTATATAAATCTACAGCTTCTAGACTCTTTTTCATATTATACTGTTTCCAGCTAGTTTTACTATGTTTGGGATTCTGCTAGGATTTCCAGAGGCTGTTTTGACCAAGAAGAACTTGGTCAAGGGGGAAAAAAGAAAACAAAACACAAGACCTTTCCTGTGCAGTTGTTTCACAAGAGGACAAAATTTAATTGCAAAGTGAATTGGGGAGATCAGAGCAGCAGTGGCTGCAGGCAGTGAGGGGGAAGTTCAGTGCTAATAAATGAAATGTCCCTGATCCAAGGAGAGAAAATAATCAGCACAGCTACAGGACAAACTTGGGACATGACACAAGGCAGTAGCACCTGTCAAATTAATAACGCCCCTTTAATTTTGTCCAGCCATCCTATTAAGCCCTTTTCGTGTAGCTGAGTGCTATGAGCCATGCTGACTCAGGAAAATAAGGAAGGAGCTGGGACAAAAGAAGGAGCTCAGGGAGGAGGTTCACAGCATGCAGAGAATTTTGAGAATCTTGTTATTAACTTCTTGTGTGCTGGGAGACACTACAGGCATTTCAGCCAGCCTTGCAGTTATGCTGGATGCTGGGACAGAGCCCTCTATCAACAAACTCTGCAGCCCTGCTGCCTTGAGAGGACAGTGCTCCCCAGGTACTACTGCTGGATTTATGCTGTCAGAAATCTTGGGTGGTTGAACTGCTTCTTGGCATGTCAGGAATGCCCATTGCTTGTCTACAAGTCAGTTGTGGATGGGGAATCTGAGCTTTCTTTCTCACTGATCTTTATGGCTGATGTGCTGTACTCCTTATCTTGCCTCTCTACCCAAACCCTCTTCTCCATTTTGTTATGCAGTGCAATAAGGCTCAGAGCTCTGGCTTCAGACAGAACAGAAGAAAGAAAGGACTGGAATTTTTTTTTCAAGCTGTGCATAACAGAGCAGTAGCCTTGAGTACACCTGCTCTGTGAGTGGGGGGCACGGGGGCAGTGATGGAAGAGCAGTGATGGGAACAGACAGACATACACTGGGCACTGCAAGCGTAATTGCTGGCTTGCCTTTAGGTGAAGAGATTGCTGCTGCCATTCCCACTGGGGCCAATTTGCAGTTGCTGCTCTTATCTCCGATGTTCATCAGACTGCAGCTACAAACCTCCTTTGTCCAGGAACTCATCTGAACCTTTCTCACCTCCTCCTATCCTCTGTTGTCAACAGAAAAGGGGACAATGCACGTTTGCCTGTCAGGACAAGGAGAGCTGTTCTGCTCAATTGGAAATCTAGCTTGAGAAGAAGAAAACCTTAAGTATCAAAACTAGTGGTCCACTTACTGCAGCTGGGTGCCCCGTGGAGTGCTTATGTGCCTGAAATCTGGCCCCTTGGGTTACGCTCTGAATTGGTTACTGGATATCCTCTGTGAGTGTTAAAGCACTCAGTTCATAGCGTCACACTTTTAATGTGCAAAAAGTACTTCTCCTCAGGTTCTGTGACCCTCGGATCTAAGCCCAAAATTGAAAGCATGAGGCCTCCTGACAAAAACACTTATGTCCTTTGTGGTTTTCAGCAAGTCTCTTAAATTCTCTGGTCTCCATTGCTACTTCTTTCTTCATCTCACCAACTTTAAAAAAGGGAACTATCCTTACCTATCTTAAATAATGTTATCTTATTCATTCTGTATATAATTTTCTGAGGGAAAAATATATTTCAGCCTGAGTTGCCACATTTTATTGAAGCCCAGTCGCATTTCCTTTTTTTTTTTAGTGAGGGTTTAATATATAATTTTGCCATTTTGCAATGAACTCTATGCAGAGTTAAAGTCATACTTTCACAGGTGAGCTAATACTTCAGGTTACTTATTTAGTTCTTACTTTTAAAAATATATTCCTTTTTAACCTTACCTTTGGCATTTTTGTGGTGCAGACTAAGGAACATCACTTCATTTTGCTTATTCCAATTACAATTAGTGTACTGACCACAGGCTCTAGTAAGTCTGTATAAGGTTGCCAACAAAGCCTGAGAGAAAGTCTGCTCTACAGAATCTACAGCTAAAATGGACCTGATAAAAAGGGAGTGGTACAGAAAAAAGATTGCAACTCCCAGTGAGCTGAGGCACACAGAAGCTTGCCCAGAATAAGAGCAAATGAGTGGCAGGGCCTGGTTCTGAACTGCAGTAATCAGTAGAATATTCTATTTTTGATAACTTCCTTGTATTCTCTGTCCCTTGACACCCCTGTTCATTCAGAATTTTTTAGCATACATAAGCACACATTTTTAAATGCACATACATTTTCTGCTTCTTTTTTGCCCAGTTAAGTTTTAAAGACTTTAAATTAAGGAGCTGGAGTAGGCACAGATGGACCACAGGTGATGGAAAAAAGGACAGATGAAATTACTTACTTCTTTTTATTCCTGATAAGTAATTCTCTTTGGATTGCTCATTCTGGTTTGTCTCCCCTTACACCTTTTTTTTTTTTTTTTTTAAATACGGGTACTAAATGTCAAGGAGCCCAGCTGCCATAAGGGATAAGGTAGTCTTTTAAGTATCATGATCTTCTAATGGGAATGCAAAAATGCAAAATTGCAAGGATTCACAGCCATGGAACAGTTAATGTCTTCAAAAGCAGTCCTGTGACCTTCTGTGTTTACAGCAAGGATAGCAAATTCTGACCAGGCTTTCAGGAGTGCAGGGGGAAGCTTTGGGTTACTTAGGGAGTTAAATACCGAACTGTTCTCTGACTAATAGCAAGTGGTATAGATGAGCCTCAGATGAAAGCTTAGCCAAATTGTGGAACAGCATGGAATGAACCTTGATCAAGTCAGTTTTTCATGTTGCAGTGAGATGTTGTGCAGGAGGTGCTGTATTGCTCATCAGGATTTAGCAGGCTAAGGAATGCCTGTCCTGCTTGTTTCCACATCTTTTGGGTGCTGCAGCAGAATAACTTGTGCTGTTGAATATGTATTCTTAGCAATGCTAAGGAGGATCATTCTTCTATCACATGGTATCTTTCTGTCTGAAACTTTATTTTTTTTATGATGTCATTTTTCTTGGTCCTAGGGAGTTTTCTGTCACCTTTTGCATCTCCAGCATTACTATTAAGCATACTGAAATAAAGGAATTTCAGTGTTTTCCTTCCCTTTTCTTCGGTGTGGCTTATTTTCCCTTAAATGAGGGAGACATTATACTTGAAACATTACTTAATTAATACATTTTAACCCATCTGTGAAGATAGGCATGGGCTGATGTGCCATCCCCAGTACAGATGTATTCTAGATTGGGCCTTAGATGGCATTTCCATGTAGTTAATAGAGGGCCTGGATGCTTTACCATTTATTCCTGTCTTGAGTTTAGACACCACCTACAGTTTTACATTCTTCAGTGCTTTGAGTAATTTCATCCAAAGCTGTGCACTCACCCTGTCTGAAAAGATGTGCAGGTCTCTTCAACCCCTGTGATCTTTCCTTACTATGAGCTGTTTGGTTTTTTTCTTTTCTTCTGTAGAGATAATGAATTTGTTCCATTATTTTCTTTCTGCTCCTATGACTAATCCCTGTGTACCCCTTTATGTTTATCTGCCCCTTATGGATGTTTGCAGCACCTCCCAGTTAAGCATCATCCACCACTCATTAGCAAGCTACTCTTTAGGCTCATTAATGAAGATGTTAAATGAAAATAGACCTCTCATGGTTCCTACAGCCCCTTGCTTACACCTGCTTACACCTTTGCTCTTACCTGCCCCTTGTCATTAGCCCTTGTTTATGGTTCTTCAGGCAATTGCCAATCCATGACAGTGCTCCTAACCCAAGACAGATTGAATTAAATTTGCTAGCAGGAGTTCATGAAGCACTGTATTAAACATCGCATCCACTGAATTCCCTTCAACCATGAATTTTAAAAACAGTCTAAAAACAGTATCATAGGCCATGCACAGAACATGCTGGACCCCCACAAGTTACAGAGTTGGGGTTTGACAATAGATAATAAATGCTGTTAGCGTGATGAATCTGGAAGACTGCCTTGGGTCAGGTCTTATCATCTGCAGAAATGACATTGCTTGTGTCATAATGTCAGGCCTGAGATACCTAATTTCTAATTTGGAAGTTTCACCAGGTTTATAAGCCACACTGGTTTTCCCCTTTGAATTAATAATTTAATTGCTGGTATATGTGCTTAGCATTTATCCTTACTCCAAAAGCGGATTCAAAACTCGATGCTGCAATGCAGGTTGAGAATTGCACGAATGAGGTTCCCATTCTGATCTAATTCAAGGAAAAATCACACTTTGGTACTAATCTTTCCCTGGTGATCAATTAATTCATCATTAGTATTTATTTATTTTCTATATATTCTACAATCTGCTGACTCTCCAAAGACATGACTTTAAAGGAGTCCCAAGGGATCAATATATGCAAAGTGTAAGCCTAAGGGGAGAGAAAAAGTAGTCAATATCTCTGTGATCATTTCCTAAATGGTGTAAGCCAAAATGGAAAATATTACTGTTAGGAAAATATTTTGTTAGGAATATTTGTGGTCAGGAAAATATTACTGTTAATTAAAATTCAAAATAAAATACTGAAAGTAGTGATCAGAAAATGTGAGATTACTCCCTATCAGAAGATCAGTTCTTTTGGCAAGAAAGCATTTTGCAGGAGCATGGGGCATGCAAAAAATTTTTTGTACTGATGAGTGTCACAACAAATCCTTTTAACTTTCTAGTTTGAATCCACTAATGTCAAAATGTTTAACTGCAATGAGGCAAAAAGGTTTCATTTTGATTGTAGCATTACATTTAATTTTGTTTAGATTGGCATGTTAATTTTGATACCATATATTTATACCTAATGTTGCAAATTGTTATAAAGTAATGAGAGAGAACCCCCCTTTCTGTGCTTTTGAAATACAGACTTCAAACATTTGCAGAGTTAAATGTTATTCAGTGACAGTGACATTCTCTCACCGGGGCAAATGTCACACCTCATAGTGGCAAGAGGCAGCCTTCAAATTTTTCTACCAGCACTGTTTTCCTTTGAGCTCCATAAACTTCTGGAGTCTGCCTGCCTTGTCACATATAATTAGCAGCTGTTGAGTGAATTGATCAGTTAATTTCCATCTCGCACTCAGATGCATTTAATCCATTAGCTGATGATTCGTAGAGATTTTTTTCCCCTTCACATTTCCTCACCTGTATTTTGTCAATAGTTAAATGGATTGGGTCACCATTACTCACTGCTTTTCCAAGCCCTTTTCTTTGATTGCCTTCTTCCAGACCATATGATACTTTAACAAACACTTGGCATCTAGTCATTTAAATATCATAATAAATGTCACCTATTTTCATTGATTTATTAATTGGTATGTCTTCTATTGAACAGTCTTTCCAAATAGAAGTCATTCTTCCTTTCTGTAGCCTCTAGCATGATCTAAACACTTCCTTACCATACTTCTATCTCTTGCTCAGTTAGACACAGATAAAGGCAAGCCACCTTTGAGGTGAACTGGGATCCTCAGCAGTTCCAGGAGTTGGTTCATGGTTGGTTTTAAATAGCTTTTTGAGGAAGAGAATGCTCTTTCTGTTTCTTCTGCAATGTCTCATGTATGCAAATTAAAGAGACTGTTTCTTCTGCAATGTCTCATGTATACAAATTAAATTTTCTAAAAAGCAACGCAGCCCTCCTACAGCTGTGATCACTGCCACCAGGGCTAGTGTCCAGGTGCCGGGACACTATTGATGGTGTAGGTGTTGCCATACTCTGACATCCTGGCATTCAGGATGTGTTGTTGTGGGAGGGATGTCTAGGCAATGCAGAATCAGTGGGGTGCCTTCAGGAGCATTGATGTCCGTGAGGGCATGTGTGTGGTTAGAAGTGATTTCTTGTGTGGCAGGATATCCCTGTAACCTTTCAAGGAGACAGGGATGCTTAAGTGTACCACAGGCCCCTTCACGTGGCAAAAGGTCCCCATGTCTACAGCTCTGTCTTTCTATTCCTGTTGCTAAGGGGGGCAATAATCAACTCAATACCCCTGACAGAAGAAGACTATGAACTGTGAGACTTTTTTCCTTCTTCCCTATAGTAAGTGAAAATCCATCAGACCATCATAGTCTGTAACTCTCAGGAAGTCTGTGAACTTCATGAAAACCAAACCTATTGTTAGGAGAGTTACATTCCCTGTACGGCACATGTACCTTCCCCAGAAAATTGCTAGGTGCCCTTACAACGAGAATGGTTGGAAGCCACCAACTTAGATCATTTAAACTAATTTACACGAACACAAAGATCACAACTCCTGGAAAAGAACTGTCCACTTTACTTGAATGAGGGACATGCTTGTAATTTCCCAGTAGGCCAAGCACAGCTTCCACTGTGCAAATGGTGAAGCAGATTAAAGTTGCCCTCAACTTTAATACAGTGCCACAGCCCGAGGGCACTACAGCTGAGCTGATCTGGTCACCAGTCAGATCAGAACGAAGCTTGGCTCAGCGAGATCCCTGCTCTCATTTGATGTCTAATTGAACGCAGCCAGCAGAGCTCCACCACACAGCTCAGGGGACCCCAGGCCAGACAGCCGTGTCATGGCTGCCTGGTTGCTTGCAAAACAGCAGCCAAAACAAGAGCTCTTGAAGAAGCTGGGGGTTTCAGGAGCAAATAGCTGTATTTGTATATGTGCATATATCAGTATGTATCTAACTATAAACATATGTACATTCTAAGTATGTTTATGTTTTATATACATGCACACGGATATCCACATAAGTCAGTTTTATGCCACATGCATTATTTCTTCTGCATGGATTTGTGAAATGTTATGCGTGTGCACACACCCTTCTATCCAAACTTTTCAAATACCCTAAACAGTTGTAAATCTTCAGTGTTTCACTCAGGCTGAAAAGACTAGCTTTTCTACTTGTGTGGCTGAGTCAGAATTTCTCCCTGATTGAAGGAAATACCACCAATACTTCTTCTCAGGGACAAATCTAGGTTTTTTTCCTTTCTCCTTCTTTCCCTCCCCTCCATGCAAGCTTGGAGCATCAGTGGAGCACGCAGCAGCAGAGGCCATGGGAGTAATGACTGTCAGAGCAGGTGGTGTCCTTCTCTTTCCTGATGCTGTGCCTGGTGCTTGGTTGAGATCAGCTCATTGCAAGGGTCAGTGAACATATCTTGTCACATGAATGTAAACATCTTTGGATGGCTACAAATGAGGTCACAGGGGGTCTCAGGTTGCTTTGGAAATCAGCCTCTGCCACTCTTAGTCCCTGTGGCTGATCAGAGAATTTTTGTTAGGAGCTGCCCATCATCTGTGAACACAAGGGTTGCAATGGTGCATTGGATGAAAGAAATGAAAGCAGTAAAGAGGCAGATGCATTTCTCAAATAATTGGGTCAGGTACTGTTCAGTTTGGGAAGCTGTAGTTTCAGGAGAAGAAAAATGTATTGGGTGAGGGCATTCTACCATTGGTTTTCCTATTCCTCAGTTGCATGCAGCAGACTTCGCTGGAGTTCTGAGGGATTGGAAGGAGCCTGTGAGCTCCTCTTTTAAGACATATGTGGAATCCTTGAAAAGGTTCGTGAGAATCTCCTTAGCTGTGCAGGAAAGCACCTTGGTGCAGTACTTCCCTGGTACAGCCTGTTAAAGCTGTTCACATCTCAGTGCCATGCTTCCAACTTCAAAGTCAGCAGAGGACTTTGTGTCCTTCCTGGCTTTCCAGCACAGCCACCCCTCTGTGCCAGAGCTGTGTTCTGCTTTCCTTCACTTTCCTTCACATTCCATCTGTGATGTGGTGCTGTGCTCTATGCTCTTTGTCTCCTTTCACAATGGGGTACCTGGCTTCTTGTTCTCAATGTCTTCCCTCAGCACCTTAAGGGAATTCCTGCATCACATATGCCAAAGGATGTGCCTGCCCTGTTCCCCTTGGACCCCCACCAAGCCTCTCCACCACCTTTCTCTTTCTTGAACCAAGTCTCTGTCTCTATCTGTTTACTGTCTGCAGCCCAACTGGGTGGACAGCTTGAATCCAAAACAAGCTTCCCTGCCCAGCGTGATGGGGAAGCACCTCTCCTTCCCCATTGTCACTACTTCCCTCCTGAGGTAACTCATAAATTGCTCTGAGTCTTTAAATGGGGTGTTATTTCTTCCTTCCATCAGCACTTTCTCACTCTTGACTCATGGTGCAGGTTCAGCCTCAATGAATTTATTGGCATGACAAGGTACACAGGTGATGCCAAAGTTGACAACTTAATTTATCAAACGCTACTGTCTTTCTCTCATCTGCACCACACTGTCAGTCCTTTCCTCTTTCCCACTCCTCAGCTCTCCTTTCTGTCTGTCTTTCTTTGCCTTTCTGTCTGTCTGGCTGTGTCCCCCTCTCTCCCTCCCTCTCCCTCTAACTACCTCCCCAGGTGATGGTTAGCTATCTCACACTCAAGACAGTCTGTCTCTCTCGACAAATGGAGATGTCAATCAGAGGGCTCACCGCACAGGGAGAGGAATTGGTCTTTACAGCATGTTGACTGTTTTCTTGCCTTTGCAGCTTGCATGGAGGCAAGGGCTGAGGACTGCAGTATTCAAACTAACTTACAGAAGCCACATTTGCTTTAGGGTTGTTTGGGACTCCAGAAGAATGAGGTGTTGTACTAGAGGGATAGAAGAAAGGAGAGAAGCCCATCAACCTCAAATGTGTATAGGCAGGTAGAAATAAAATTTAAGAAGAAATCCAACATCTTTACAAAATGCCCCCAGAGGATAAAGTCTCTTTTAAATAGAGTAGCAAATGATCTCTCCTTCTCATCCCCCCAGTCCCATAATCCTTTGTTGGCATGGCAATTGCCAAAGTGTATAAAGGAAGAGACAGATCCCTCAGGTATCTGTCAGCACTAGATACAATCTACCCAGGACAGTGTGTGTGTGGCATTTAATCCTCCATACATCAAGCATATGCCCAGGATATAGTGTCACACCATATTTGTGCTGCATCCCTTGTGCCTATTTGTCATGAGTGTCTGCGTCCAATCCAGTGGCAGGTTGATCCATCGTGTGATGCCATCTCAGCTTTATCTCTGCTTTTCTTCAGGCTTTGGCAGAGTTTTCAGAATTGTGTTCTGATGCAAAGTTTCTTTGTATTTTTTATCACTCTTTGTGCTTTGGGGAAATAATTTTTGCAGACTCCAGTATATCATGACCATCAGAAGGGAAAATGTATGAATGTATCCTTATCATTCATCAGTATCCCTAACTATTGATTACATTTCTATTCCTGTTCAGATTGCACAGTATTTTGAGGGGTCAGCTTTTTCCCTTGGGTTTATGAACCATAGGGCTGATTCTCTCCTTTGCATTTATTTTCATGTAAGAGTATTTCATGTTCTCTTTAATTTATACTAGCAGTGAAGCATCAATCCTGTTTTGTCTGTCTTGCATTTGCCCTTTTTGTTCCACCAAGGAACTTTGCAGCATGTTAATTCCTCATAAAAAACATGTGGGGCCTTGCATATATTCTTCTCTTACTCTCCTACTCACTTGTTGGAGCTGTTGATGGATAAGGCATCGTGCCTCTTGTGACACCAGTAAGGTACCAGTCTCTGGGTATACCATATATCTTGCACACACTAGTTCCCTAAGAGTGAGAATTAGAGCTGAGCCTTAGAAAGGTGGAGCACAAGTGTGTAGAACAATCACTGAATGCGGAGTACCAGACCACCTGAGTGATTCCTTCAGTTTTTTAGTAGTGTTGCTTACCTTAATAGCTGCGCTTTTACAGAGGCTCAGATGTGGATGTGCTGTCACAGTAGAGGCCTGTGCTTTATGTGGGATTTAGTTTTTGATTCCCTGCTGCAGCTGGAAGTGATTGCAGTTTCTTGTTTGTGTTCTTTGTTGAAAATCAGAGGAGATAACCTCATTCCTGCTCTGAAGTCGGTAGCACTGGATTTCTGGGGTGGCAAGTATTTGCTTGCAGAACCTTAGATAAAAGTTTTCTGTAAAGATGTTGTCCCACTAAACACAAAGGTGCTGGCAACCCTTCTGGATGCAATCTCGTCCTCCTGAATAGACAGTGTAGTCTAGGATGATACTTTAGCAGGAAGGTTGGACCAGATGACCCATTGTGACCCCTTCCAACCCTATCCATTCTGTGATTCCCTCAGTTTGTAACACTAAGAGACCAGCAAACCATTAACTTTGAACAGGGCAGCCTTGAACCACTCTGGGGGAAGAAGGCAGTGTTTTTATGTGTCCTAGTAAAGCTGCAGACTACAAGGAATAAGCCTCATTCCTGGCAGTCTGGGAGAAAGTCTCCTTTAATTGAAATGGCACCAATTCAATGTCATATGTTTACAGAGCAAAGCTCCTGGGACACATCCCTTCCCTTCCTTTGAGGTTGTCTGCATGTATGCAGCATATCTTTACCATACAGCAAAGCTTGGAAAGGGAAATAGTAGGGAAATTTCAAGATGTCAAGGTGTTCTTGCATGTGGCGAAGCCAAAACAGAGCACTCTCTTTTGGCAGGGAAGCTCCAACTGCAGAAACTGTCCTTCTCAGAAGCCTTGGCTCTTGGTTGCTTTGTGGGAAGGAGATCACCACGATCACATCTCAGCTCTAGCCAGCTGCCTACTTTGTTCAAAGATACCTTTACTTCAGGAGTACTGCATTTGTTTTTTTCTGCTGAATCAGACTTATGTAGATGAGAATTTATGGCAGGAGGGATTCTTTGCCTTGAACTCTTTTGTTGGGGTCTCTGATGTCAAGATGACCCCGAGGTGTTAGAAAGTCTCTTTTTCCCAGCCCCGAGATCGAAGAAGAAGCCGAGATGCACTGGTTCTGCTTTTCAAGGTTGTTTTTTTTCCTTATCTATAAGATTCATTTTCTGACCTGCAGAGGTCTGTCTGGCAGGTCAATTTGCGGCACACTGACCGCCCCTGAGGTGGTGTTAGTTTTTTATACTAAGAGCTATGTATACTTTATTTACAATAATTTTCCAATAGCTATCACCTATGTTAGACAGTCTGTCTCTACTCTAAACCAGTCCAAAAGTATAACAGCAGAAGATGGAGGACAAGAAGAAGAAGGAGAAAGGCAGAACATATCCAGATTCCTGAAACTTGCCTCTTGAACCCTCAGTCTAGAAAGGAATCTTATGAGAAAGATGGAGGAGAATATCAACAAGAGCATGTAGTGACAGGTTGGGGAAATAGCTTCAAACTGAAAGAGGTCAGGTTTAGATTAGGTGTTAGGAAGAAATTGTTCACTGTGAGAGTAGTGAGGCACTGGAACAGGTTGCCGAGAGATGTGGATGCCACATCCCTGGAGGTGTTCAAGGCCCTGTTAGATGAAGCTCTGAGAAACCTGATCAAGTAAAAGATGTCCCTGGTCACAGCGGGGGAGTTGGAACTGGATGATTTTAGGTTTAATATCCATTCCAACCCAAGACATTCTGTGATTCTTTGTAAAAGTTCCAGTATGGGATTATTATCTTTGTTCTTCATACTTTTGACTGAAAGCAAATCCAGCATTTCCAAAGTGCTGCTGTAGCTTTCTGCTCCTCCAGAATTCTGAAAGCATTCTTGAAAGGTGGTTACAGCAAGCTGTCCTGCTCCATTTTGCTCACTTCAATGTGTAAGAAAGGAAAGCCTGCTAATAAAAAATATTTTACATGTACCACATGCATTTGATTTGAGTGACAGGCTTGTCACTGAGAAGCTGCCTCAGTTGAAATTGAGCCAGATCCTTGGATATGTGGTATCCACAAGACAATTTGAGAGCCATATTTATCACCCTGTGGCTTGTCAAAGAGGATTTGGGATAAACCATGGGCAGTCAAGGGAATCTGAGAGCAGCCTTTGGAGAGAGATGGCCTCTATGTGGATGTTCATCAGTGGTTCATGATGGTTGTTCTGTTGGTTGTACTCTGTCCATAATGAGCTGAATATAAGCAACAACACAAGATCTGAAAAGAAACAAACAAAAAATTTGGCTCTGTTTTTCTAGCCAGAGTGGGGTATTAGCTGAAATCAAATTACTCCCCCACTTACCTTCTCTGGACCTGTACCTCTTTCCCTGGAATTACATAGGCTTTTCTCTGTTATTTTTTTCTCTTCGTACCTGGCCAGTGCTTCCTAGTCTATATCCCAAAGAAGGAGTTAACAGACAGGAGCCAAGGGCTGCTGCAACTCAGTTGAAAACCCATAATCTTGGGGTTTGTTTTTTTTTTTTTTTTCCAACTGACTAATAAAGCATTCCTGCTCTGGCTGCAGCATTTCCTTGAAGTCATCACCCCTTCTTGCTGTAAAAGGACTTGTGCAGAAGTGAACAACATCACAGGAGAAGCTCCCTTGGGTCTGAATCAAGCCCTAGAAAGGTTGCATATTTCCTAGAAAGGTTGCATATTTCCTAGAAAGGACTCAGCTGCGTGCCATATACATACAACATGCTTAATGTTCCCGTGAAAAAGTTCTTCTTAAGAAAATTCTCAGAAATGTCTTTGGAGGACCTGAACACTAAGGGCAACTTTTCTCACAGGATTTCTCTTCCAGGATGGCTGATTATGTCTGCAGAAAGAAAGATTTTGTATTGTTTCAGTCCCATAAGTAAATACTTACCAGATTAAAAAAGAACAGTGTAAGAGAATATGTAAACACACTTGAAACAAAGACCAAAAGCTGTGTACATCTGCAGTCCTTAAAATGTTTGGGATTAGGTGGCATTCCAATAGTTAATCCCTGAGGATTAGCATGGCAAGTACTTCTGTTGTTGTTTACACATGTCCTGTGAGGAAGGCTGTGTTGTCACAGCAGGCTCCTCTAGGAGGGTTAGCCATAAAGCTCTTGAAGTCAGTTTTACAAGCGGAAAGTACCGTAGCAACACAAACAGCAAGTGCACAGAGCAGTGCTTTAAAGACAGGAACTGCAGATGAGTGGCATAAATTCAGTATGCTAATAGAAAAGAAAGGGAAGGGTTGTAGCAAAGAACTTCATATGCAGAGGGGCAAATCTGGTGATAAGCAGATATTGGGCATATGCCTGGCTTGGGTTTTGTGCTTTCATTTACATGCTGAGCATGTAACTGAGAACCTGCTCTCCTGGACTGCATCAGGATCCAAAAATGTGGGTTCTGTAAAGCTGTGCTTGGGGAGGGCACACCAAAAAGCCAGGTGTGGGTGAAAAACAGTCAGCACTGGGTGAAAGCTGGAGCTCAGGCCCAGAGCTGGAGCTGCTTTAGAGTGTAAGGCTGGCATCCAGTTTTCAAGTGGAGGTGCTGGGCTATGAACAGGAGTGAGACTGCTTTTAACCCTGACCTGTACTGTCACTTTAGTGTACTGGAAAACAAGGCTGGATTGAGAATTAAGATGTTCTTTTCTGTGTTTCTCTCAGTGTGGAAGCCAAATTATTTCTCTCCTGAAAATTTAATGGAGACAAGTTTATTAAAAGTAAAAACAGTGATAATGAGTGTAAAGAATTGAGTCCAGTTCTGTGCTGTCTTTTCCAACAGCTCAGGAATAGGACAGTGCAACACACTCACACACTGTGCTGCTCTCTGCTAAGAAAGAAAGAATGTACTGGAAGGGCTTCCCATGCAATGTTACGTGGAAATAATAGTCCAGACACTATTGGATGAGGCAGAGCATTCCTTTAGACAAATTGTTTTGGCTTGTAAACTCACTCTCCAGTGTGGTGTGCTCTGACATGCTGCCCAGCTCATGGGTAGCTTTGCACATGGCTTTGATTTATAGGATCCTGTCTGCTTCTCTGCTCCCAGGCAGTGTGATATGTACAGTCCTCATCTGGATTTTAAAAAATTTCCTGCCTGGCATCTCAGCGGGTGAGGCTCCAGCTGCACGATGGGAGGAGCTCACCAAGATGCAAGGCCCAAGCTAGCAGCCCCTGTGCCTCCTCCTGCCTGGCCTCTCTTGGCATCAGCAGTGATGCTTGATGGAGATCAGCTCCAGCAGTGCAGAGCAGTGTGGGAGCACACTATGGGTTGGGAACTGCAGATCTTTTAAAGTGGTTTCCATGTTCTGGCTGTCATAGACTGTTCCCTAACGGCCACGTGATGAGGCACTCCCTTTCAGACAACATAAAGAGGGAATTTTTACACCTTGTGGAAACTCTGTAGTGTATTTTGAGAGGTTTTGTTTCCCAGGGGATTAAAAAACAAAACCAAGCCTTTAGCATTTGCCTCTACTTCACAGAAGCTTTAATGCTGAGTGAAGCATTGGCAGAGTGAAACAAGCCTAGCAGAGTGAAAGGTCAGAACGCTCTTGCAGAGTCCACTCTCTTTAATGAAGTTCAACAACTTCCCTCTCTGTCCTCTCGCTCTGCTGACAGCTTCATCTCCCTCTGGCTGAGGCTGCAACGTGAATCAGACCGTAAAAAACACATCTTGGGTCTGATGTCGCATTTCTTCTGTGGAATGCTTCAGAAACATTACCATGCTGCATCCCAAAGGGTGTCTGGATTTTACTTTCCAGCCCTCAGCTTTCTCCCTTTGCGGACTTTGGGCTTTAGCATCAACAAGCTGTTTCTTGTTATGGCTGTAAAGAGCTGTGATTAGCCTGCTGCACACATAAGAGGGAAATTAAACCATTTAGTTGTGTTTAGCAGCTCAGTCCCTTCTTCAGGTTCTCTTTTCATCACTAAACACTTTAACTAAACAATGAGTAATGAGGCCAATTTGCTGTCAATTAATTGCCCCAGGAAAGGACCCCTAATTGTGGTGAGCAAGGTGGCTGTTCTAAAGCACTGAAGAGCCATATGATGGTCAGCATCCCCCCTACCTCTGCCTTGGGGCTTATTAGCGTTTTATATAAAGTGCTGTTAATTGGGATCTGGGGACAAGGAAATAAGAACTCTCAAGGCTAATTGATAGGCACCTGGGGAGGGTTTTAGTGGCTGCAAAGTTCCTTTGACTTTGGAGAGAAGTCCTGATGTTTTCTTCTTTTTTGCCCTGAGAGCTGGTGACTCCTGTGTATTAGTGGGTGGGACTCTTAATTTAATCCAACAGATGGGGGTCCTACTTGCCTACAGAGAGTAAGGAAATAGGCTGGAGGAAGCAACTAATGAGGATATATGGAAGGAATTGAGAAGTTTTCCATTTGTATCCAAGGTGCCCTTTTTCGGACAAGCAGTTAGACCACCTAAATGAAGCTTATGGGCTTTCTTAGGCAGCTGCAATGCTGTTTGCATCTGTGTCTTGGATGTATTAAATAGCTTTTGTTGCATTATAGGTCTGTAGACTCGTAATAAGAGCTGTATTTTTTTAATGTATTTTGTGACTTATTGACAAAATACTGTACTGTTGAGCAGTCTTGGAATTGTAGATTGCAGAGTAGCTGCCCCACAGTGGAAAGCTCCATCCGAAGGCCTTAGACGTAGGACACTGTTTACCCAGAGGGAAGAGTCCAGGCATCTGACTGAATTTCATGCGAGTCCATTTACATGGCTCAGAGTTTTCCAGCTATGTGTCCACTCTCCCTCTGTTTGCTTTTGTTGTCATACCCGAGTTGAGTTCCTAGTCCTGTGCTTCCTGCCCTTTTCTCACCAACTCATCCTCCTGCTGCATTGAAGTATCATGTGAAGCACCATGAAAGCAGCGTGCCATCAGTGCAGGAGTCAGGGGCTAGTGCCCCCAGCCTGTAAGTACCCCTTGTACAACTTCTGCTAAGCAGTGCTTGCCACTCCTGCCACTTTGTGCCTGTGCTGTGTCTAAGTGCTCTGATCAAAAGGCAGGGATCTGAACTGTTTGGGAGCTGTAACATGGGTCGGGTTCAGCAGAAACAACATTAGGAAAAGATCTCTAGAAGCAGTGCTTTAGCAAGGGTGGCCTTGATGCTTTCTTGTTCCATCCCCCATTGCACTCCTGGAAAGGCACTAATGTGTTGTGTCCTGCATGTGAACTTGTGTCTCTCAACCTCTGGGCTCACTCATTTACTGACACATTAGGGATGTAGCTCTGCTCCTTGCCTCCTTCCATAGCCTTGAATCAGAACACTGATCCAACCCACCCACACCATCCCAGGTAATATCTCAGGAGGAGTTTTGAGCTCTGAAGGGCTTTGGTCATAAAAGGCAAGGATAACAGCAGCAGATGTTTGTGTGTTTGCTTGTTTGTGGTTTCCTTGATGCCTCACGTATGCAGCCCCTGGTCTGTAATAACTGCTATAGCGGGTGTTTTTGTGGAAACAAATCACCTGCTTTCATCTGGAGAGCAAAAGTGATTGTGCTGGGGGAGCATGATCTATTTTTCATATCTCAGTCTTTCTTATTATTTAAATGAATGTGAGTTGCAGTTGTCATGAAGTGAAGGATTGACGGCAATTAACTAGAAAAGCCTCGGTGCAAGCTGTTTCTGCACAAGCCTGTTCTACCTAGCTCTGTCACTGTATCTTTCTTGGGACTTGAAATCTCCCACACCAGCTCTGACCTTGTACCTCTCCAGCCCTTCTGCCCTCCCAGTCCAGGGCACCCTACAGTATCTTTGCCCTTGTCTCGCTCCTGCCTTGCAGCTCTCCTCTTCCAATGTGCGCTTCCCTCATGGAGAACAGCCACTGGTTACTTTGGGATTTGTTATTTGCTGTCAGTGACATGGAAGATGAGATGCTGGGCTGCCATCAGCCTTCTGCCATAGATATGAAATGTAGAAGAAACAAATATGTGACTTTTAAGCCATTCCTCTCAGTGTTCATTCCCATCTCTCCAGAATCAGTCCCTCCTGTGGGTGGGGCATCCTCCCTGTCCGGGGATGGAGGAGTGGGGTACTACAGTATGCCTCCTTTCATGTCTGGCTCTGCTCCCCACCCCAACCAGGGGCATCCTAAGCACATTGTAATGGATACTCAATATGATTTACACTGAAAGAACAGAAAAATATGGCAATCTTATCTTTTTCAACAGTACCTAAGACCTTGGCAGTGCTTTCCCATGGTCCTTGGAGCCAGAGGGGTCCAGCAACAGCCTGGTTTGCCCTGAAGTAAAATGCTGTTAGTCAAATTATGAAAATGCCTGTAAGTGCTGTTGAGCTGTAGTATTTGCCATGCTGTGGGGCTGCAGCCTTTGGGTTTGCACCTGCTAATGGTTCTGAGAGACCAGTCACAAAATAATTTTCCACTTGAGAGTCAACAGGAGATGAATGGGCAAATGGAAGCTGTGACACCCAGAAGATTCTGGTCCCAGGAGATTTTATTTTCAGCAATCCTTCTTTCAGCAGTCTGGGACCTGTGAAAACCCACACATGGGGAAAAATAATAAGGTCAAAGCTTTTCATTTTAAGGTTGTCCTAAAAAGGTGTGCGCAAAGTAATGACAAGTGCCAAGGAGGCAATGCTAACTGGTGCTGGTGCTGACAGTTTTGGCATTTTAACATGCTGGCTTGACGCCCTGAAAATTAAAAGTCTCTGACTTTTTATCTGAGTGAAATTATTGTCCACTGGCTTTGGATTCTAAACAGATGAAGCCAAGCCAGGTTTTAAATTTAGAGGGAAATTATTTCCTACCCTATTCCCCTTGTCTTAGCCTTTCCTTGCCTTCAGACTGAGGTGGCAGCTGAAAGGAACCAGCCATTTTATTCCAAACAGTATTTCAGCCTTGGTTGTCCTTTTCACCCTCATCTGAAAAAAAAGTGGCAAGACAGATATGGCCATCTGGACACATGCTTTTCCTCTTGGGCATTTGGTAGGCATGGTAAAAACTGCTTGTACTGGCTGAGTTTACTTGATCCTCTGTGAAGTAAAATGTCTTGATGGCTTTGGAGAGAGGCAGTTTATACTTGCCCCAGCTGGAGCTCTGCTGCTGCCCTGTAGTGGCTTTTGCTGCTCTTTCCTCAGCCATTTTGGCTGGCATTGCACCATTCTACTAGGGCTTCACACTGGCCCACAGCGTTACCTGCTACTCCTGCTTTAGTTTAGCCCTTCTTGGTTTGTTGCACGGCTTTTTTTTTCCATATGGAAATGTTAACCCCTTGGGGTCACGATAATATTCTCAAAATGTGGTATAGCCACTGGTTTTACTCCTGGGCTCTCCTTACTCAGGTTTGCCAATGCACCATGGAGAAGTTGTGCTGAGGATGCTCCAAAGTCACTGTCCTTGTGTCCCCTGACAGAACACCTGGGCCTCAACTTTTGAAGAAATAACAGCCCTGATGTTCTTTCCCAGACTAAGCCCCTCGGTCCTCTCCTGTGTATGTTGGTCTTCTATCAGGTCTGAGGTGGCCCTCGAAGTTGCTTTGCTCCCAGTAAGTAAGAGTAGCAGTTTGGATTTTGGCACCAGAACTTTCAGGGCTCTGCCAGCCTGCAGATCTGGTGACTGGAACAATGAGCAGGTCTGTCCTGTGCCATGCGACAGGATGTTCCCCTCATCCACTGGAAAAGAAAGGAAGTGAGTTTTCTGTATCTCCAGGGATAAGTTTCCATCCCCTCTCTGAGGAGCCTGTTTTGAAAGTAAAAGTTTTTCCCTTATTTTGAGTCAGAATTTTCCCTTCACTGCAGCTCATGTTAGCTGCTTTTCAGTGTTCACTGTGCACCTCTGAGTAAAGCCTGCATCTGTCTTTTCTGCACGTTTGCACTCAGTTTTGTAGAGAGCAATAAGATCTCCCTCAGCCTTCTCTTCTTCAGACTGAACAGACCCATCTCTCATAGGTTCTCCCATCTTGGGAGCCTTCAAGTGGACTTGCTCAAGGGTGTCTATGGCCTTCTTGTCCTGGGGAGCCCAAAACTGATCTAGTGCCTGAGATGCTGTCTAATAAGCACCATGTAAAGGGTTTTAGACACTTCCTTCCACTTGGGGGGTTATACTCTTGCTAATACAACCCAGACACTTGGTTTTTGCTGCAAGGGCATTCTACTAACTCATGCTGAACCTGAAGGATCCCCATGTGTGACTCCTTGAGCCTAGAACTTTCTCCCTTCCAGAAAATATCAAGATGGTTGGTCCCTAAAGAGGGACTGTTATTGTGAGGCTTATTCTACCTGTCTAAAGCAGTATTGCCTCTTCTTAATGAAGTAGTTGGTAATAAACTACTTCAAGGAACAGGGATGGCACTGTGATATCCTGTGATACTTACATCTAAGCTAGTTCACCATTCAGAGCTGGGTACACGCCAGCCACTGCTTTGCAATTCTTTACCTCTCCTTTCCCGCCTGTCTTTCTTAGAAAGCCTGTATCTGAGTTACAGGCCAGTCCTAAGAGCTGTTTCACCCCGCTCTGTCATCCCAATGGTTTTTCACTGTGAATGAAATTCCAATGGTTCCCTCTGTAAATTTCTGTGAACATCTGATTGCTGCTGTTTTTCCACCACGATGCCTGCACTGGTGCATAGGCATTTGAGGTGGGCCCCCGGCTGTCCTATTTTCTCAAGGTGCACAAAAGCCGTCCCCATTGTGTTGCCCCCCGGCTGCTCCCTCGCTGCCCCCCCTGCATTGTCACCTCTCCACAGATAACAGCAATCCTTCCCCAGTGCACCTCCTTGCCTGGGTGTGTGAGCCTGTTGGAAAATAGATGTCGGCCTCACTTTACTCAACAGGTCCCCTTCCTTCACGGGGGTCCCATGGTCATAGATACTCAAACGTTGTACATGAGTTTGGGGCCTACAGAGAGGGGCTAATGAGCTGTGGGTTGTAAACAACATTCCTGTGATTCCAGCAACACAGCTGGAAGTAGTGAGTTGCTCTCGTCAGGCTTCATTTCCTTTTCCCCACCTAGCTTATAGGCAGTGTTGCCTCAAAAGGACCATCAGCCCCTCCTTCCAGGCAGGGAAAAGCCGCTGTCTGTTTAGTCTGTGGTAAGCAAAGCAGAAAATTGTGTTGTTTCATTCCTCGCTACACACAAATTTGGAAGCTGAAAATATATTTAAAAAAGCAACTAGAGGATTCCTTTTTAGTGAAAATCCCTCACCACCTGACATGGGGTGTGAAGCATGGAAGCATGGGTATGAGAGAGGAAAGACTGCAACAGCTGGCACACTCCACACCTGGAAGTGCCTGTTCAGGTCCCAATTCATGGTCGCTCTGGTGCAATGACACAAACTCAGCTTGGAAGGTTTTTAAGGATCTTGAATGTCCAAGTCATGGCTGATCTTGTGAATCTTAAAGATTCTACTGTGCCTTTGGTGCTCTGTCATGTGTGGTGCAGTCATCCAGAAGCTGCCTACTGCAGGTAGCCCATGGGGGATCCCTCTTGGCTAAAAGGTATCACAGAAACCAATAACTAATACACCATTTGAGTCAGTGCCTTGAAGCCTGGCATCCTGCAGGATGATGTAGAGCTCCATCTGGGACTTCCCAGAGTGTAAAAATTAGCTGGGATGATACTTGGAGCCTGCTGATCCCTTCCATGCAGCCTTGAGGTGGGCAGGCAAGTTCTGAGAGGTCATTTTATGAAGACCCCCAAACTTGTCCAAACACAAAGCATTGCAGTTGCAGCACAAGCCATTTCTAGCTGTAGAACCTTGAAATACAAACTACACATCAATATATCCTAATCTGATGTAATTTCAGAAACCTAGCTAGTAGTGAGAGGGGTGCAGCCTGTGAGGTGAGTTTGTGGCTGGCTCTGGTTAATAGGTAGGTAGTTTATTAAGCCAGGCAAGCTGCCCTCCGTAATTCTGCTTGTAACAAGGTCAAACTTTCTTTTGTCTTCACAGTTCCACCAAAGATCTCAAATATCTCCTCAGACATCACCGTGAATGAGGGCAGCAACGTGACCCTGGTTTGCATGGCAAATGGGCGTCCTGAGCCTGTCATCACCTGGAGGCACCTCACTCCTACAGGTAAGAAATCCAACTGGATTCGATTTGTGAACTGTACAGTAGTTCCCTTCTCTTCCAGCATCAAAGAAAATTTCAGTAGCAATATAGGCAGCTATAGAAAAGTGGCAAGAATCTTAAATGTACTTCAAGCTTATTTTGCAGAGTGAATTCCCAGGCACAATAACCAGGTTTTCCAAGTGAACAAATGAAATTACTTCAATAGATGCTCTGCAGAATTGGACCTGTAATTCTATTTAGCTTAGGTCTTCATCTAGCTGTCCCAGTCTCTACTGCTGGTAATGCACAGCACAGTGGTGGAGATGAAATGCTGCTGGTGCTAGACTGAGGGAAAAGGATTTCTGTTGAGACACTGCATAAAAGAGGTTCTTTCTGAAAACCATGGGATTTGCTTCCTACTGATTTGCCTTAAAAGAGAGAGACAAACAGTGGCCCAGTTTATTTCATACTGCTCTCCACTTTGGCAGGCAGCCAGAAGTCTTGTGTCTTCTGAGGTGAGTAAAGAAGGCAATTGATCTTCAAGGTGAATGAAGAGCAGGATGGTAACAGAATAAAGAAGAACTCACCATCTTTGTTCTGCTATCTGACTGTGCCCTCCATGCTCAAGGATGTGGCAAGTTTGGGAGGAGAATGTCTTTTTAGTGGCCAGACTCTGTGGGGTTAGCAGCTTGGGTTGCAGGAAAATCTTCAACCCCTAAAGATATAACAGTAGGATGAGAACAAGAGGTAGGTTTCTATCCTTCCATCTCATGTCCTTGGAGGAGAGAAAAACTCTTTAGCTGATTTCTTTTCCTATCAGATACTCTTTAATCTAAAATGCATGGGGAAAACATTGATTAGTCCCATATGAATGATCTTCTGTGATACTCCCATATATGTAAAGGGTTGAAGAGGATTTGAGGAAGGCAGAGAACAAACATTCTGCATGCGCTACAGATAGTCCAGCTTTCTACTGCAGTTCAACAGCCAGAAAAGGGAGAAAAGTGAGCCAGAAAGTGTTGCAGAAAGAAAATTGGAGAGAGATAGAATGGCACATTGGAACAGAGCTTAATCTAAGGGCTATATCCAGAACCCCCTCATTTGGAGCCTGTGGTTGAGATTGGGGTTATTTAAATTTCCTGTCTTTTTTCTTCAGCCGAACCAAAGTTCTCCTGAGCTTTCATGTATATGAAAGCTAGATATGCAGTATGGATTTCTGGCCCATTTCTTGCAATGCCAAGAGAAAAAAGATGGGGAAAGCCTGCCAGGAAGAGGTGAGAGCAGGGCTGACTAGGGGCACACTAGTCCTCTGTGGTATTATCATCACTACCTGACTTTTCTGTTCTTCTTTTTTTTTTTTTTTTTTTCAGAATTAAGTATGACTGTGCCATTTACATTCATAGGAGAAGCAAACTTTTTTTTTTCATCTTTAGTTATGTATATAGAATCTTCTAGCTCTGTTCTTAAGGTTTACTTCAAATCAAATCTTCCATATTACTGCTGTATCAGTCTTTCAGTTATCTTTCTTGTATCCAGCTAAAAGATACTCCCTATCTACTCCGTGAGCACAGCCTAAAACTGAGTTAAGGGCGTTAAATCTTCATGAAATCTAAGACCTGGTACACATGAGATGTTTTCTTCAGAGCAGTGAGAAGATTCTTGTCCTGACTCATCATTTTGGCTGCTGCTGCTTTGTGGGAGGTTTTTTTTCATTTGTACCACCTATTTCACTGTATCAGACACAGTTTTTTTTTTTGTTTTTTTTTTTTTTTGTTTTTGTTTTTTTTTTTTTTTTGTCTTTTTTTACAAAAGTCTACAGAACAAATCCTCACATCCTCACTCTGGCTATCCCCTCTGGTTAGCAACACAGCTGAAGAATCCCATCCCTACTGTGACCGTGGGGACCGTTTTCTTGGCTCTGTTGTTCAGGTTTCCAGCATGTCCCTTCACATTTTTTCTCCCATGCTGTGTGTCTCAGAGGTGTTGCCATGTAAGCATCCCTCAGCACCACCTCACAGACTCCTTTCTAATCCCTCCTCAGTCCTCCTCCCTGCAGTGAAGCCTGCCAAGCACCTCCTGTGAAACAAACTAGAGGTTATGATGAAGGGCAGGCAGTCCTCAGTCTGTCACCTCCATGTGTTACTGATTGTGGTTCTTTCTTTTTCCCCATCTGAACCCATCTGCTGTCTTTTACAGATAGAGAGGAACTGCTTTCAGGCAACATCAGGTCTTTGAGCAGCGTAAAGCCCAGTAAGACACTTGTCTCAAAATGGGAGACAGAAGGGCTTCTTTTAGATGTTTTCCTTGAGGTTGACAATTAATATAAATTCGAAATCTCTTACAGAGCTGCTGCAGTTTGAAACGTGTCTTATCTTGGAATCTCCCTTTTCCAGAACTGCAAGGCATTTTGGCTCCATTTATGCAAGTTTTGAAGACATCTGCTATGCATCAAAGAGCTATTTTAGATCACTGTAAAGGTTTCTAAAATATATCTCTCTCCTTTAATTTTTTTCATGGTTAAGCTTGTGACTGAAGAACTGGAAGAAAGAGTGTTACTGAGCTTGTGTGGGAGATTTTGAATGGCCAGGAAGTGAAATTAAACCCATATCAGGGGCAAGAGGGCCAAATGACTTTTTCTTTGTGCACTCTCCTCAAGAAGTTCATTAGCAACTTTGTCTGCTGTTTCTTTCATTCATTGACTTCATCAATAGAGTTTGTTGGCTAATTACCTGAGTTAGGACCACAGAAATGATTGAATTCTTGTTGACTGGGAAGTGAAAGATACAAATGCAAAGGCAAGGCAGTGTTGATACTTAGGCAGAGAAGGTAGGGATGCATGTGATAGGTCATTTAAATGCTGCAATCATAGCTTACTTATCTGCCTATCTGGGAAGCGAAAAAAATTGATTTATAAATTGCTGTGTTGCTTCCTGTTCCGGTTCTTCAGTGAGCAGTTGAACCAGACATTTTTCTCACTTCAACTACAAATCCTGATGCCAGCAAGCAGCCCATAGGAAAAAAAAAAACCTTTCCTAACCCTGTGAGAAAGCTAAAGTGTGACTGAGGTTGATGACTGTAGCACTGATGCCTAGGAGGAAGACAGGTAAGGGGAAAAATACTTTAATAATTCAATGGTAAATGACAATACAGATCAGCTTTAATTTGATGAGAGCAGGAATGACATTCCTTGGAACAATGCAAGTCCTTGCTCTGCTCTTACATTCCTCTTCAGTTGATTGGCAGATGTATTTTGACAGAGCAGGTGGAGAGAGTCACCAAGACCCTTTTTTTTTTCACCTGAGGGGCCATTGTTCTTTAGCATGTTGGCAACCTGGTCTGAGTAGTTGTGGATAATTTAACAGGCATTGTCTGGGAGCACGAACAGCTTCATTAGCTCTTCTCCTCTGGCCAGCAGAGCTCTTTTCTGGGATCCCTGACCTGCATCTTCCAGCAGCAGAACAGCAGATCCCTCCCTGCACATAGTCTGATCCCTTTCCTATGATTCAGGACGCAGCTGCAGGCTTGTTAAGCTTGCCTTACCTGATGACTTTTGCCACCCTGGTTTATGATGGTAACCCATGGCAAAGACCATAAAACTGAAGATCTGAACTGGATTTGTCAGGAAATTGTGATGTGTTCAGTTAGAGTGGGGGTGAGTATTGATGGTGTCCTATGCAGTCTGCATGAATTAGCAGTTGTTAGCATTAGGAATACTTCACTAGGGAACACTCCATAGTCTCATGTCTTGAAAGGGGCAAAACCCAGCTTCTTTGTACCAAGAGTGGGTGGTACCCTCTTGTTTTATTCTCCTTACTATTATCTCATAACTTACTTAATCCCTGCCCCACATAGGTATAGATTATTTTTTGTCACTGAATAACCTCAAATATCCCGTAGTTGCACCACATCTTGGATGAAGTCCTGACACAGGACCGTTTATCACTTACCACACTTGCATGGTCTGTGAGAGATACCACAAGCAGCCTACCCACCTGTGGGTAGTTATGTTAGAAGGAGCTCTGTTTTCCCTGTACCTTGCACCAGGATAACAACTAACACAGCCAAGGAAAGAGTCCAGTGAAATAGTTCAGAGATGGTAGCCAATGCCTGCTTTCAAGCCCATCTTAGTTTTACTTCATGTCTCTACTGACTTATGTTTATTCAGGCTAATGTGTCTTCTCCCTGCCTGCAAGCTGCTGAGATCACAATCCAGAGTATAAATTATCATTTCTCATCTCTGTGTCTTATTCAGAGCCAAGCTAGGTGCCTGGTTGACTTAAAAAGAGCTTTCTGGTAAGAAGAAAAATTAATGTACATTTATATCCTTACCAATAAACTCTCAAGGGAAGCCCTAAAGAGTGGCCTCTTGTGAATCGGGTTTGCAGCAATATGAACATGGACAGTTGTTGCAAGGTCTCTGAATTAGCAGAGATCTCACTGCTAATCCTTTTGCTGTGCATGGGCAGGCAAATGCAGAAGAAGAAGCCATCTCCTGTGCTGAGAAGCTTGTACTTGAGCTCACAAAAGCAGCACCATTGGTGTTTCTGCTTCTTTCCCACAAAGCATCAGTAATTGAAATCTTCCCAAGGGCCTTGCTCATGGGTGCTCTGGCCAGTGCCTTTAGCTCCCATGCTGATGGCAGCCTGAGAGATGGTGACAGGGAGACAAAGCTATATTGACTAAAGCTGAGGGATTGAGTTACCAGCTGAGGAACAAGCAGTTCCCTTTTCCTAGAGAAGCTACAGAGTATGAAACCTGTATAAAGCCACTAGGTATCCCATTCTGGATCCAACTTCCTTGGCCTCAGCCCAGCAAGCCCACTTGATGGAGAAGGAAACACTCTGGACTCTTCCAAATTTCACCTGACAGTCTAAAGAAACCCACTTTGGCTCAGAAAAAGAGCTTTGTTGTTACAGTGGTAATCACAGCATAAGAAGAACCAGTCTAGTGCAAAGCAGATAAGTATTGATTACAACACCCAAGTTTCATGTCACAGCATAAAATGAAAGGAGATGAGAAGGCTTGTCAAATATGCCAGTCTGATTCTCCCTAGAGGGTGCTAGAAATTCACACTGAGTCTTAGGGAATTTACCATAGCCTGGGAAATTCAGGAGGGATAGAGAATACAGAAATGTGCCTGCATGCCCTGTGTAATTGAGATGGTATACATATAATATGTATATAAACAGCTGCAGAACTCATTGCCATGGAAAGTTATTTAAAGACAAGAACTTGGCAAGACTCAACCAGCTTGTGTATTCCTGAGGATAATGTGAACAAATCTGGATATTCTTGTTATTCACAATAAAAATATTGAAAAGGATGTTAAACTTCATGCTTTGGGGCTCAGAGATCAGGATAAGACCTGAAGTGAAAGAGACAGATTATCTCACACCCCTGCTCACTTGTGTATTTTCCTTCAGTCCATGCCAGTCTCCTTGTAGAGCTGAGCATTGAAGCAAGCAGAGACAGAGAGCTTTCTGAAGGCATGAGTTAAGAAGGCCATATTGGTCACAATGGGCAACTTTGATCATTATGTCCTGTGTTTGCTTGCTTCTCATTGCTGCTTAAGTCCAAAGCCTTGTTGCTTCACTTTGTGTTGCACAGGGAAACCCAGTTTATGCCCAAAGAAAGTAACAAGCAGAAGACCCTCAGCCAGAGTCACCACAAGTCAGCCCTGTAGGTAGCGGTGGGAAGCAGATTTTGTGGTTATCTAAAGCATTTGGATTTAGCCCGTCTTTCTGCTGCTCTCCTAAAACCTTAGTAAAACAGTTGTAGAGAAAAGTAGCCTTGTTTTGGGAGGAATGGTGTGGGGTTTTTGTTTGGATTTGGTGGGGGTTTTGTGGCATTACTGTCCCAGTTCTTCTTATTTCACAACCTTCTCTCCATCAAGGTATTTTAGCAAATGTTTAGCAAAACAGCTGAGGCAACTGATGAACTGATGATTTTTTAAATAGGTCTCCTTTTCCTTTTTTTTTTTTTCCTTCTTTCATGTTCAAAATACTTTCAGGTAAAAAATCTTCCACAGAGACCTTTCACTTTACCTCTTATACACTCCCAGTTTGTTTTAGCACACACTTTCTGAGATGCCTTTTTCTCTTGATTTAGTCTTCATCTTATCCAATATGTAGGGGAACAAAAAAGAAAAAGGGAAGAGTATGCTGGCTCATAAAGAGCCTGGGAAACAAGCCAAACTTTCAACTTTTTCAGGTCTTCTCCAGAAGGCATCTAAAGTTGTTTCAACCTCTATTTGCTTCCCACTAACACTTTTTCCACATTTCCTATATTTTTAGAGGTCTGTTTTTCCTAGGGCCCACAAGCTAGATCCACATTGCCTCCTTCTTCACCTGTAACAGACTTAAGTTGTGATGGTTCTCTCTCCCCAGCACACTTTATCTTCTTCCTTCTATGCCCAGCAACACATGCACTGCACAGGCATACTTCCTCCTGTAATCACCTTGCAATAATGCCCCATTTGGTTACTGTGGGCTGTGATGCTGTTTCACACTGTTTATGCATGAAATGTTCAATTTTTTTTTCATTTTTTTCTCTCTACTGTCCCAGTGCAGAGAGGGAGAGCAAGGCCTCATGAGTATTTTGGCATTTCTGGGCAAATAGACAAATAAAGCTGTTGTGAGGAGAAGATTTACCCTGCTGCCTACAGCAGTGGTTGGTGAGGGACATGTGGAATCTTCTGGTCAGTGCTTGTCTGCTCCACCTCTGGCAAGGTTGTCTGAGCTGCTGGCAAGATGTGGCAGTTTTGTATCAAGTTAGTTGCCTTCCTGCCACATAAAAATGTTGCTCCTTGCAGCAAGTTGGAGTTTGATAGAGTTGCCTCCTTTTTATCTTCTCCCGGATGGGTACCAATTCTAGTCGGTCATGCTGGTAAAGTCTTATCCATGGCATTTTAAAGGCTGAGCTGGATTGTGTCCATATGAAAACTTTCCTCCACCTACAGAAAAGATGCGTTTTTCTAGTTCACTGCATGCTGTAATATTACTGTCTTTGCAGTGCTGTGCCTCTCTCTACCCTCAAGCTTAGTGATACTCAGTGGGGACACTCCTGTTTAGCTGGGGCATCCAGGAACAGCTAGCTGCTTTTCCTCCCCTACCTCCATGAGCCAGTCTTGAAAGATCCCAGAGAGCTTAGATGTGGGAGTGAAAACTGAGATGAGTAGAAGAAGTAGAAGAAGTGAAGATGAGTATTCAAAATCTCCCACATTTAGTGACGACAGGATTCGCCATGTGCTTTCACAAGCAGGATCACAACAGAAGCTTAATGAACTTTCCATTTCTCCATCATTCCTACCCATTCCACAGACCCATTAAAATCAAGAGACTTTTTTATCCTGACTAGGACAAAAAGAGGAGAGGTCTCCTAGGCCTGCCCTGCTGAGACTGGTAGATGCAGTCCATCTGGCTGCCTTCCCTACCAGCCTTCCTCATTCTCTAAAACACACCATTTAGCACTCAGGTAGTCAACTGCAGTAAAACAGAATGTCTGAAGAGAAGGTTACTGAGTGCAGGACACTGATGAGGTGTGGATGTGTGTGTTGCTGTGTCTCCCTCTAGTGATCTTAACTCACAAGTCTGCTTTGGGTCCTTTGTGATTGGAGCTGCTGGTTTGGGGACAGAGCTTCCCTGGATTCACCAGAATAAAAGGTGGATATTTTAGGACTGGGTACCATTCCCCCTGCCATCTGGAGGTCATATTCCCCATTGGCAGCTCCGTGTTTGCAGCTGTAGTTCACATCTGGAAATTTAAATGCGCTTGTAAAGATACAGAGAGGTTGATTGTAAATTAAAGAGAGAAAAAATTCATAGCATGTGAAATGGAATAGTTTCAATTCAAACATCCTTAAGAAAGCTAGCCTTAAGAAGAAAATGAGGAGGCTGCAATTTTTTTCCCTTGTAGCTGTAATCTATAAGTGGTTTCACTTAAGGCAAGCATATTTTTCACTCTCTCTTCACAGTAGGAGAGAGACACACTAATAAAAAGGGAAAGTTAAGGCAGTAGTTTATGCTTGGTCCATGCACTTTTTTTTTTTAATTTTATTTTTTAATTTAGAGGGAGAGACCACCATTTTGTTATTATGCCATTATGTGACTACAACTGATCTCAGTGGCTGCACTGACTTCAGTGCATGATATATTCTACACTGGAGCCAGACCTAGTGTCTCATCTCAGGACCACAGTGAGCATGGATGACAGCATCTACTACAGCACATGGGTCCTGCCAGGACAGGATGTCTGGAGGGAGTTTCCCTCCAGACAGCCCCAAAGCCTTCACCCCTTCAAGCATCTCTTGCACAATTATCCTACTGTCTCTTGCCTCTGTCTCCACCTCCACACCAATCCCAATCATGAAGCTGCTTATATATTCCAGCTCTAGAGACAGCTGGAAAATAGGGTGAGAGAGAAGAGCAGGGTGTAGGGAGAAGCAAAATATTTGCAAGAGTCTTCTGTATATGTAGATAACCTAGGGCAAAGAGAAAGCCAGCTTTAGGGGCAAGATATCCTGAAACTGCTTCAGCAAGGTCAGGTGTCACTCAGCCTCCTGCAGTGTGGAGCTTTTCTCCCAGGCCTGAATACAGTTGTAGTGGAAGGGGAGTCTCCCAGCTGAAGGCACTGAGCTATTTTGGTAATGCCAGGCTGTGAAAGACCCTGGTGTTGTGAACACTTGTGCTCTGTTTACTTCGTCAGCCTCCCTTCTGAGCCTTTCAGAAATATGTCTTCACAGCATCCCTCCCTTTCCTGTCTGAGGAAAAGCGTGAGAGATTGGAAACATGATTCAGGAGGTTATTTTTTTATTTTTTTTAGGAGATGCATGTACAAAAGCATTGTTCTTATTTCTTCTTCATATCGTCTTTCTTTTGGAACAGCACCTGAAAAATATGACTCTTCTGATGTACTCTCTATTTTTTCATGCACTGGCTGAACAAATCATCCTTTCTTGTAAGCTCCCAGTGAGTGCCCACCGCAGTGTTACTGTGGCTGAGGAGCAAAGCAGAGGGGCTGGGAGGGGATGAGGAGTGCAGGCCCATCCAGGGGAGCAAGAGCTGTGGTCTGATGCAGCCTTTGAGTTTCATGCCCCATTTGGAGTGACTGACCATTGGAAAGATGAGCATATCCTGCCGAAGGATCAGTACAATCTGCAGGGTAGAAAACTGTAATGCAGGTATTGATGGTCTGGAAAAGGCAGCGATCATGGGAGATTTCAGTTGTATTGGCTGAGGGCAGTGGCAGATTGGAAGGGTGATGGAATGAGGACAGGACCACATTTATGGCACTATATAGCACATTCAAAGAGCCCATCCCTTGTCTGGTCTTGTATCCCAAGAAAGGCACCAGTGAGAGATGAGATTGCTGCAGTCTGGGGAAGGCAAAAGGAGAGCAATGCAATCTCCCAGGGGCTCCTTAGGCTCCTCATATGGGTACCTGTGGGTCACTGCCCTGTTGCATGTGCCTGGCTGAGAAATGCTGGCAAGATCATCCTAATTATGGGCACTGTAATGGTGGCCATATGTCATTGACACCCTCCTTACCTGCTGTGCAGCCTGTAGATTTGTAAAAGCGGCATGAGTATGCAGGTGCACACTGCTGCATGTATTATTTGTGAGCACTTGACTGTGCGTTTATTCATGTGATCACCATGCTGGTGTCTGTCCATGCAGTTTGCTTCACAGATAAGCTTTTTGACGTTTACCTGCCTTATCCACCAACCTCAAAGGCTTGCATTTCCTTTAAGGTGGAATTGTGAAACATAGCAGTAAGCATGAAAAGTAAGAGCAGAGTATCTGCCATGGTTCTGTACACACCTGTCCAAACCCTGGCTGAACATGCTAAATTACAGCGGCATGACAGGGTCAAAGATTTAGTATATTCAAAGTCAATCATGATAGGAGACAAAATTTCAGAAGTTCCCCAAACTGCAGAAGCTTAGGTCAGACTCCAAACTCTTCAACTCCAGCCTCTCTCTAATGTGCCCACTTTTATCTACTGCATTTATCTCTGCTGTACTTGAGCATCTTCCAAGCAAATAAATAATTGGATCCTGCTTCTGTCTCCCCTTCTGCCCAAGGGACTTAAAGTTAACTTGTGCTGACTGTTGGGCTTTGGGTATGTGGTAGGTTGACCTCGGCTGGATGCCAGATGTTCACCAAGGCTCTTTATTGCTCTACCTCCTCAGCAGGATGGGGCAGGGGAAAAATAAAAGATGGAAAAGTTCGTGGGTCAAAATAAAGGCAGTTTGAGAAAGCAAAAGCAAAGGCCACTTACAGAAGGAAAGGAAAACAAAATATTTATTTTTACCCTCTGATTGTCACCAGAAGGCAATCTTCAGCCGCTTCTCAGGAAGCTGGGCTTTAGTACACATAGTGGTTTCTTCAAAAGACAAACATCATAGTAATGAATGCCCCCCACCCTTCTCTTGGCTCTTATTGCTGGGAAAGTGCCAAATGATATGGAATATTCCTCTGGTCAGTTTGGGTCAGATGTCCTGACTGTGTCCCCTTCCAAGATCTCACTCATCTTCAGCCAACTGGTGAGGGGAAAATGTTGAGACAGCCTTGATGCTTGTGCCAGCACCCCTCAGCAGTACAAAATAGCAGTGTGTTATCAACACCTTTCTAGCTCCCAGTGCAAAGCACAGCACTCTGAGGTCTGCTGTTGGGGAAATAAACTCCATCTCAGCAAAACCCACTACAGGAGAGAGGCTGCTGTGACAGAAGGAACTCAGGGCACAAATAGGTAAATGGTCCTTGTGCTGTGAAATTCAGTGACCCCCTTTCCTGTGGGGAGATCTGCAACCATTTCACTGCTATGAGGAGAATTCCTTGTGGCTCTTGGGAGCTCTCCAGGGGATGACACTTGGATACCCATGTTCCCTAGATATTTCTTCAGCAAGCTTCACCTCTGATGCCTGGAGCTGCCTGTACCATAACTTGAGTGAAATACAGACCCATAGAGAGGCAAGTCACTCCTTGCAAGAGGCTGGGATGGGTCTTGGAGTCCATGCACAGAGCAGAGCCTGTAAGGGACTTGGGAACAAAGAAAAATCACATTTGCTGTGCAGCATCTTCTGCATGAGACCCAGGGAAGATGAGGGAAGGAGACTGTTAACTTGAACAGACAAAAGTAATTAGAGGACTAAAATAATAGATTAATGAGTAGGCAGTGTCAGGGGAACTTATTAATTATCAGTAGAGGATTTCCTTCAGTGTGCAGCCTGGCCGAGGGCATGCAAGATAGCAACTAAAACTCAAGTCCCATTTAAGGGAGTTGCTAAGGAATTAGCAGCACTGGGTGTCTGGAGAGCGATAGCAGAGGTTGCATTAAATGCTTCCTTTGAATCTTGTGTTCTGTGTGGCTCAGGTAATGGCTGGGGATGAGGGGGATCTGGGAAACACTAGATTGTATCTAACCAATGTTAATAATGGCTCAATAAAAATGCTCTGATAAGAACACATTAAAGTTTCACTGTTAAGCACTCACAAGCCTGGTAAGGTTAAATTTAAGGTTACAGATGCAACCTTAACTCTTCTCCTGCTGAGTGTACCTTAGCAGGCAGCCTCTAATTAAGGGGCATTGGGCTATTGCTCAAGTAATATAACATCAGTTAATGCTCTCTTTGGCTTTGGACAGGTGCACACAGTGTCTTGTAATATTGTGGGTTTGTCAGTGTGTGCCTGATGAAAAAGAGTCCATTTTAATTGTGGCACTGAACATACTGCATTAGTTGTCCTGGAACAAAGCTTGGTGGTTTAGAACGAGGTCTGTTTAGACTGTTCAGATGCAGGGCAATCCACCACCATTCTCTCAGGTCAACATTTCATATGTCAAAAAGCTGTAGTCATGGAAGATGTTGACATCAGTTGGGTTGAAAATGGAGCTTTCCTTTCTAAGGACTGATTTCTGCTCATTTAGCTCATCATATTGTGGGGTTTTTTGCCTTTCTGAAGCATTCAGGCTGTTCACATGGTGAGGTGGTACTCTGTCCCATCAGACTGTGCCACAAAATAATGCCTTTCATCTATCACCAAGGAGGTAGCTGTTCATATATCAGCATGTTTTCCATTTAGTATTCCTACATTTATAACTTCAAATCTCATTGCATGTACTAAGGTTGTGATACAATAGGAAAAATATAAAATGTAAAGGGCAAATTTGTTCTTGGGGAGCATTGCAGAAGTTAATGGATTTAATGGTTTTAGACCAGACATCGTAGATCTAACATCCTTGCTTAACAGCAATGCTGAATTGTTAGCCTGCCCACTGAACACAAAGTTCTTAAAAGAGAAGCCATCCCTTCTGCTGTGTATGTCCTCGAGCAAAAACCTCTGTCCTTCCCTGCTTACCCTTCCTGCAGCAGCCTGAGATTTCTCAGAAGTCACCATCCATGCATTCGGCAAACATGATCTACAGCACTCCTGCTATCCCACTGCTCCTCCTTGCAGCTGTGTAGGGAGGCCTGCTTTGGTTGCATTTGGAGCAAATAGTCAGCATTGTTGGACTATGAGTCTTTTCAAACGTGTTGGGCATCATGTGAGCTGGGGTGCAGATTTGCATGTGAGTTTGAGAGCATCTAAAGCAGTTCAGATGCCCTGAGCTTTATTTATTGCATTTTGGATCACCATCTAAAGAACAGATGGGGATGGCAAAAGCAAGGGCAGCAATTTCAGCAGCAGCTAGTGATTTGTAGGTATTTTTAAAGATTTCCAAATGTGTTTTGTCTGTCCTCAGCAAGACACAATTGCGTTGTGAGAGCTGTCCCTTAGAGGCAGGTGCAGGCTGGTCAGAGTGGAGCAGAAGCTGATCAAGAGTGTTACGTGTGAAAAAGAAAGGTCACATAAGCTCAGGTGGCCCTCCAGGAGACAGGCTGGGTGACCATGGGAGGAACAGATCTTATGTGTGAAGTATGAGAGAACAACTGCGAGGAGGAAAGGTAGGGAATTTCATAGAAAGTCCATAGTATGGTGAAATATGCTGATTAATTTCCACAGACCAGCACAGGTCTGAAGTGAGCTAAAAATTTCCTTGCTTGGAGACTTTAGGGATCACTGAGCAGAGTTTGTTTAAAAGAAATGAGCTTCATCTGAGAGGTTTTGCAACTTGTGCTAATGAGAGTCTGTCTGTCAAACTTAAGTGGCATCAAGTGGCCCAGAACAAGGGCTCTTGGGCGTTAAATGGTTCCTACCAAATACCAAGCCCATTACCACGATTGGCTGTTGTAGCCCTCTAAACGGCAAAAGTGATTAAATTGGTCATTATGAAACACTAAAGATGCATAATTATGAAAAATAAGGTTTGAGTAAGAGGAGATTTCAGCTCACTCACTGCTTTGTATCTCAAGAAAGAATCAATGTAGAAATGTTTTAAAAGCATCCAAGGGTTGCCCCTTGTCTGGTTTTCTCCTGATAGTCTGGAAATTATGAATGTGTTTGGAAGTGAAGGTATTTTTCCAGTCTCTAGGCAGATATTAAAGCTGAAGACTGAATGTCCCAAGTCCCCCTCTCTGCATGAATGTATTTCATTGTCCAATCTCTCCCCTCTCTTTGCTAAGGTGAGGTCCACAACTCACAACTTCCCTTGCTCACCCTGACTCATCAAGCACTCTTGATTCTTCTGAGAGGGAGGGAGGGAGGGATTTAAATTCTCAAAGTGTCAAGCTCAGGCAGTGCTGCTGGCATGGGCACAGATATGTTTTCTTCTCCTAGGGAATCCTCAACTGTTCCAGAATGCTCTTCTCCATGCCATGGAAAGAGGCTTTCTAGGAGGCAGTTTAACAAAGGTCTGTTGCAAAAATCGAGTGTTAGGCTTTGATCACTGTGCACAAGAGGGCAAGGGGCACTGAGTATTCATGGAACTCTGTACAGATGGGCAAGGGAGTTGAACAAAGAGTTGCAGAGCTGTCACACATTGTTGGGCATAGGGTGTTGTAGTGGTGTTGCTTCAGAGAACCCCTCAGGTGCTGTTCTGCAATGAAAAGGCTGGAATAGCACCAGGTATAGAGCAGAATGTGGGCACAGGGGTTCTCTGGCACAGCTCAGTCTACCCAGACTTCCTAAAGTTCTGATGTTCTTGGTTTGCACAGACTTTCAGCAGGAATAGATTATTTATTCATTTTACTGTCTTTTTAGTTCTCTCCTTCTTTAGTGCCACCCCAGTGCTAGAAGAGTTTTATAGCCTCTTTAGAAAGAGTAATAGTGATTCTGAGTTATGTACAGCCTCTGGGGCCCTCTGTTCTCCTTGGGCTGCTGCTTCTCACTAGGTGTGCAGTTGCTGAGCCACCGAGCCAAGTGCTTGTTTCTCTTGCCGAAACTAAGCGGTCACCGGGGATGTACTGGTATTTACATTCCATTATTCCTGTATGAGATACGTAATGTACTAGGAGATCATACCCAAAACTCTTCTGACCATTCATGTCCCTCATCTGTCTGTCTCTGCTCACCTTTCTTCCTCGTGTGACAGCTGATGTTGAGTATCTTTCAGGAACTTGATTTGTTTGTAGATCAAATGCCTTTAAAAAATCATCAGACATTGCTTGGCATCAGAGTGTGTCATTTAAATCTGTAGTTGCTTTTAAGAAAATACTCTCTGCATGTCATTTATGGCATTATTCATATCCCAGAAGACAAGTAATGTCATCTGCATATCAATGTGAGATTGTGCGGGCCAGTAGTCTGCTGATTTGCCATATAAAGTTGTGTTTTCCTCAGTACTCTTGTGGCTGCCATAGTCAAAATAAAACATACTGTGTCTTAAATGGAAAGCCAGCTATTTCTGCCTTTTGAAGGGGCTGCATTCTTCACAGACATAGAGTTGTAACACTCCTCTTGGCACCTACCTGTGCCTCTAAACCTAATGCTACTCAGCCAGATCTGACCTGTCTAAAAAACTACTTGAGTTAATTTCACAGAGTGAGATGCATCCTGAAAAGTTTCAGATCACTCTTGAGGTGCTGATAAGAGGACAAGTTGTGAAAATGATTTGATTTCCATCCTTAGATGTTTGAAATTTTGTCTAATTTTTTTTCACAGCTTCTTGCAATTTGCACAAAGTTGCTGGCTTAAGCCCACAGTTGTACAGGAAAAAATTATTCTCTGTGAGGATGAATGTTTCCATGAATTCCGTTTATGGGAATGCAAAAGTATTTCATTATGGCAGCTCTCCTTCAGAAAACACAGTGACCACTGTGAAGTTCCTTGCCCACACAGTAGCTTGTAGGCCTTTTTTAAAATGTCTACATTTAAATTTCTACGAAATTCTAAATTTTCCATGTTATTGGCCTAGCTTATGCTAAGTAATAAGAGGACTGTGGTTGTCATTATCTATGAATTTGACACTATGGGTGTTTGTATCAGGACGTAGCTCACTTTAGATTAAACTGTCTCACTGAAAACACTTTGTTGCAGAAAAAAAAAAAAATTGCCCAGATGCCTTGAAGGCCTTAATTTCTGTTCAGGGACCAGTTTTTCACCAAGTTATGTACTAGCGAGCTTGCAGGAGAGAATGAGTAAAAAAGTGATCTGGATTTCACATGTGGGACCTTTTCCCAGCATATTTCACCTTATAGTTTGGTCTGTAAGCCCCAACTGCATGTTAATCAGTTGCTCTTGACAAGGATGGCTTGGATGACAAAAAGTGTGTGTGTGGGAAACTCAGGTTTTTAACCAAAGAGATTTTCATATCATTTGGAAAGGCCTCAAGACCTCCTCAAACTTTATAGCCTTCATGGCCAGGATTTCAGTGTCTGGAAATTGTACCTTATGAGGAAATCTGCATGTTTTCAGCCCCAAATTGAATATACTATTGGCAAACATTGCCCTGTGACTGTAATCTTACTGGTAGTTGCTGTCATTTTGCTGAACTTTATCACATCGCTCCATTTTGCAATTCCTGCTTTAATCTAGTGGCTATACAATGTCAATAAATCTAGGCAGGAATGTGTCAAATTCCTGTTTCCACCTGTCAAACCCTAGCTTGGAAATTCAATTTTAAGGTTGTAAATAGAATCCACTTGGACTTGTCTTCACATTGCTGTGGCAAATGGTGTGCATTGTCTTTATGATGCTGGAAATAGCTTCACAAGGAGACAGATTTGTTCTGGAGAGCTGTCCAGAAGAGACTTTTTGAAAGTGACTTTAAATATGAAAGTGCCATCAAAATACTAATGACAGCAAAGGCTATTAATTTAGCTAGATAGTCTGCAAACTTAAAAATGCCCCTCCTAGCTCTTGTTTAGTAGACATCAACCTAGCAGAGGAATACCAAACTCATCTCTCTGTTACTTGGCTGTTTCCTTCCTGACCCTCTGTAATGTAGACTCTCTCCTCTCCAGAATTCCCCATGTCAGGAAAAGAAAATGGAGAAAGGTACCCTTGTCGATAGCTCTTCCATCAAAGCCTGCCTCATTTATATGCAGGCAATAACTAAATGATGCCTGTGGGGAAAGGCAACAGAGACAGGCCTGGTTGAGTAGTTTTAAGCGATTCTTTCCCATATGCATTTTTCAAGTGTTCTGAAGGCCGTTTAAAAAGGTAACTTTACTTTAAATTCCTGGACTTGCAGGAGTGTGAAGAAGCAGGATTATTAAAACCATGCAGCCCCCTTAAGTATCTGAAAGAGAGTGCAGCTTGTACTGAGGTGTTGCACAGGAAGATAAGAACATTTGCTGTCTCAAGATGCTGTTCCCTAAATGGGTCTGGCAGTCTCCAAAGCATTTTTCCTATAAATGTGGTGCTTGGGACAGGAATGTAGCTAGAACCTCTTCTCTTGCCAGGAGCTGGAAGCTTTGGGGCTATGAGAGTGAAGGGGCGATAATTGTCAAAGAGCTTGGAGCAGATGCCCGTGGGGGAAAGAAGGCTTTGCTACAGGATGCCTGTCTCAAGGAGGAACCCCACACATGGCGATTCACAATCAGCATCCTCAAGAGTGACAAGAATGAGGCTCCCTCTGCTTCTGCTTCCTTAGGTCATTAAATAAGCACGGCTCTGGCGCTTGTCTTTTCTCCTCATATCAACATTAGAAACCAATATTCATAGCCTCTTACATACTTTCCCCCGCTCAGTGCTGGCAGCTGTTCTCTCACCCCCTTCCTGCACTTGAGATACCTGCCGCAGTAATGGGATCCTCCTGCAAGCTCTTTAATTGAAAGGAATTTCTGTCTGGCCCGAAGATGTCAGGAGGCTGACGGAGACGTGTTTCTATAAAATGAGGCTTGATCTACAGTGCAACAGGCAGCATCTGGATCACTGAGAATCCTTCACAATCGCTGGCTTCATCCATCTTTTTGAGGGCGGGGCGGGGGGGGGGGGGGGTGCGTAATTAAGGTGCATCTGTCAGGGTGTGGGTGCTGGAGACCCCTCTGGCTCAGATGCCAGCTCTCCCTCTGCAGCTCAGCCTGCAAGGTGCCATTGCTTCTTTTCCACATGGTGCGTCCCCTTGCCTGCTGTGCCACTTCCATTTCTGATCCTCATCAATTTGAAACAGAGCCCTGCTGACCCTGCTGACCGCTGCTCATACATCTCTCGGCATGGTTAATAATAATGGCCTCTGTGGGAAATGATGGGCTGAGAGAGAGGAAGGACATAATGATGCTCTGGCTGGGGGTAGGCACAAAGAGGAAAGTGAAGTGACATGCAGCTAAACAGCAAGAGAGGGGTATGATGATAAAAACAAACAAACCTGCAAATGTCTAAAAATACACAGTGATGGCATCCCTGAAACAAATAGGGAGAGACAAGCTTGAGTCCCTAAGGGAGAGGAGAAAAGAGAGAGAGAGAGGAAAGCGAGCAGAGAATCAGCCAATCATTGAAATGGCATCAGGGAAAAAAAGAACTGGAAAGCACAGACAGGCTTGGAATTGGCAGGTGGCAAAGAAAGAGGATGAAAGACAGAGAAAGAACATGGAGGAAGGAAGATGTGGATGTAAGGAGTGAAACAGAAGAGTGGAGGGGATGGCTATAAGGACTTAACAAAAGAAAATTGGCACAAAACTGGAGGTGGGGGAGCATAGAGGGGAAGAGACGGGAGAGACCCATGCATTGGCAGAGGAAGAAAAGCAGAAGGGCACTGAACCAGGGTAGAGAAAGGAGAGAAAACAAGGTATTTGGGTGTAGAAAGAAGGAGGAAAGGAGAAAAAAGTGAAAGAAAGAGTTAAAGAGGAAGTTGAAGAGCCCCTGGTCTGGGCCAATAAAGTTCACCAGAGACACAAACAACAGGGTTTGGAAACCTGATGGCACCTGATTTTACAAGGCTTCATCAGTCCCCATCAGCTGCTTGGGATCCCAGTTTAAATTCCAGGGAAGTGTATTTCATTTTTGAGTAAGCAGAGTTTGATTTTGATGGAAAAGCTTTTGGCCCTGCACAGCAGCCCCTCTGCCTATGGCAGATAGCAAGCAGATTTTTTGTGGGTATTACCATAGCAATACAATGACCCCAGCAAGGAAAGCAGCAGACACCTCTTGGTTGGGCAGACCAGCCACTTCCCTGCTCAGTGTTTGCTGGGTAATTGTCCCTAGTGCCTGATGCTGCGGCAGAAGAATGTTTCCTTCTGTTGGTAAAGCAGATCAGTGCTGACATCATGCACTATCAGAGATGTTGCTCTGATGTGCAAGCAGTTGCTGCTGCCCTTGGCACTTATCAATAACCAATTATGTGTTCATCTGTGTTTCCTGGCTCGCAATTTTTTACCCCCACACAGAGGAAATCAGAGAAGATGGGTAAATTTCCTCTCCATAATTTCTGTCCCTCAGCTGTGGCTGGGAGGAAGCTGAGTGGCAGTTGTTGGAACAGCACTGCCTTTGCTGTGCTGCAGGGAGGTTAGCCAAAGCACAGGGGTGAGCTGTGGCTGCTCAGGCAGAAGTGTGTGGGCAGATCTTTGGCAGGGTTCACCCCTCTTCTTAGTAACTGAAGGCCCTTTTGCAAGCAATCCTCTGTGGTCCTTCACTGAAACACTGGCACTTGTGTCCTGGGTTCTGTGCTCACAGCTGGCCCTGCCCTTCTGTGTAACACTGCATAAGCCAAGGATCTTAATGTGCACCCTCTTCTCTTCCCCAAAAGAAATGTCTCCATCAGTCATGAGAATTTTAGATTTAATGTATTTCTAAGGCATTTATGGTTTTTTTGATGGGATGGAACAGATAGGCATTTATAATGAGCACAAAAATAGAATCATAGAATCATCAAGGTTTGAAGAGACCTTTTAAGATCATGAAGCCCAGCGATCCACCCAGCACTACCATTGTACCTACACCAGTAGGTACGCCAGTAAACCATATCACCTATTGCCTGATCCAGGCACCTCCAGGGATGATAACTTCACCACCTTCCTAGGCAACTTTTTCCAATGTCTTACCACCCTAACAATGGTTTGTTTTGGTATTTTTTCCTAATGTCTCATTTGAACCTCCCTGTCCCTGTTAAAGTCCATTTCCACTGATTCTCTTACTTCAGGCATGGTAGAAGAGACCAGCCCCCACCTGGCTACAGCCTCCTTTCAGGCAGTTGCAGAGAGCGATAGGGTGCCCCCTGAGCCTCTTCTTCTCAAACTAAACAAACCCCGCTCCCTCAGCTACTCCTCATAAGATGTCTCCTAAGCCTTTCACAAGTGTTCCTGCCCTTCCCTGGACATGCTCCAGCACCTTAATGTCCTTTTTAAAGGGAGGGGCCCAAAACTGAAAGCAATGGTTGTTTGGGGTCACAGGTGCAAATGCATGTAAAAATACAAAATTTGCTTACTTCAAATCTCCCATTTGTCAAATTGAGGCACACGAACAAGTCTGAAAAGCAACAAGAAAAACAGCACAAACAGAAAAAAAGGTATTTTTTAAAGATCTGCATCAATATTCATGGAAATATTTTTCATTGCTACACTTTTTCACAGCTTTTTTTTTCCAGCTCCTTAGAAGCCACTCTTACCCCTCCTATTTTTGCCATTTCAGCTTCCACCTCTCTCATGCAGTGCTCAAATAAGCTCTCATTATTTTTTTCTTTTCTGTAAAAGATGAGACTCGTTAGTATCAAATACAAGTGGTTGTGGCACAGAGAAAAAGAGGAACCTGGGTGAGCCTCCTGGCTGCCATTCAGATGCAGAGATTTGGTTTTCAATTAGATAATGCTCTCTGAAAACAGGACTGCTGGAGCACATGGGACAATATTGACTGAAGCACAAACCAATTCAGTGGGTGACCTTCATGCTCTTGCTATGTAGCCAGTGAGGGTGCCTGGCGTGTAAATGCCACCCTATCAGTATTCATTTTGTGTGACTTGTAACCAACCCGCACGAGGGAATGGATGAAAGGCAGCGCTCAGGTATGTAATATGATTATCAGGTGATACATCAGACTGTGATTCCACAAAGCCAAAGGGTCAACAGGACTGGAAAATGTATTTTGCAGCTTCTGGGAAGATGAATTTTTTTAAAGAATACAGTGTCCTCAGTATAAAATGAATAAATAAGTACCTCAAATAAATAGGTATTGTGTAACATTCTTCCCACCTCTCCTCAGCTGACCGGCTGGCTTCCAGTGAAACTAACTGTGTAGACACCATACTTCATATTTGATCTGGTTTGTGTTTGCACATATGAAATGAGAGCAAAGTTCTGGCCTCTTCACCATTTGGGGCATAGAGGAATTGGGGGGGTCCATTCCCCTTAGCCCTTTGAGATGGTGGTCTCCCTCACTGAGATCTCAAGATACTCTCCTGTTGGCAGTCACTGTGTCTGGACTCCAAGGGGTAAAGGCAAGGCTGCCAGTCTGTCTGTCAGTCTTGGCTCCTCTCACTAGCATGCCTAGGGAAGGTTTTGTGCTGGGCATTTACATCCTTTCCAGCTTGCCAAAGGTTCAAATCAAATCACCTTTGCCTCACAGAATAATGTACTTTTTCTCAGCAGTCAGTCTTTACTTGACCTTTGACTGGATGACCTGATTCCCTCACATATAGGAGGATGAGAATGGAGAATGTTATTACAACTGGCTGAAGTTGTGCTGATTAAAGTTTTAGCAAAACACACTCAACTGTTTGCTCCAGAGAGACTACAGCTGTGGTAATGCTATAAATCATTAACATCAGCCTATTAAAATGGGTTCCCAGGCATTTGCACTGCTTCTGCTGAACTCCAGTGTGAGGAATAGCCTATGATGCCAATTCCTGTCTCAAGATCAGCTGTGTGATCTCACCAGTACCATTGTTCAGGCTGCTTGAGTGAAACCAACAGGTTCAAAAAGGGGGAGGCAACAACAGACACAGACAGAAGGTTTCTGGTTTGTAAATGGACACAGATGCCCAAAAAAAGCTGGGAGCCATTATCACACGGCACCCAGAATAGCTTTTGCTGCAGTCAGTGAGAGCAGCTTTTAAGACAGACACTTTCTTTTCTCACGGCTCAAAGAGCAAGTAACAAAAAGAAGTAAACCTCAGAGCAGAGAAATGACCTCTGAATTTTCTCAGGAAAAAAAAAAACTGGATCTCCTGAACTGAAAAAAAGATGTGGCTGAGCTTTGTGAAGACATGCTCCTTCCATTGAGGGAAAAAAGAAAATATGATAAGATTTTGCTGTAGCTAAATTTTAAGGCCAGAAAGGATCATCTGGTTTGGTTTCACACGTAGCACAGTCCATGAGGATCTGGCACGGCAATTTCTGTATCAAGTCTATAATATACATTGGAAGAACAGTCCATCTTCCAATGGGCAAGGGCATAGGTGGCACCACTGTGGCCCTTCTCTGTGGCCTGTGCATGCTCCAACAGAGTGCCAAGGCACTGTGTCCCCTCTCAAGAGATTCCACTAATCCTGACATCCCAAAAGCATGGCCTTCTGCCCTTCCTAACCAGGTTTTCTTTCCATGGAGAACCTGACGCAGGCTGTGGGGTGTATGGAGGAGCAGGGGAATGAAAGCTAATGAGGTAAAATATAGCACTCCTTCACATTCACAAGCTGCTCAGAGCAGGTTCTGGGGATGGGCTGTCATTTGTCTTCCAAACTGGCTCAAGCTGGCTCACCTTTTCCCCACTGAAATGCTCATGATTTGAGAGCCTTAGGTGAGAGACGTATAACAACTTCACTGCACTTAGGACATCATTGTCAAATTGAAGGACTGGGGAGGAGCCACTTCACCCGAGGAAAGCATTTGCATTCAGAGACTGCTTAAGTGCAGACAGCTTCCTCTCCATGGTCTTGAAGGGGAGCCAAGCACCCTTTTGCAGTTTGCCTGTTCAGGGAAACACTTTGAGTTTTAGAGTGTGGACAATGAGGGGGAAAATGAGCAGGTGGTTCCTGGGAATGCACAGCTTTCTGTCCCACTGCAAACATTCCAGCATGGAAGCTGTTCATTTTTACTATTTCAGGTGCAACTCTGGAGAGAGAAGACAAAGTCCTGCAAATAAGTGAGGACAGCAAATCCTAGCCTTGAGGAAGATCCCATGTAGCCAACAGAGAGTGTTTTAAGTGATCACTAAATGGAGTTGGAAACAGAACATTCTGAAGCTAGCATCTGGTTGTGTTTTGGGCTGTTTCACTGCATTTGTATGTGTGCATTTTATGAGAGTCAGACTTTGTATCTTCCTGTATCCTAACTTTGGAGCAATGGGATCTGCTGTAACAATAAAATAGAAATTGGAAAAGAAAGTGCAAGTGGGTGTGTGCTGTGCCCTGAAGAGCCAGGGATCAGACAGTGCACAGGAAAAAGGATCAAACAGAAAAAAATTAAGAGCTCCATCAAGAAGGGGACAGGCAGAAAGGCTTTGCATAAGCTGGAGAGAAATTTGACATGTTAGATCGTTGGAAGAAATGTTCATTTGTGTGCAACCAGACACAGCTGATACCTGCTCCAGCTTTCTTAAAGAAATGGAACAACTGGAAAGTATTTGATGCTGGAAAGTCAAAGATGGCTCTAGGTTGTCATTCTTACCTTTATCTGTCAGAGCTGCCCAGCTGTTTGCCCTCTATGAGCCAGGGTTGTCTGGTTTTTTGTGGGACAATGGAGACCAAGGTGCATCCTCTCATGTACACAAAGGTCTCGTGGATCTCCCTGTCTCACAGTAACCTGAAAA